>NW_027122655.1:1200000-1800000 GCF_030686945.1 Centruroides vittatus | reverse complement strand
CAGTGAGTTATATTTCGTATTTACAGACGTTGTATTTATAGAAGATAGAATAAATTCAGAAAAGTATCAAGAACTGTTGTATCAAAATTTAACAACCTTTTGGTCACTTATTGGAGGAGAAAACTGGCAATTCCAACAGGATATTGTTGTCATTTATGCATCAAAATCAACTAAAAATTGGTTTGCTGAAAAAAAATTAATATAATTGATTGGCCATCACGGAGCCTTGACATGAACCCGATAGAGAATGTTTCGGGCATTATGAGTTGTCTTGTTTATGGCCAAAACAGACAAAACAATACTGTAAATGAACTGAAATTAGCTATCATGGATTGTTGGAAAAATATTAAACAAGAACAACTTCAAAAACTAGTAGAGTGTATGCGTGATAGAGTATTTGAATTAATTAAATTAAAAGGTGGACCTAGATAAGATTGAGACATCACAAATCGTTTTTTTATGCACCTGTGTTTATACTTTTGAAACAATCAAGAATTGAAAATCTGTGATAAATTTTTTTGTAATTGTCAGATAGCTCTAAGAATTTCAAAAAAATGTTTAAATTGATGTTGTAAACAACATACTAATATAATATATACATTACTACTGTTAATGTTTTTGATATTGAAATAGTTTGGTGTGTTTATAATTTTGAAACAAACTGTAGTCACATCAGCATTGAACAATAACATACTAGGTTAACATTATCTGCTAACCTAGAACAAGTAACTCACAAAAAAGCACATTTCCTGGACATCAATTTACTCCTACAAAAAAAGGCAGACAAAATTCAGTTTATAAGAAAACAACATTTTCTCCCATTTATATCCATAGTTTCTCACTAAAACAGTCTACATCCATTCCTCAGAAGTCATCAATTGCTTGACAGAGTTAAATTACATCAAACTTATCACAATTAGTCATGTATAAAGTCTGATGATGATAAATACACTCATCCAGAATTTTACTTTTACTAAAAGCCTTAAATTCTCTCTCCTCATCCTGAATGCAACTAGAAAACTTTTTATCACAAATTATCTAGAGATACAAACTGTAAAATATCAAAGGATTTCCAAGACCCATGTTCTAGATCTGGAATTTACAAGTTCTCCATCTACAATACCTTCTCCTCTAAGGATTTGTAGAATCCACACAAATCTGCAAGCACATCTTGAAAGGCCTTTGCATTTTTCCCATTTCAAAGTATTGGAAATGGAATTTGAATTTAATTGTTAAGTTATAAAAAATTTCAAATATAAATATTCAGTAAGACCCTACTGAATGCTGATTCGATATAACACGGTCTGCTTGAAGCCTAAAAAAAGCTCAAAATTTACACCAATTCAAATTACCGTGATATTTTATTGGTTCGTATATAATACGATTATTTCCAAACACAAACCAATCAGCAAAAAGTGGCAATTCATCACTGTACTTTCCTTAAATCTATATTTGTTTGGTGCAATTTTGAAAAAAACAACATCATGCATGCCAGAGGCAAAATCAACTTCGTTTGGCGAGAATTAACTGATAACTGAATGAACAAAGTGCAGAAGTTATGACTGAAGGTATCCGAGAATTCTCAATGAGAAAAGCCTATCGCTGTATCGTTAGGTTGACCAAATTGTCAACCAAATGATATGGAAGAATTATATGTAGATGAGCAGGATATTGAGGAGTTACTGCATGTTTCTGGTGAGAATCTTACCAACAACAAACTTCAAGAACTGGCAGAACAAGGAATTCATGTAGAACTAGAAAATGATGATTCTGAAAATGAAAAACCAAAGAACTTGCTACAGATTTCCTTAGCAAAAGTTTGACAATGATAACCAAAATTGTTCATCAAACTGTAGCAAATGATCCAGATTTTGAAAGGAGTACAAAAGCAAAACAAGGCATTTTGGATGCAATCTTCTACCACAAACATTAGCTTAAGGAAAGAAAAAAAGCGAAAAATGAAACTACACAACTTTATCACAAAAAACAAGAATTTCAAAAAAGCCAAAACCTTCATCACAAAAAATGAACTTTACATTTCTGTGTGCATACATTTACATGTTATTTAACATATATTATTATGCAATATAAAAATAACTTAAAATTAAAATAAAATTCGTTTATTTTTGGTCACTTATTCCCCTTTCCCTGTTTACTCTAAGTTAAAATGACCTCGTTTAATGTTGTTTCATTTAGCACTTTCTCATCTAGGAATGTATCCCCTGCATTAAGCGGGGTCTTACTGCTTTACATCAGTTTCAGAATCTAAATTAAGTATACCTATGCTAATTTATAATTATATATGAATCAACAGTTGTGATTTACCGGCATTTCTTTTTCTCTTGTATGCAGCCCACATCAGTTCAAAAGTTTTGAAATGTGGCCCTTACATAGAAAAAGGTTGCCCATCCCTAAGTTTGTTATATGTATTCAATTTTAAAGTTTTATTATCTTTTTAAATTTTATTATTAATATTTGTTTTATGTGTAAACACTATTTTTCATTTTGTTACTTTATATGTTCTATTATATTATATACTGTAAATTAAATATGCAATTTTTAGTTGCTTGGTAATGGCCATTTAAAATGACAAAAAACACTTGCTTTAATTCAACATAAAGATTAATTTTCTTGCTACTAGGAGGTTTTTCATATTGTTTATTTTGTGACAAAGTCCACTTAATACAGTTAAAAATATATTAATAGTTTAATTGCTAATCTGTATGAACATTTTATTTCTTTGAGTACAGATGTCCTTTAAACCAAGTGTTTGGAATAATACAAGGAATAATTTAATTAAATCATTATGTATAATTAGTCATTATGACCATTTAAGTTACTTGTATGCAGCTAAATACTTTTTGATTGAAATGTTTTTAACATTCTGAAGATGTGATGGTTCTATCAGATAATCAAACAAACACTCAAGTTCTCAAGAAGCTAAAAAATATCTTTCTTTTTATTAAATAAAAAGCTAAAATGTTCAACATTCTGTTATCAAACCACTGTAATTTAATTAATGTTCATTAAATTACAACAGTCTAATGACGAGATGACGAATATCTTTAATTTTGGAAACAACAAGTTAGACTATTAGAAAAATGTCAAATTGGCTGTAAGAAATGTCAAATGTTATTTGACATTTTCCTAACAGTCTACCTCAGCAGTTCTTAACCTCTTCAGTGGTCAGCACCCCCTTAAAAAATGTGGGTATATTTGTTGTACGAGGGTTTTACCCAATTCTCAAACAGTGTTAGAGTGAATCCGTGCTATAGATGTTCCACATTATATGGGGTTATCTGTAAATATTGTTACAAACCTTGTTTACATTCTTATTCAAAATATGCAAACATGTCTCAACTAGTTTCTGTACTGCACATAACAATGTGACTACATTAACTGCATGTACTGACGACTGATGACAAGCATGACATGCTGAAAGACGGTAGAGTAGAGAGTATAGAAGTGAGACAGTAGAGAGTGAATAAGTGGGGATGCTGTGTTGCTGGGTACCACAGTTTGTAGAGAATACGGTTGCCTCATTTCCTGTTTTTTTTTTCTTTTTCTTAACTTTTGAAATTTCTCTTGCACCCCTGAAAATGCTCTCTTGGACCCCAGGTTAAGAACCACTGGTCTAGCTGATAGTCTGTCTAACAGTCCTAACATTCTTCCTGTAATTTTGGATTCTTACTTAAAATGCTAGCTGTTGTCAAATGTAGTAACAAGAAAATAATACTGAATAAACTACATATTAATTATTAATTAATAAATCTTCAATAATTTCCACTAACTGTACTTTGTTTACTTACTTTGATTAACATTATCATTTGCTTATTATTATTACTTTAACAAGATCTAAAATGATTACATTAAGCATATTCTATGTACACGATCTACTTTGTAAAAGACTACCATATTTTTAAAGAAACTAAACTAATTATCATAGTATTACACTTCACTAATATAACAGTAACTCATATGTCTGTTGCAGGGATTACTGTAGTTTAATTAGCTGTAATTTCCTTTATAAAACCAACAGAGGCATATAACATGAAAAATTGCTACAAAGTATATGCTGCACTTGATTTTAAAACAAATAATCCTTGGATTATACAAAAAAATTATAGTATGTGTTATTGTGCCTGAAGAAGGCTTCTATCCCAAAATTAAAAGATTGTCTATAGCATTTCTTAAAGTGGGCAATAATGCTCCCTTGTGGGCGGTGAGTAAATCTAGGGGGCGCTGGAGACAAGGTACTGAACGGTGACCAAAGGCAAAAGTTGGGGTCACTGACAGCCGTTCCCTTTTCTCTGTTAAACAGATAAGAGGAAACATTGCGTTTAATGGTTTCCAGATGTTGAGAACAATGTATGGTAAGGGCACAAAGTGTGAGATTCATAGAAAAGTTTACCTAAGAATATTTCCAATCCTTTGTCACACAAGAGAAAATGGGCTAGGGGGCGTTGGGTATAACTTTATGGAACAAAGGGGACAGTGGATCGAAAAAGTTTGGGAATCACTGGTCTATGGTAATTATTAAGTGAAACATTAATAAAAACTATAAATTTTATGTATTCAAAATATATACACAAATCATTTATTATTAAAACAATATGGGAATAATAATTTGATATTCCTAAAATAAACTAAGTTGTACCTGTGATGGTAATTCATGATAATGACAATCACTTGTTGCCAAAATTAAAAGAGGTGCACTAGATTCGAGATCATGCAAAAGAGTAAGAAAAGTTTCTTGTACAGTTTCATTAAGAGTTTTCCACATTCTTCCAATTCTAGGCAAGTATATAATGCTTGGTAGATTTCGCTTTGCTTCTCTAAATATCTAGAAAATAGAAGTAAAAATTAAATCTTAAAAACTCTTTAAATTTATAAAAACTAAACTTTTCAAATTTATAAATACGGACTTGCTCGCAAGCTTCTTCAGGTGTTCGAAAAGCTCCGGTATACAAAGTAGGCAAATCTAACTTATGGACCGGAATATGCTCTAGATAATGTAAGATTGCTGGAGCTAAATGCATGCTCTGACCTTGACTTTTCTTTCCAGAAAGTAAGAGTCTTGGACGATGATTAGGAGGCTGATAAAACTGGCAATTTCTGTAAATATGTAAAAGACAATATCAGTTACAAAATCTTAAACCAAATACTTATTTTTAAATCTTTTTTGTTATATTAATTATGTAATATACAAAGGCTATTTTTTAAATAAGGTCCGTTTTTTAATAAAAAGAAAAATACTGTAAATATCATTAAAATATACTTTTTTCCATGTTCTACATACTTTTATCTACTTTTCTACATAATTTCCATTTTTGTTTAAACATTTGTCATACCGCTCAACAATTTTTGAATTCCGACGTCAAAGAAATCTGCCGCCTGTGAAGAAGCCCAATCCACGACTGCAGTTTTCACTTCTTCATTGTCGTTGAACCGTTGACCACCAAGGAACTTTAAGTATCGAAACAAGTGAAAATCACTGAGTGCAAGGTCCGGACTGTGTGGATGATCGTATCGAGTCAAAAACGATAAAGCACTGTCCAATCTTTTTGTTTTGTGATCATCAGAAAGCAGTCTTGGAACCCACCGAGAACACAATTTTCAATAATTCAGTTTCTCCGAAACAATGGTATACAAAACTAATCTTGAAATCTGTGGAAATTCAATTGATAACGTTGAAATCGTGAATCGTCGGCCCTCCCGAATTTTGTTATCCACATCACGAACCAAATCTTTAGAAATCGGAGGTGGGCCAGGGCGTGGCTCATCATGCACATTAACTCGCCCGTCCTTGAACATTCTTACCCATTTTCAGACTTTATTGTCACTCATAGCATTATCACCGTAAACTTCACAAATCTGACAGTGAATTTCTGCTGCTGCCAAGTTTCTTGAACTCAAGAATCGAATAACAGATCGTATCTCACAGTTGGATGGAGACTCCATTTTCTTAAACATTTTAAACTTCTACAGCTCAGCATACAGACAGACAATATGGCTGCAAATGGTGTCAAAACACGCGCCAAGCTTGCTTGGAGCAGAAGTGCATGCGTACTGCCGTGATTGCTCATTATTCTCACTTTCATTCACAAACGGACCTTATTTAAAAAATAGCCCTCATATTTATACAACAAAAGATATGTGAATGCATCTTCACCATATACCTTGTTTCCTTTGATAAGAATTGAGATATATGCTTTTCACTTCCATCATGACAATTAGAATTATCATAATTCAAAAAAATTGGATTTTCCATTTCTTCATCCGAAGAAATTTCTTCACATGCAGCAAAGGAATATTCATTTCTTCTTGTGTCTACATGAATATAAAAGATTATTATTAAAAATAAAAACAATAATATTAATATTGATAATTTTCTCACCGATCACTACCTTGTCAGCGTGACAAGTGAGAAATTACTATTTGAACTATTGACCTTGACAGCTCAATACTTCAAATAGTAATGCCAGTGAAAGCATAAGCCTCCAAAAAGTTACTCATACCAGTAAAATCTGCAGGGAAAGATGAAACAAAGAATGACATACACAGCAACTGACCTAATAGGATCAACAGCAACTACAAAATAGTGCCTGTTCTATGTTAGCAGTGGTGGATCTATACACTCAGCCTTAGGTAAATAAGCAAACCCACTTTTCTGAAGAAAATTAAAACAATTGTGACACATTTGAACAATACTGGCTTGAATATTGCCATAGTAGACAAGATCTACATTCATGATTAAAGCAGAAGTTGCATTTGAAAAATATACCACAATATCTTTTATCTGTTGAAAACAAATTCAGAATCAACACATGTATGGTTAATGAATCTCAATAACAATACTACCTCACTCACACACAACAAATAACAAATCAATACAGCAAAACTAACAAGGGGAAACTCTGCAGTTTGTAATCACCAATTTCATTTAATTTTGTAGATATATAGAATTTACTTGTACTTAAACTCTACCAAAGCCACAGAACCCACTATTTGGGAATTCTGGAAAAAATTGCAATAAAAGTTTTTCTATAACCATTAAAATACCAATTTGGAAGACTGATCTGTAAAGTAGCAGTGCAGCATGATTACATGTGGAGGTTTTGTTTTTGGGTTCAATCCCAGTCTGTGAGATTGTTTTTTTATAATTTAATCTTATCATTTTTAAATTTCTTATGCACAATTTTATGCTGTTTTTAATTATCGAATGTATAATTTATTATTTATTATAAAACATCAGGAAATTTAAATTCTTCTTCTATAATTTAAAGTTTACATTTTTGCCAAAAAATTTTATACACCATATTTTCATAATTGTCAGTCTATCTGGGGAGATCATGAAATCAGATATTTCCATATAGTAAAAACTGGCATGTTGATTTATCCTAGAGGAATGCCAGCATGCCAATTTAAGTGAGGTTATACATCCTTCTATAGAATGTGTATAAAAAAAATGAAAGTTTTTATACTAAAACTAAAACTGTCAGTATTACATAAAAAACTGTGATTATTTGTTTAATTTTTTCATTTTGTCTTCTTTCTAACAATGTAAACTGCCAAAAGTGGTTTTTTTCATGTTTATTTTATTGTAATTTGATTCAAAAATGAAAAATAAACATATCAAATTTCAGAAACTTGCTGTAAATTATCTCACACCAATTAACATCCACTTTGTGTAAAATTTGAGAGGAAGATGTTATTTTAAGATCAGGGTAGATTGTCAGTGTAGCCTGCACTGACTAACTACTACTACAACTAATGTCACAAAGTCACTAATTGTTTTATTGCACTGTAAATAAAAACTTTAAGGTTTGAATATATTAAAGGTATGAAGACTTTCACCTAGCTTGGAACTTTTTAAACATCCAGTGTACAGCCCCAATTTAGTGCCAAGTGACTTCCACTTCTTTCCTGAACTAAAAATGTGGCTAGAAAGGCACAGGTTCAAGACTAATGATGATTTTCAAAACAATATTTAGGTTTATCTCAAGTCATTGGCAGCAACATTCTATGAAGAGGGGATTTCAAAGCTCATCCACAGATAGACAAATGCCTCAATCTTCATAGTGATTATATCGAAAAGTAACCATGTTTGTACCTAACTTTTGGTAATAAATTCATTTTGTTATTCACATTTGTCTTTGATTTATGGACCACCGGAGGTTGAAAAACTGCCTTTGTATATTATGACATTTTTTTTTTTTTTTTTTTGGCAAAAACAATCTTGTATTATATATATATATATATATATATATATATTATATATATATATATAATAAAATGAAACAGTCATTGTAATGTTTATTACATATATATATATATATATATATGTGTGGTGTGGTGTGTGGTGTGTGTGTGTGTGTGTGTGTGTGTGAAAGTCAAAATTTTATCTAATTTTCTAAATTAATTAATCTTATGACTAAGGAAAACAAGCCACAAAGTTTGTGGGAATTTTATAACCCTTCCTATTAAAAGTAAATGCTCTCATGCAGTAATACATAAAGTTTATACTCCTCATCCAATTCAATCGTTTTAGCTCCGATGACCTCTAATAGTGGTCTCGTGATCTATCTTCCCACCGCAAAGTTATAAAAGCTGCTTCTTCCCCTCCCCGAGAGGGAGTCCCTGGTCGTTTATCCTCGGAGTGTGTCTATCGCCATATCTCCATCTTTGGATTATTACCTAGTGTTATTCAGTAAATAATTCAAGCCTTCAGCTTGTACCTACCACCGAACCCTGTGTATTTGACCTAGTGCCGATAATCATTGGATATTCTGACTTTGTTGTTTTCTCTAGGAAATATGTAAATCGGGTATTGTAAATTCTCTCTCTCACCCCTATGCGTACTTGAGAGCTAAGTAAACTTAAGGATCCTAAAATTTGTAGTAAACAGTTTTTGTAGTATTTTGTCCAATAATTCTTGTTTTGTTAGAAAAAATGGTGTCTTTGCTCGACTGTCGCCGCAGCTTACAATTGGCTCCATTCACATAACGCGTAACAATGTAACATCCCTGACAAGTGGGTCATTGACCTGGGAAGTGTCTACTTCCTCCCGGCACTACTCACATATGTAATAAATATTACAATCACTGTTTCACAATAATATGATAGCATTTTTAGTAGTATTTTATCATAAAACAGTTAAAATATAAGGGCTTGTTGCATCATTAATAGTCTTTACATTGTTTTATTTTATCATACCACAAAAACACTGGTGCACTCAACTGGTTGTATATTACAGATTGTGTTTTAATAACATCTTTGCTATTGGTTTTAAGAAAATAGCTACAATTTTGTAACTTTTTGATAAAACGTTTAACTTGCCTATTGAAATATACTTTTCTTTGAGAAGTTTATTATGGCAAAACAATTTTTAATTGGCAAGATAGAATATCTACGTCATCTTTAAAAATGTTGTTGAATATTTGAAAATTTGTTTAACCATCCCACAAATCTATTATCAATAAACACTTTTAATTTTTTTGTTAGTCTGTAATATTTTAATTAAGAAGCCTGTAAAAACCTACAATACATTAAATAATACAAAATGTGATTATAATGTTATATGATCTTTCCAAAAATAGAGTGATCAAAGTAAAAAATATATTTTCAATGACCTTAAAAATCATACATAAGAAATTTTAAAATGATAAGATTAAATTATACAAAAATCCTCTCATAAGGGGATCAAACCTAAAAACAAAACTTCCACATGTGGTACCTAAACTAATCGTGCCACATCACTACTTTGCGAATCAGTCTTCTGTATTGGTATTAGTAGTTGTAGAAAAACTTTTATCCCAATTTTCTAAGAATGCTTGATTAGTGGGTCCTGTGACTTTGATAGAATTTAAGTACAAGTAAATACTACACATCCACAAAATTCCATCAAATTGGTTTTTCATTAGAGCACTAATTTTGTCTCACTATCATTTCCGGGTTTCTTTACAAACCTTTCACAGGCTTCTTTAATTTGAATATATCAAATTTGATACATTTTATTTCTTTAAGACCATTTATTAGTCATTTGATTCAAATTAATCTCAATCATTGTTGTAAGTAATGGCAAAACAGGCAAGTATGACTACAATGATTCAAATTAACTTAAAACATGTCACAATGAATAATCTGAAAGGAATATAATGCATTGAATTTGATATATTTGAGTTAGAGAAGCCAAATGAAGGGTTATAAAGAAACCCAAAAATGTTAAGGAAAAAGATATTTAGTGCTGGAGTGAAAAGATAGATAAGGTATGGATTATTCTCCAGTTAGTTTCAATAACTTTAAGCATGTTCCAAAGTAGTTTGTACTCAGATTTAATTGAGATGCTGCATACAGTCAGTGCAATCTTCTTTGTGATCCTCATCCACATCTGCAATGAGCATCTCAAGGCCTAGAAATGCTCATTCAGGTACATTATTTAGTGGTGAAGATATTTACATTAGTTCAAGCATCTTCACTTCTAAGATATCTTTTGGACAGAAATATCTCTAAATAGTAATCTATTCTCAAAGATTTTGTCTTTAAAACACTATAATCTGTCTTTTAAATAATCACGCTTGCAATCAACCTCACATAATAGAGCAAGATTTTCTCAAAATAGTCTAGCATCTAGTTGCACCAAAACATAAGAAAGGAAAGCATTTGTCTCCCAGTATTCTGAATAACTTCTATAAGCCTAGATACTTTACTTTTAGTAGTAGTAACTCTCATTCACAAAAAGAAAGTTTTCCTTTCTACATATTTTGACATAACTAGAAGACAGACTGTCATTTCTTGCAAGGTATATTCTAGTAAAGGTTATAGACTATTGCAAATTACTTTTATGAAATTATGTTAATATACTTAGTAACTTGTTTCAAAACATCAACAATGTCTCAAATTTACTTTTTTGAACAGAGTGAAATAATGAAACAAATTCAAACATGGCTTTACACCTAATGTAAAAACTTTAGTCATGGAAGATCAGGTCTAATGTTTTCAATCATTTCAGATCTTCATGTCCTATGTTTCCAAATTGAAATCTGAAAATCTGTTCTAGTGAAAATTTTAGTCTTGATTTTCCATGAATAAGGTATTTACTGGAGTTATTTTTAGTTCTTTAGTGTTTTGTTTCATATACTTACACTCCAGTCTACAGAGCTCTTTATAATTTGAACTTTACATCTAAAACTGATTTTGTTTTAATTAAATACAAAAAATATCTGTATAAAAATAAAAATGCATGACAACATGGCATATTCAATATATACTATAATAGTTAACGAATAATTAATCTAATGATAAAAAATCTAAAAGTAAAAATTTCAATAAATGCATGCTTAGCAACTTTTTCTCTAAGAGCTGTCAAAATATTTAAACAATCATTATTTAAAATAATTATGTTATTTCAGAATTACTATATAAAAATTACAAATGTAATTAATGTAAATGTATAACATGTCTCTTAAGGTACTTACTCATATCTGTAATATATTTTGTTCCAGCAGGAAATAAGTTTTCCAACAATTCAATAGATCTAAGCAGAGTGTTTTGAAGTAATGGTTTTATAAATGACATTAAAGGACGAACTGGAGAATAAGAAGATCTTTGAGTAACTGGAATAATTTTTCTCATAGCTCTATAAAAATCTTGTGGTAAAATCTACAACAAAAGCAAACAGTTTTTAATTGACAAAATTAAAAACTTAATATTGTCATCATCATTTTAAGTCATATGATATTTTATTGACGATCAAAATATACATACGATGAGCACAAGACAAAAAACTAATCCCGTGGTGCCTCTACCTGAATGGAATTGACGTCCAATACTAATTTCTGACGAGATTTATAAATCTGAGGATAGTGTCGACGGAGACACATTAGAGCCGCTTCTGTGCACAATGCCTTCAGATCAGCCCCACAATATCCAGAACTTTCCAAAGCCAGTTCATAAGCAAATTTCTCAGAAAGTGACGGATTCCACTCTTTTGTATGAATTTTCAAAATTCGACATCTAGCCTGAAATTTAACAATTTTCAAATGTAAATTTTCTGTTTCATAGTAAATAGACAAACTAAATAATTGTCAACTTTTTTATTATTCTTTTATTTGAAAATATAATATACAACTTCCAAAACTTCCTTACAAATAATAAAATTCATTATATACAGAAAAATTCAGTAATGACAAATTCTAAGAGTCACATTTGTAACAATATCAGATATTTTGACAAAGGGTTAAAGATAGAAATTTTGTTCTCCTTCAACAGAGATTTTTTTGAGCAATCTTCCAAATGGAACATGGTTTCATCAAATCAAAACTTTTTTTTTTAAACTGCAATGCATTCAAAAGTGTTTAAACTATTATTTAGAAAGTAAATAAGCCCAAATTCTTCTTTATGGTCAAGTATTTAACCTATCCAGTGTTGTTCCTGAGTATTTTCGTGTTGACCTCATTTGACCTAACCTGTGGACCCTGAACATACTCATTTCTGCATCAAAACGTTTTTGATACTAGATGTTGCTATGCGTCACAATTTTATATTAAAACAAACTTTTAAAATATAATTTTTTTGCTTTTATATTTTTCAATATATTTATTTTGTTTATGCAAAATAAAAAAAAAATTTTTAACAATACAGTAGCCACGCTTATTATTTTTAAAATAATTTTTTCGTTAGGCTTAACATTGACAAAAATTCAACATGGCGGCCACACGCAATGGAGAAAAATTTCAACATGGGATAGGTTAAACATAAAAATTAAAATGCTTTGTAAATTATAAAATCTAAATGAATTAATTAAATAAACAACTAATTTCATTATTATTCATTGAAATATGAATACATTAGTAGGTTAATTTAGTAAAATAAAATTCAACTTATTTATCCTAACCAACTCAAAAAAATCTGCTCTTTTGAAGTCAATATATACTTATAAATATATTTAAATAAACTAATTATAAATTAAATAATCCCTGAAAATGCTTAAATAATGAAAGGACAATCTCTGAATCAACATTCAAATACTTTTTTAAAATCAGATTTGTTCTTTTTGTAAACTTAGCACTTATCAAATGAACAATTAAAGAAAAATTCTATTGACATTAAGTAAAATTTAATATTAAAATTTGCAAGTTTTAGAACTTGTAAATCTTTATTATTATGTTGGATGTAGTGGGTTATACTCGGTTGACACCGGTGGCTGTGTACTATGCCGGACCAGAATCAAGGCATAGCAACCAAAACAAGACAAAAGTTAAATAAGTATGTCAGTGTGTGTGTCTGTATTCAGGAACTTCCTAACAATATGAAATGTATTCAATATAGTGGCTTTCTGTAGTGTGATGTGTGTGTTTCTATTCAATTGTAATGTGCCCAGGCTTTTGTGTAGTGTGTGTGGTATGACACCTGTAGAGGAGAGAACAACAGGTACAATAAGCACCCAATTCATCCTCCACAGATGCCTTATTTCCTGGGTGAGTTCTGTCTACTTGCTAATTTTTTCAGTGCATGCATTTTGTATATTGTGAGTGTTTGGAATGGATATGTCTATAATGCATGTGATTTTATTGTGTTTGTCAATGAGTGTGATGTCTGGTCTGTTGTGGTAAATTGTTTTATCCGTGATATGGCTCTGTCATAGTACATTTTGTGCGTGTTGTTTTCCAATACTGTCTGTGGAATGTATTTGTAGTAATGTTTGTGGATGTCTACTAATTTGTGTTTCTTTGCAAGATTTTGCTGTATTATATTTGCTACTTGATTATGTCTATGTAAATAATCTGTCTGGGCCAAGAGCTTGCAACCAGAAGTGATGTGTTGTATAGTTATTATTAGTATTGTTTTTCAATGTATTGATGCATCCTACAAAATATATTTTAAATTTGCTATTTGGAACCCATCAACGTATTAAACTCCTTCAATAAAGTCCATTATGTTTTGTCTGATATTAGAATTTATCTACAGATCATGAAAACAGGATGTTCTATAAGATCAAACCAGCTGATAGGCTGAGAGACAAGATAGAAAATCACTAAATCAGTATAATATAGAGGATAACTTGTGACTAGTTAAAAACAAATACTTACCTCCAAAGATGGAAGAGGAAAGTGAAGTTCACGATCAAAACGACCTGGTCGACGTAACGCAGGATCAATTGCATCTATTCTGTTTGTTGCACCTATAATCACTATCTCTCCCCTACTGTCTAACCCATCCATTAGTGCAAGAAGTGTGGAAACAATCGAACTGTGTATTTGATCCTGACGTGTTGATCTTACTGGTGCAAGACCATCAATCTCATCAAAAAATATAATAGATGGACGCATAGAATAAGCCTAAAACAAAATAAAAAAAACACCATAAACATAAAATTTCAATTAAACATTCTCAATAATATGTAACATACTTGATCAAAAAGCAAACGAAGTTGTCTTTCAGATTCTCCAACCCATTTACTGAGACAATCTGCTCCTTTTCTCATAAAGAATGCAATTCTTCTATCTCCTTGGCTGCATTCATTAGCCAGAGCACGAGCAACAAGAGTTTTACCAGTTCCTAAAAACAATATTTTAAATAAGCAAAAATAGTATTTAGTTTTAAACTCTAAAAATATTACCTGGTGGACCATGAAATAGTACACCTCGAGGTGGAGTGATTTTAAATTTTTCAAATACTTCTGGATATAATAGAGGAAATATTATCATTTCTTTGAGAGAACGAATATGATGATCAAGACCTCCTATACTATCAAACATTATCTAAAATAATAAAAACATTATTAACATTATGAATTCCAGTTGTAAACAAACATCCAAAGCATACAGAAACAGACTTACCGACTTATTGATATTCATTGGATCAACATCTGCCAAACTGCAACCTATTCTATTTCTATCTCTAAGAACACCATGCTTTAAATCGTCATCGGTAAAGTTCATCGGAAGACATCTAAATTGTTATACAAATTTTTGATTATTATAAGTTAATTGAAATTATAAAATAATCAAAATACACTGTTACATTCAGTTAACCAAATAATATTTACTTGAAGAAACATTAGTCAAAATTACATAGTCTTGTTCTTAAAGTTGATTTATTTATTGGGTAATAAACAAATCAAATTTAAGTACAAGAACCCAAATCAAACCATAATAAAAAAATAAGTTTGAAATACAATTTTCTATAATAAGTGTCTTGGATATCACAACATCTATAGATGCTAAAAAAACTGCATCTTTACAAAATCCAGCAATGAAATTTACTAAATAATAATGTTTTCAATCAGCTTCACTGATCTTCAGTTACAATAGAATAGAATGTGAAAAAAGAGCATGAATACGAAAACTTAAAAACGATAACAAGAATTTTAAAATAATAAATAAATAACAAAAATCGTAGTAAAATAAATAACTACAGAAATAAAAGTAAAAAATAAAAGGTAAAAATAAACAAATAAATGCCCCTTAATAAAATTAACTTTTATAAAAGAACTGCCATGCAGTAGATAAGCTGTCTGCATCTGTATGGTTGATGCAACTGGATTTTTTGTGCGCTTTAAAAATTTCCATTTTTCTAGATATCTCATAGTGTGTATATTAGATGTGGGTCTGATGATAGTTGCCTGCTCCCATTGTACTTGTATGTCCTGATGTTGCAAATAAGCTGCCAGCATCACATTATTGAGATTTTTATCAATTGCATATTTATGTTCATTGAGTCACTGTTGTAAATTATGCATAGTGGAACCAACATAGATCAGTTTTGATTTAAAACATTGGTTGATTAATGGGATGGAGTAAATCCCCATGGTCAAATTAGTTATATGGTTTCTTATCATTCTTTAAAATTCCAGGATTTTGTAAAGGTGTGAATTTTTATTGTCTATCTATCAAGTTGATACAAAATATATGGATGTACAGATGCTCATATCAAATCAGAAAATATGAAAAACCAGGGCTGTAATGGGTTGCGACTTCTGTACATTGTATTTGTGCTCCTTCAAGAATGCACAAAGAGATCTTAAGGTAGCCCTACATACAGTAAGTCATGTGCAACTCTGTTGTCCATAACAGAAATCATATATACATCTGGAACATTAATAGGGCATGATGTAGCTTGTAGATGATGGGATCTGTTTTATAAACAATTATTCTACCAGTAGCATTACCTAATCTCCTTACAGACATTGTGGAGTGGTCAAGTATTCCACTACTGTGTAAACACTCTGAAGTGAACCTGAAGGAACAACAATGTCACCCAGGGTGAGAAACACTGATCTGCAGAGTTTTTGTCTTTATTAGTATCCAAATTTTTCTTATCATTTTTGGTCAAAAAACAATTCATACATTCATCTAATGATGTATTTATGTTTATATGTATAAGGATCTTTGAAAGAAAAAGGAAATATACAGATTCAGTTCTCTCTTTTTATGTAATGTTCAGTAGCATAAAAAAATGTAATATTTTTGAATATGCACAGTTCACTAAAAGCAAGAAAAAAACATTTCAGTCATTACAATAATAATTTACAAATTATAAGTTGTGAACATAAAATGTACTATTTAAAGAAAATATATTTCTTGTTAGACTTTACATACAAATGAGTCCAAATCCTTCTGTCCTTTCACACACTTTCACAGGACAGAAGGATTTGAACTTATTTGTATATATAGTCTAAGAAGAAATATATTTTTGTTAAATGTGAATTTGTCCTGGCAATTTTTTAATGTAATAAAATGTAATATTTTATGACAATCAAGTTGTTTTAGTAGTTTGATTTAATACTTTAATAAAAATATTTATGTTTTTTCATAAATATTTCTATTAAAGAAAAATTCTGATTGGTTCTGATCTCATTCTTTTTTAACTTTATTTTCCAGTACATTAAAACATTACCATGAAGATTTTTTTAATATATTAAATATAAATATATTAAAAAGTTACCTGTTTCTTGCACGTGCCATGCTTCTTGCTTTTCTTTGTTCAAAATGTCGTTCATCATCACTCGAAGTACACGTTGAAGAACTATTATGAACTGCATGATGTTTCCTTCAATAAAAATATAAGTAATATTTATTTTCAAGCAATGGTTGGTGGAATTAGGTAAAAATTAAACAACAGAATAATTTTTCTTATTTCACATCTAACAAAAGATTCTTTACTGTCTTCATTCTATTTTTATTATGAATTTTTAACTTATGACATATTTACAAATTAACATATACCATGTATTTACATATATTGTGTATTTTTATTTTTTATTAGTTTAATTGTACTTTAGTATTGGGGTTTTTGTTAAATGGGTAATGGATATCATCTGCCATCTGGCAATTCATAATTGTATACAAAAATCCAGCAACAAGTTGCTTAACTTTCCTGGCAATATTTGGTAGCAACATCTGTTATCATATTTTATTAAAAACTTTTTATATTTTTAACTATTATAAAACAGCAAAAAGCTTAATTTTGAGGGTAGGGATGGGTTTTATAAAAAGTTCTAAATGCCAATAACAAGTAAAATTGTCATTAAATCTGAGCTTACTGGAGATACACAAACCCCTTTATTTCCCCAGCCTCTCGACCTTTAATCACCAAAATTTTATAGCATCAAACCTTCTTTCGAAATCTCAGAAAATTTCAACAAAAAGCATGCTAGTTATTTAGCTTCAAAAAGATTAAACAAAATCATACCCCCCCATATACACACACAAACATTCATACATACAAAAACAGTTTGGGGATTTTTTTTTCTGTATTTCTTGATGTTTCAAGGTGTCCTGAGTACAAAATTGTAAAAATCTTGAGGAGGTCAATCGCCATACTTTCCCTCTGTTATATATAACAGCCAGAAAAGTAATAAAAATAAAAATAAATAAATAGAAAGCATAATAATAATTTCAATATTGTAAAGTTAAATGTTGAAATTAAAATTTAATAAAAAATGTAACTAATTAAATAATAATTTAACATAATTTATGACAAAAATATTTGCTACTACTTTATAATTTGGACTAGAGGTAGTCAGTTAAGCCATTGACCAGTGTTTAATGTTGTTTTATAAATCTCATTTTTCCTCTGAAGCTTAATATCTATATTATCAATTAATTCAGAAATATTTAGGAGTAACTTTTTCAACTAACCTAAGAATGTCTGTTATATATAAACAAAAACAATAGTTTACAGTAAAATTTTTACATTTTGCTGGATTTTAGTATTGGTGAATGTTATTTTAAAAAAAGTTAAGATAAAAACTAAACAAAAATAAACTAAAATAACATAAGTTACAGCAAACACAAAAAAACAACCAGGGTGTAAGTATTACAGTCCACACAGACTACTTTACATTATATTTTATATATATACAAGCTTAGCAAAAAATAAGTTTCCCACTTCAGAGAGCTCTGGAGTGTGTTCTACTGCTTGAAACGAGGCAAAATTTGGACTTCAGATAATTTAAATAATGTGCTCGACATTTCTTAAATAAAAAAGTAGTACAAAAATCTGTAAATAGGTGGCGCTGTAACGCAAATGGTATGCTGAGGGATTTTGAAATCCCAGAACTTCACGACAGCATGGATGCCTTCAGGACATCATTTACATGCAGAATGGCACACCTCTCCACATTGCTCATCCTGTACAGCAATTTCACAGATGCAGAAGTAATCAGCTGTTATTTTCCTACAGCATGGCCTCCTCAATTGCCAAATATTACCCCGTACAACTTTTGGTTATAGGGTTTCCTGAAGGACAACATCTACCGTAGAAGACCTGCATCTGTGCCAGATCTGAAGGACAGCATTCAGCACCATGTTCTGGATATTCTGGCAGACTCACTGAGTTCAACTGTGGAAAATATGGTTTTGCAATTAGAGCACATTGTTCAAAATGGAGGACATATTGAGCAGTTTTAGTGCTAGATATTCAACATTCAAATGTGCATGCATATTCAATATTTCTGTGTGCTCCAGAAATATTGAATGCAAAAAATAGACAGATTTTTGCCTATTTTTTATTTATTTAAGAAATGTCTAGGGCATCATTTGAATTATCTGTAGTCCAAATTTTGTCTCATTTCAATCAGTAGAATAGACTCCAGAGCTCTCTGAAGTGAGAAATTTATTTCTTACAAACCCTGTGTATATAATGTCAGTTTATTATTGGGTTGTTTGGAAAGTAATTTAGTTTTTTTTGTAGAAAAAACAATTTTCTTATAATATATAAATATTTTATTGAATTCTATATTGACCATTTTGATCATATACCTGTTGCCATCTTTCTGGTAGTAGTGTGATTCCACATTCATAAAAGTTCCGATCTTTGCTTACAAAAAACTGATCTAAGTGATTTTTGACATCCTCATTTGAAGTAAATGTTTTACTGGTTAAAAAATTTTGTAAAGACCAGAACAAGTAATAATCTGAAGGTGCCATCTGAAGATCTAGCAAAGGTTTTTTGCATAATCTGAAGATCTAGCAAATATGGTGGGTGTGGTAGCACATCCCATCCAAGCTGTAACAGTTTCTGATGAGTTACCAAACTTGTGTGAGATCTGGCTGGCATCATGGCAAAACACTACACCTTTTCCATTGATCAATTCTGGCCTTTTCTGTTTGATGGTATCACTTAATCTGTCCAATTGATGGCAGTACACTTTTGAATTAATTGTGGAATTGTCTGGTAGAAGCTCAAAAAAAAATTTTCCTTAAAATCCTACCAAAGAGAGCATCTCTTTCTTTAAGAACATGTAGAACCCATATATAAAGCTTTGAAACAAAACCAAGTTGTTTCAAGTGATCATAAATGGTTCAATTCAACAAATTTAATCTCTTAGCGACAAAATTTTGCAAACCAGTTTTGGCATTGTCTTTCTCTCAACACATCATCTCCATACATGTCACACAATTTTTTCTTGCTTCAACAGCGTATTTATTTTTATGGTAATAAAAAAGCAAAATATGCCGAAAATGTTGTTTTCAATTTTCCATATTTGGTGGGACACCAAAAAAAGAAAAAATTGCAAAGAATCAAATAAAATTTTTTACAAATAAGTCTTGAAATGTCAGTTCTCAAAATATATAATGACAATATGGTTTAAAATGAAATTGGCTGGTAAAAATACAACTCATTCCTCTGGTGGTAAAAAAATGAAATTACTTTTCGAACAACCCAATACTTTAGCCGTTGAAGCTAGTTAGGTTATAAAATTTTTAGAAATGATAATAAACAGACCCATGAAGGTAACTACTTTCCTTCTGTTTAAGAGTGGATAGACGATAGTAGTAATAACTAGTACTTCCACAACTCTTAGGTTTGTTGTATTTGACACAATGATCTTGGTTTCCTTCCATTTGAGTACGGACAAAAAGTCAACTGAACAGTACTATTAATGAGAAGCACTTATGCAGAGCATTTGAATAATTATATTAAAAATATGAAATGCAACAGAGACCCCCTGATATCTTTCTTTGGGTCTTACAGTGCAAAATTTGCCTCCTTTCCTTTGGCATGTGTTATACATCTTGATTACCTAAACTGCTACTTGTCTTTGTAAAAACCCATAAGAGTAAACAACTACAACCAGTGTTGCACTAGTGTTCATCTCCAAACACTAGTCCAACACTTGTTAAGTAACCTAGATATATAGAGAGGATGTCATGCCAACAATTTTACTGATTCAAGAGAAAAATTCATATAAAGAGGCATTAAAGAACATTTTAATATCCTGCAAGCACTTTCAACATATTTATAAACGTTGTCTTCAGGCAGAACCAGATTCAAATAGGTATTCGATCAAGTTTTTAAACTGGGAACAAAAACGGCATTAGCCACTTAGAACATAACAAGTTTAAAAATAACGTATTAGATTTAAAATACTCATAACAGCGCCGCACATGCACCTTACTGTGCAGAGAACATGAACAGTGTTAGCCGTTTAGAACATAACACAAAACTTAGAGTATTAATTTAAATTCATGTAACATCATCACGCATGCATCTTACAGCACAGAAAACAGGAACGGCAATTAGCTTTTTTAACAAAACAGGTTTAAAAATATTAAAATATTGTCGTGCATGCACCTTACTGTGCAGAGAAGGCAGGGGTATAGAAATGGAGCTAATACAGGTGTTTTAACTGTTTGTATAGACTGATCTAAATCCTGGGCAACTCAAGGGTGGGAGAGTTGCAAAGAGACAGTAATGTGGTGAAGAGGGCCTCCCAAATGTACACCAAATTCTGGTCATCACAGCACCTGAGCATCACCACACAGTCCCAAAAGGGATGTGGTGGTGTTGTATAATCATCTTAGACAGTTCAGTGTCACAGCTGTCCCCTGCGATGGAACGTTGGTGCTCTGGTATGCATCCTGGTGGTCGCCCTTATATAGTGGGTGTGTGCACCAGACATTGGGTCTTCCAATGGAATAGAAAAGTCAGGCTTATATTCTATTCCACTGGAAGACCCATTGGTGTGCACCAGACATTGGAAGACCAATGTCTGGTCCACACACCCACTATATAGGGGTGACCACCAGGATGCATACCAGAGCACCAACCTTCCATCGCAGGGGACAGCTGTGACACTGAACTGTCTAAGATGATTATACAACACCACCACATCCCTTTTGGGACTGTGTGGTGATGGCTAAGGTGCTGTGATGACCAGAATTTTGTGTACATTTAGGAGGCCCTCTTCACCACATTACTGTCTCTTTGCAACTCTTCCACCTTGAGTTGCCTGGGATTTGGATAAGTCTATACAAACAGTTAAAACACCTGTATTAGCTCCATTTCTATACCCCTGTGTGAGACCGTGGATTTTAGCGGGAAAATTTGTGTAAATAAAAGAAAACTTTCATTTTTTGTTCAAGAATTTTGTAAACAATCACCGATAGAAAAAAAACTCGCGGAGAAACGGAGCAGAGGTCTCCAGTAACTATCAACAGTTAGGTGAGAAAGTTGACACTTAGCTGTCAAGAATTTGCAAGTCATTGTCAACAACCGACTGCTTCCCACACTAATGCTATAAAAGCTCGCGCCACTGGAAACTTAGTGCACTCGCATAGGAAGTTATTATTGTACTTGTGTCTGTCTCCATGCTCAGGAACGAAGTCCCATCAGAGAAGACCTACAGCAACTCTTTGGCGACCGCCATACAGTCGAATTATATCGTCCAATCTCACACCAACAAATATTTTGTTAGGACCTTTGTAAACTCTCTCCTGCAACAGCAATAGGCTTAGCTCATAGCCTCCTGTTTGTTTAGAACTTGTAGAGCTTTATATCTACTTACATATAACCGCATAGTATCGTAGAATAGTTTGTAATCGCCTTGTATGTTATTCTAGTTATTCAATAAATGTTTTATTTGTTAACCTGTCTCTTGTCAATCCAAGGTGCCTGTCGACTTACTGATGCACCTCCCCACTCACTTTTTGCCCTCCTAGCCATTCGAAATGACAAAGAGATCGGGTTTTGCCAACCCGTGCAGTGTAAGTGGTCAGCGAGGATAAACCCCTGACCCTCTGCTTATCTCACACCCTGCCTTCTCTGCAAAGTAAGGTGCATGCACGACAATATTTTAATATTTTTAAACCTGTTTCGTTAAAAAAGCTAATTGCCGTTCCTGTTTTCTGCGCTGTAAGATGCATGCATGATGATGTTACACAAATTTAAATTAATACTCTAAGTCAGCGTTTCTCAACCTGGGGATCACGGTGATATTAACGGGAGGTTGTGAGACAATAATGAAATCATTTTATGAGAAAAAATCATTTATTATAAACTTATAAATGTTTTATTTACAATAAGTACACATGTAAAGAAAAGAAATTAATGTAATGGTTGCATTTGTTTTTTATTTAAAATTTTCTCCATATGTGGATCAAATTACAAAGAGCACATACACATAAAGTTGGAACTTATAAATTGCTCATTGTACATGTCATACATGCATGCTCATACCCATCGCTATAAATGCAGCAACATGAAATAATAGGATTAGTTGTATTACATTTTTTATACTGTCAGTATTTTCTTAATGTATAAAATTAGTGCAATGTGATTATATAATATTTTAAAAATTTACATTTATAATTACAGTCAAAATTCAATTAGTAATAGTAAGGCTTACTGTTATTATTCCTTTAGGTGGGAGGTCACAAAATATTAATTTTATTTATATTTACTATTTGGGGGGGTCGTGGAACTAAGAAGGTTGAGAATCGCTGCTCAAAGTTTTGTGTTATGTTCTAAACAGCTAACACTGTTCTTGTTCTCTGCACAGTAAGGTGCATGTGCGACGTTGTTACATGTATTTTAAATATAATACATTATTTCTAAACTTGTATGTTCTAAGTGGCTATTGCTGTTTTTATTCCAATTTAAAAACTTGATCAAAAACCTATTTGAATCCAGTTTTGCCTGAAGATGATGTTTATAAATATGTCAAAAGCACTCGCAGGATATTAAAATGTTTCTTAAAATGTTCTTTAATGCCTCTTTGTAAATTTTTTTTCTTGAATTAGCCGAACACTAGTTGGAAAAGAAAATTATTTTAAGATTTATCAAATTTTACTTAGAGGACCATACATATATACTAAGAACAGTCCCATACATATATATAAGAACAGAAAAATGAAGAACTTTTTTCTTAATTTTTATTTATTTAATTTATTTGTTAACAGATTTGATAAAAATGTCCAATAAATTTTTTTATTCACCAAAAAATTCTAAGTAATTATTATTTATTATTAAACATTTAATAATATAAAAATAAAGAAATACCTTTTGAAAAATGAACTCTTGTGCGCGGGAGACCGAAACAGGTGACGACCCCTGTGACGAATGTGACTTGAGGAATGAAATAATTGTGATGATGATGATTTCTTTTGCCGAACAGGCTCTGAAAATATTGAATGAGCACACAAATTTTAATAGGATTTTCTTATTTGTTATTAGTATCATGTAAGAAACATACCAATTGGAAACTGAAATCGTTCCGTAATTGGCTTTTTTGGTCTTAAGCAATATTTGGGATGATTTTCTCCTTGTGATTCTTCTTCCCCACTAACACCAGAACCTAAATATTTATCAATATCTTAAAGTTTAGAATCTTACTATAAAAAATTTATTATTTACTATATTTATGATGATAAAATAAACATGATAAGCTTTTTTTTCCATAAAATAAAGAAAATGTAATACAGATTGAGAATCCTTTATCTGAAATACTTGGAAAAGGCATTGTTTCTGATTTTGGAATTTTTCCAATTTTACAATATTTCTATATTTGCATCTACAAACACTAAACCTTTATTAATTTTCAATAAGACAAAAAACTTTCACACATCTATGTCAATATATATATATATAAAAACATACTTACCTTAGATGTATGAAAATTACTTCAGATATATTCATTTAATTGATCTATTCCAAAGAATTTGTACTAATATTAATCAATATCAGACCTTCCTTATATCTTCCAGCAATACTTTATTAGAAACAAGCAATGATTTCCTGTGACATTGTCACAATGCTGGGCTGCAATTTTTAATCATATTTTTAATTTATTTAATTTAAAATATATGCCCTCCACCTCAAATTAGTAGTGGCTTGCCCCTGTACATCATACTTTTCCTTTAACAATAGAGTTATGCCAGTCCTTTTGAGTGAAAAATTTTTGAATTGAAACAATGTGCCTTCCAGTTTGCACCAAAAGTTCATATCTAGTTATTCAGGGCCTCCTGCCCCAAAGGTTTTCATATCTGGTCTCGACTTTCATCTATCTAACTCTGTTCTCGAGATTATGGAAAGACAGACAGCAGACAAATGACAGTGGGAATTTATAGATCTACAACTTTTTCAAATTGCAGCCCAACAAAGGTTTTCAGCCTAGTTTATAGGCCTGCTTCAGGTTCAACACCATTAAATTGAACAGTTTACTGAGTATTCCAAAAGTGGAATGTTCCAGCCTTTAAACTGACTGTTTTAATTTTAAAAAAGTTTTTAATTGAATATTCTAATACATCAAATTAAATAAAAATAAAAAGAATTAAGTATGTGAATAAATAAAGCTATATAGCAATATTTAAAATGAAATATAACTCAGAAAATTAACACAGAAATGATAAATAGAAGTAATCATTAACAACAAAAGTTGTGTACTAGATGTTATATAATACAATAACAGCAGAACTTTAATTAGATGCTTGTGTGTTATTATGGGTGTGGCCTTGTTGTAAGGATGTCAGGATAAGTTTCAGCTTTGAATTCATACTTAAAATTATTTTTTTTTTTAAATGCTGAATTCATGAACCAAAACAAATTTTATTCAGAAATGTTTTCTTTCTCTTAAAAGAACATTATACTGTTATTTTTGATACTTTTTGCTTTATTTAATACTTTTTTGTTTATTTCCTGTTTTAATTTGATTCATTTATTCAGAGTTTACTTTATTACTTTTTATTAATTTTTGTGTATTTAATAATGTACTGGTAATTTTAAAATTTAAATTAGTTTGAATATGACAGTATTCTTTTTAATGTATTTGTTCTAAAGTGCTCTGAAAGATTTCTAGCTGATGTTCTTTTAGGAAAATGAAAATGTTTTGAATAAAATCTGTTTTGTTCCTAAACTTTTTTCATAATAATTTTGAATATGATACAAAGTACAAATGTTTTTTCTGTAGAATTAAAACTTGTTTATATTTCCAATATGTTCTGGTAAATGTGTTAAGAATTGTAATTGAACTATATTTGAATTATATGAAGTCATCACTTTTTGTGTATGTATCATATAGTTCTCATGAAGTTCATCAGCCAGGCAGCCAGAAAAAATCATCCAGCTCAGAAACTGGCAAAAAGGACTCTGGGCAAATACTGGAACATTTCCAGAGCTTTATGGAATTTTCCATTTGTGGCACGTCACCTTGGCACTCAAGAAACTTCCAAAAGTTGAGAGTTTTCAGTTTTTAGAAGTTCAGATAAAGGATTTTCAACCTATATTATCTTCAAAACATTATTTGAAAATTTAATTTTTTTCAAATAAACAATACTGTATCATAGTTCTAGTTGGTTAAAGTAGTCAAAAATCAATTTCAATTCATTTGAAATACCTTGAAATATTTCCCTGAAAAATATAAACTCAAAAATCTAAATTTGTAGCCTATTCAGAATACATTGCATTTAAGCAGATTACACAATCCATAAAAAATAAGAATAGTATAATGCTAAAATAAATGAAAAAGTTCAAGAAGGTAAGTAGCATGAAAGTGGATAATGATAAAGTAACTTCAAAAAGAAATGACATGAAAAATGTGAGATAAAAGCAATGAAAAAGTTTTTAAGCATGTACATCACCAATAGGACTTCATAAAAATTTAAAATGAACAACACATGGAAAAAAAAAGCCTTATTCATACACACTTGAAAAATTTAGAGATAGAATTTTTAAAAAATCACTATTTGCATTTTATATATTCTTTGTTTGTCTGAGGACAGCATTTTGAAATATCAAAAGTTCTTGCATGTATTCACTTTATCAAGTAAATAAATTTAATGCCAAAAGATAGTATACTTTCTCCATATCCTATATTTGACATTGTACCTGAGTATATAAATTTTGTTTCAGCTAGGGCTTTAATCCCAATGTCTTACAATGTTGGTGTTTTATCCATCCACGTCAAGTAGATAAGTAAGAATAGTCTCATTTGATAAGGTATGACAAACTGTCATCTTAGATCAACCAACAATAATGACAGTTAGTCTTCCAGATTTTTCATTCTTAACAATATTTGCAAAATTTTAATACTGCATTTCATAAACGAGCAAATTACAGTAATATTAGAACCTTCTCACTCAAAGCTCTTTTAAGCAGCTCATTTTGAAGTTTACTAAACAATTTGTATGAATGACAGATCTTTAATACAACAATATTGTAAAAATTATTAAATACCTTCCAAATCACTTCCACCTTCATCATCGTCCATACTTTCATTTTGATCAGTTTCCTCACTATCAGTCATATTTGCATTTCTAGATATTCTTCTAGCATATAAATCTCTTACAGTTTTTCTTCTTTGTCTTTTAACTCTACTATACATATCATCAAATTCCTGAAAAAATACAATATTTTTAATTCTGAAAATCACAAAAAACAAACATGAAAAATTTGCAAAAAATTATAGCAAAATTACCAGAATATCCTACTTGTAACCTAGAGTGACATAAAAACCATGCTGATGTACAGTACATCCCACAGAAAATTTCTATCACAAAAATCAAACCTTTGCATAATCTGCATCACCATATACTGTGTACTTCAATTTTGCGTTGAAAATATGACAACCAGTATACAGTTTAGAAGGCATTGTCTCAACAATAACACCATCTCTCTCCATTTCTTTCATTTCATTTTTATTTATTTAATCAGTTTTTCAGATTATCCAAGTGTTCCATGAATTCAATGTCTTGTCTCATATAATTATATTTCCATCAACAGCCTTTCATCCCCAGTATATAATTTTCACTATAACGGCTCTCATACACAGGGCATTTCTCTTTCCCTCTAGTCAGGCAATGGTTGACAATGAGTTGCAATTAATATCAATTGAACACAGAAAACATAATTCCATCTAGGGATCTGTATATAAGCAGATCCAAGGATAATATTTTAGCATTGACGTCATATTCCATGGTGAATGAAGTGGAAGAATAGACTGGGGACAGCATTTCTATAAAAAGTAATAGTTCCTCCCCAAGTGCTGTCATTAGCTATCATGTGCATATTCAGAAAATTCAAGTTTATCGTTCCTCTGGCTCCCTAACGTACCTTACATAAACTTTTATGCAATGTCAGAGATAAAGTTGACTTGCTAAAAACTCTGGGATAAACGCCATACCATTACATCATCTCTCAATCAATCAATCAATCATATTGGATCTACTACTAGAATGCTCCAGACATGTATCCAAGAACATCTGGAAGTCATATGAAATAGTAGTATTAACCCTTTCCCAGCCGGGGTACCATTCTGTCGTAACCCTAATTCTTAAGCAAATCGACCAGGGTACCGATTCATCGTTACTCTGGTCAAATATTGATAAATTTTACAAAAATCGATAACAGATGTCAGCACTTGATGGCATCGTCTTGTCTATCGTCTGTTTCACATATTTTTGTCCAGGTAGTATTTTGTTGACTTAAAAAATTTTAATTAATGGTTTTTTTTTTCTTAATTTTTCATTTCCTGGTAATTTTTTATTTCATTTTTAGCATATTTATGCAATAATATTTCTATAATAAGTTCATTAATGCTATATTAAGTTTACTCAGTTATAATACGTCAACGTGTTATAAATATTTAAGTTGTGACCTTCAGTTCTGATATTTTATATATTTTTTTAATTTTTAATTTCTATTTTAATTGAAAATATCAGCAAATGTTACATGTATTGCTACTGGTAATCATATATTTATTACAAAAATATATAATCTCATTTAATATGAAGTGAATAAAGTATATTAGTTAATTATATTAGTTGATAGCAGAATAAAGTTTTGATTTCAAACAAATGTTTGATATAATGTGCGATAATTTCACAACAAATAAACATACATGCATAAGTGTTATATCGAATTGTACAAAACAATATTCTACATCATTCTGGCTCAGTGCCAATAAGAATGAAGTAACCAGACAATGTTAAATCTGACAAAAAGTAACAAATTTTCAAGTTTGAATGTCAGTTATAATATATTATATATAATTTTTTTTTCCTCAAATTTTTCAAATAAAATTTATTGAAAAATGTCGTATTTAAAACTAATTATATTGATAAATATATTTGATTTTTTTCATATGAATAAAATAATAATTTAATTTTTGGTGGATTTTTAAAGTAATATTACCCGATTCACCTATTTTGCCCCTGGCCGTTTTACGAAATAAACGTAAACAAGGGGGCGTGGCAAACGGCAGGCTAAGGGTTAAACAACACCTTAAATACTTTTTTCTGCACAACTTTAATTTATTTAAATGAACACTTCTGATTTACTTCAATAAGTCTGCATCAGGTTTAACAAGAAGATATCAGATTACATAATTGACTAAAATTGAAAAAGATTATTATAAAAAGAGTTTCATTTTATTTTTATTTTGTTTTTAAAATTTATTAACTTTAATTTTTAATAGTTTCTAATCTTTATTATCAAATGCCAACTTTATTATACTTCTGATAAGTAGCACTGAGTTCAGCGTTAACGTAGATTCTTCTTTTTATTGCAAGTACTTTCGACGAAAAATTACGATCGTCGTCTTCAGGCGAATGTGGAAAGAACAAATTTGAAAGAGACACGTGCCGAACGTTCCAAACCGATAACGAAAGATTTTCGTTGGTGAATTTTTAAAAATAATGTATTCTTTTAGCGTTTGGTAACTTCGCCGGTTCGAAAGAAATTTTAGATCGGCACGATTGACGGTGCATGCGCTGAAAAGCACACACGCTACGTGTGCGCTTGTCGGCGTGTTTGAGTGTTTATGCGCTTGTAAAGAGTGACCCAAATTTCGGGCAAGTCCAGGGTGGGGACGTTGCATGCCTCTGCTGTTATTGTTATTATTTTCTACAACTTTATTACATTCAATTGGTGCACAGCTCAAACATTTCTTTAAAAATGTAGCCCGTTATATATATTTATTTCATTTAAATATGAAAAATCTTATTCAATTTGAGTCTAACTGAATCAGCCTGAAGAGGATAATTGTAAACTATTGAAAGCACTTGTAATTTTTGAGTAAGATGTTGGTTTTAATGCTGTAAGACAGAATACATTACTTTGTAACATTACACTAGTTCACATTATTTGATATGAAGTGCAATTAACTTTTTTATCTCAAGAAATATTTAAGATAGTATATTCTAAACTGTATCAATGAGCTATGTTTTTAACAGTATTTCACAAATGCAGAATATACAATGATAAGAATTATGCCAAGATTGTACTTTAATACTAACAATTTTTTAGACTTACAGATTATATGCACATAAACACAATGAATTCTAACATGCTTTAAAACATAATAGAAAATTTTAGAATTTAAAGAAGAAATTTAAAGACTATTTTATCTAAAAAACTTAATAAAAAGTTACAAATGTGATAAAATAAGTTATATTAGGTGATCATAATTAAAATATCCCTATTCAATGCTGTCTACAAAGAGATTTAGTAATCCAAACTGAATCTATGAGGGCTGTTTCTTTTTAAACTTCCAATGGTCCATAAAACAAAGACAAATGTAAATAACAAAATGAATTTATTACTAAAAGTTAGGTATAAACATGGTTACTTTCAACATAATCACCATGAAGATTGAGACATTTGTCTATCTGTGAACGAGCTTTGAAATCCCCTCTTCATAGAATGTTACTGCCAATGACTTGACATAGGCCCTAACGTTGTTTTGAAGATCGTCCTTAGTCCTGAACCTCTGTCCACGTTTTCTGTTCAGGAAAGAGGTGAAAGTCTTCACATATTAAAAAGTTCCAAGCTGGGTGGAAATCTTCACCACTTTTAAATAACCAGCATATATCCCTGATTTAGTACTGAGCAATTTCCACCTCTTTCCTGAACTGAAAACGTGGCTAGGAGGGCAGAGGTTTGTGACTAATGATGATCTTCAAAACAACGTTAGGGCCTATGTCAAGTCATTGGCAGCAACATTCTATAAAAAGGCAGTTTCAAATATCGTCCACAAATAGACAAATGCCTCAATCTCCATGTGATTATGTCGAAAAGTAACAGTGTTTATATCTAACTTTTGGTAATAAATTCATTTTATTTACATTTGTCTTTATTTTATGGCAAATCGGAGGTTGAAAAAGAAACAGTCCTCATAGTATGGTAATATTTCAGGACATACAAAGACATTCCTGTAAACAACAAACATTATTTGTAGAAGACACTATACAAAGAGCTTAGCAACAAAAGAGGTATTTAAGTTGTTTCTTGCATCCTACAGGAAGTCCACAATGTAGTCAATTTGGCTTATCCTATCCCCCACCCTTATATGTTTTAAGTTGATTCTCCTTTTTGAAGTAAGTGTTGACTATTGCCAGGTCAAATACTGCTGCATATTCCACTATTCTCACCCTCCTCTATTTCTCTTGCCTATACTCCATCCACCACTCACTCTTCTTTCCTCTCTTTTACATCTCTTCACATCTATTTAAATCACTCCAATGATCAATCTCTCATTCTCTGGAGTTTCCAGTACCCATTTTATCTAATTCCATTCAGAAGTTATCCTTTTCTTCTTCCCTGCATCCTGTTTGGGAAGAACACATACATACTATTGTAACAAAACTTCTTCCTATATCCGCTTAACACTCATATTCCTGTCACACTTCTGATTATCTCACAAACACCATTAGCCACAAACATCTCACAAACACCATTCTTAACTCCTTGTTAACTAGAATGCCTACTTCATTACTCCCTTTTTCATCTGCTCCTCCAGAGAACAGTCTATAGCTGTTTCCCAGCTCCCTTACTTTATCTACTTTCCATGTAGTTTCCTGCAGGCATAAGATCCTCTGTCTTCTTTGTTGCATCAAGTCCACTAACTCTCTGCTCTTTCCAGTCATTGCCCCAATGTTTATCATTCCCATTCTAACATCAAACACCCTCTTCTTTTCCTTTTGATGGACTAACTTCTTTAGCCAACCTGTACTTGATTCAGTAGCCCAAGCTCATTTCTCACATTTTTTGGGTAGCTCCAGTTTTTGGGTAATGTGACTGCACATCACTTTCAAGGTACATCCATCTTCTCATCCAAACTCTCATATATTCTCTCTTATCCATTATTCCATTGGGTTTTAGCATATAAGTTTTGGATGCCCTTCTTGACACCAACCCTCATCATTTATGAGGTGTGGGGCTGGCACTTAACCCTTTACAACCGACATCTTGTTTATGTTTATTTTGTAATCTGTCCTAAGACAATATAGGTCAGTCAGGTGATATTATTTTAAAAATTCACCAAAAATTAAATTATCATTATATTCATATGAAAAGAATCACATACATTTATTAATATCTTTAGTTTTAAATATGATATTTTTCAATACATTTTATTAGAAAAATTTATAAGAAAAAAATATATATATATAAGAATTGACATTTAAACTTGATAATTTGTAACATTTTGTGAAAATTAACATTGTCTAGTTACACAGTTGTTTGCTGGCACTGAGCCAGAAAGATGTAGAATATTGTTTTGTACAACTCTATATAACACTTATGCATGTATGTTCATTTGTTATGAAATTACAGCACATTATATCAAACATTTGTTTGAAATCAAAACTTTATTCTGCTATCAATTAATATAATGAACTTTAATGAATATAATATACTTTATTCACTTCACATTGAACAAGAATATAAATTTTTGTAATAAACATATGATTACCAGTAGTAATACATGTAACATTTGCTGATATTTTTTGATTAAAATAAAAAATTAAAAATATATACAATGTCAGAATTGAAGATCACAACTTGAATATCACAACTTGAATATTTATAACAGGTTGACTTATTGCAGCTGAATGAACTTATTATAGTAATATTATTGCATGAATATGCTAAAAATGAAATAAAAAATTATCAGGAAAAAATAAATTAAGAAAAAAAAGCATTAATTAAAATTTATTAAGTCAACAAAACACCACCTGGACAAAAATATGTGAAACAGACAACGACAAGACGCTGTCGTCAAGTGCCGACATCTGTTGTCAATAAATTTTATAAAAATTGATTTTTAACGGGGTGCCTACGAATTGGTACCCTCAAAGTTTTGCTTAACAATGGGGGTGCCGACCAATCAGTACCCTCATGAAGAAAGGGTTAATGGGATGGCTTGCCCCCTCAGTGGCTAGTATTATCAATTATATATGATATTATAATACAGTTGTATTTGTAAATATAAAGAATTAAATTAAACTATAAAAAATACTACAGATAAAAAGACATTTCAAATAATAAATAAATTATTAAAGTAAATGATAGATTTTAAGATCAATGAAAATTTTCAGACTGTATTACTGTAACTTTTGCATTGCTTCCTTTTTTATTTATTAAGTTAATTAATCTTTATCAATCATAATTAAGTAAATAATTATAAAGATACTTACAATATCTGGACTAGATAGACCTAATTTTCTTAATTCATAGCTTCTTCTCGTCTCAATACCTTTCGAAGAAATCTTTTCTACATCTCTATTTATTTTTTTATTTGATGAAAATAGATTATCAAATTTAGCTAAATCTGGAATGCTAGAAGCTAAAAGCCAAGTCTGATTTAAATTATCATATATGAGTTTTCTCTGTCTGGGGCTTCTTCGAACACAAGGAGCTTTAGCATTTTTCAAGTTCCCATTCATATAAAGATGGTTATTACAGGAATGTGAAGAACCAGATTGAATTTTTTGATCATTTTTTGGTAACTGATGGTCACTGTCATCTCCTAAATGTACATGCTGTCTTGTTGCAAGACGAGTAATCGTCGACGAAACTGAAATAATTTTAAAAGATTTTTTAATAAAACTAAATTACACTTTAAAGTTGAATTATTAAATTAAACTTTTTTATTCATTGAAAGTAACATACAATATATCTGAATCTTATTATAAGAATAAATCACCTATATCAGATGCACTAACATCAGAATATTACAGGCATTACTTATAACAAATGAGACTTTTGTAAAACTAATTCCATGCATGTTTGATAATTATAATTTGGATTACCTTCTGTTATCAAAGTTTAAAACAATAATAATGAGAAACAATTTGGATATTATAGGCAGTTAAGTGGATCTAATTATTATATAAGTTATATGCAATTATTAAAATTGAGATAAAATTAAGATTTAAAGGCTTTGTAATTTCATCATATGAAGGTTTTGGTACTTAAAGGATATAATACCTCCTTGCAAAAAAAAAACTTTAAAAATTCTATTGATTTAGACCCTTTTTATAGGCAGACAATATTTCAAAATGAATTTTCCTTCAAAAATGTACCTGAAAATATGTTACCAATTTTAACTTACATTACATGATATACAGTAAAAATGTCATTGTCACAAAAATCTTTAGCTGATAGAAGTGCTGTATTGAAATTCTCAAACTTACTTGTAAGGTTTACAGAGAAAACAAAGAAAACACAAATAAAAAAAGGATTAATAAAAAAGAAATGCATCACATTTTCATGGACTGTCTAGCATGTCAGTCTATCTGTGGAGACAACGAAATCAGATATTTCTGCATGGTAAAAACCAGCATGCTAATTTATCTCAGGGCAATGTCAGCATGCTGAGTTAAATGACATTATACTCTCCTCTCTAGAGAGCACATTAAAAAAACAAATGAGTTGTCGTAAAAATGAACAAATTTTTATTCTAAAACTGTGAAACTATCAGTATATATTTAACTTCATTTTGTCTTCTTTCTAATGATGTAAAATATTTGTGGAATGCCAAAAGTGATTTTTTTCCATGTTTATTTTATTGTAATTTGATTCAAAAATGCAAAAGTAAACATATTAAATTTAAGAAACTCATTGTAAATTACCTCAACTTACAGGGATTAACATCCACTAGGTATGAAATTTGAGAGGAAGGTGTTATTTTTAATTATTAAATTACAATGTTACTATGTTAATAGTAACGTGATAAATACAAACTAAATTACTATTACTATTAGATAAACTAAATTACAATGTTAATAGTCAAATTACAATGTTACTATTTTATTGTACTCAAAAGAAGGTTTCTTTAACATTTAATTAATAACTAGTTTTGTTAGATCTGATTAATTTTATTTTTTAGTCATAGTTTAACTGGCATACCAGTAACCTTGGGGTTTCCAGCATGCTGGTCCCCTGCAGTTATATGCAGCATGTCAGTCTATCCAGGAAAATATAGTATTATTGCTTATATACTCATCACACAGTAGTTCTGAGACCTCAATAAACAAGTATATGACCTAAATCAAAATAAACAAACATATTTTTGGAAAATACACTTTAATTGTGTTTAATTAAGAGCAGTGATTCTTGGATTTAAAAAAATAACAACAACAACAATCTGTTAATTTAATTACATATAAAAAGCATTTCAAAATTAACAGGGTGTTAATTTTCACATGAGACATATAGGCCAGAAATTTTGTCTGTTAAATTTAGGTTTTATCATAATTAAAATTAAATTATTTAATTTAGGCTATTCTGGAAAAAAAAACTATCTGGTACTTGAACAGGAAACTTCTTACCATGCAGTTACATTGTCAATCATGCTACCCAGATTTCTATCTGAAAACAAGAATCAAATAGAGATTTGGGTGACATAATTGGCAATTTAACTGCAATAGTCAGAAATTACAGGTTTGAATCCCTCACTGGATCAATGTTTTCTTCCAAAATACAGGGTTTCTAAAAAATAATGATGGCACTATCTGACTCTCATGGCTGTTGATGAGAATTTTTTGCTCTCTTATGATTTAACTCATTTCTTTCTTCTTGAAAAATGTCAAGAGTTTCTATCTCAGAAAAGGAAAACTTTTTCACCACTGTCTCAAGAGGTATCACCACAAAATGTATGAAAAAAGTTGGAAGTGAGGAAATGCCTCAGGTGAGTCAGTGAAACATTTGATCTTGTTTTCTATAAGTTCTAAAAAGGAGATTAATGTTCAAGAAGGAATTAGACTTTTGTTGAAATTTACAAGCTTCTTCAAATAGTAAATTACAAATATTTTTGGAGCAGTTAAATTGAATGCAAGCATAGATTGATAATATAGAAACTGCTTTGGTAGATTTTAAATCTATGCTCTCTGTTTTTGAAATTGATAGAGAAAAAAGTTTTGTAAAAGATGGCAAATCAAATACAGAAATAGATGTAATATGTAATAATTTGCATAAAAAGTTAACGAGATTAGAAGATAAAGAAAGAAGAAATAATGTTATAATTTCGGGCTTAGATGATAATGATAAAATGGACAATTGTTTAATTAAGGTTCAAAAACTTTTTAATGATAACTTAAAGGCTACAGATAAGAATATTAAGCATGCTTCTAGAATTAGAAAATTTAAATTGAATACAAAAAAAACTAATTATTTGTCAGTTGTTTAATTTTGAAGATAAGTTAAAAGTTTATAAAAACATTAGTAATTCAAAAGGTTTAAATATATTCAACAAATACCATAGTTACCAGAAACAAATTAAAGCTCTGTGGTAAAGAAGTACAGTATAGACTCGTAAATCAGCATCCCGGTAATCAGAATCGCCAGTAATCAGCACAATTTTCAGTCGGACTGTGTCGTGCTGAATCGAACGTTTTTGATACTAAATTTACTTCTAAAGTATAATTTTCATGTTTTTATATTCTTCAATATATTTATTTTGTTTGTACAAAATGCAGAAATAATTTTTAACGATACGATAGCCTCGATTATTATTATAAAAATTTTCGTTAGGCTTAAAATCGACGAAAATTCAACAGGAAGCGACACGCAATGGAGAAAAATTTGAACATCGGACAGGTTAATATATTTTTTCGTACATAAACCGTAATCGGAACAAATCCCTAATCTGAACAACCCCAGTCCCCAATTGATTCCAATTTTCGGTTCACTACTGTATGTTTAAACGGAGCCAAGAATGTTAAATTGTGTGATACAACAGATTAATTATAGATGATAAGATATTGGGTTGTTCAAAAAGTAATTTTGTTTTTTTACATGGAAAAAAAAAATCAATCTTCTTATACATATATACAATATAAAAATATTTTATTGAATTATATATTGACCATTTTGGTCAGATACCTGTTGCCATCTTTCTGGTAGTAACATGATTCCACATTCATAAAGTTCTGATCTTTGCTTACAAAAACTGATCCAAGTAATTTTTGATATTCTCGTTTGAAGTAAACGTTTTCCCATTTAAAAAATTTTGTAAAGACCAGAACAAGTAATAATCCATGGGTGCTAGATCTAGCAAATATGGTGGGTATGTAGCACATCCCATCCAAGCTGTAAAAGTTTCTGATGATTTACCAGACTTGTGTGAGGTCTGGCATTATCATGGCAAAACACTACATCTTTTCCATTGATCAATTTTGGCCTTTTCTGTTTGATGGTATCACTTAATTTGTCCAGTTGATGGCAGTATACTTTCGAATCAATTGTGGAATTGTCTGGTAGATGTTCAAAAAAAACAATTCCATTAAAATCCCACCAGAGAACATCACATACTCCATGATTGCTAGTATTTGACATTGTTATAAACAATCCATTTTTCATTGCCATTTATGATTCACTTCAAAAATAGATCATTTTCTTGATGTTTGAGAAGCAAATCACAGATGTCAATGCAACAGAGCAAATCTCTTTCTTTAAGAACATGTGGAACCCACATATTGAGCTTTGAAATGAAACTGTCATTTCAAATGAACATAAACAGTTGAATTTGACAAATTTAATCTTTTAGTGATTTCTTGTGTTGTTATTCTCCAGTTTGCTTCAATCAATACCTTTATTTTGTCTTCATCAGCTTCAATTGGCCTTCCAGAATGTGGAGCACCTTCAGTATCGAAATTGCCAGAACGAAATTTTGCAAACCAGTTTTGGCACTGTCATTCTGTCAACACATCATCTGAAGATAATCACACAATTTTTTATTGCTTCAACAACATTTTTACTGCTTTGGTAAGAAAAAAGCAAAATATGCCAAAAATGCTGCTTTCTATTTAATGGTACCAAAAAGAAAAACAAACAAAAAACAATTGCATAAAATCAAACAAAATTTTTTACAAATAAGCCTTGAAATGTCAGCTGTCAAAATATATGTTATGGACAAAGTGATTAATCGATTATTCTGAATAATGACCAAAAAGGGTGCGCAGTGTGATAAATATTGATTCATTTATCAAATTGACCAGTCATTATGATTATTGCTACCACCTAGTCGGGCAAAGTGACGATAATACATTGAGGAGTGATCATCCGACATATGCTAGCCAATCGGCACTTGGTTGTGTGTGTGTATCATGTTTAGTACCGAATTTTAAATTTAATTAAAAAAAAACTCCACTTATTTCATTTAGAAATATTTATTTTTTGTGAATTATTTCAAAGTACTATTAACTGATATTCTTCCAGAAAGTTAGAAGTAACTTCCATTTTCGACTCTCACTTTTTCTATCATTAACAACTGACAACATGCTGATTTTGTAAAAATTTAACCTTGTTTTCACCTTTTTCTGCTATTAACTCATTTAATCGATTGTTCATGTCACTTAATGATTCCTCCATGATCGTTACTTTTGTCAAAGAAAAAAGATTAACTACTGGTCACGTAAATTTAAAATTCGGTACTAAATGCAGTATGCATGCGCAACTAAGATGTAAGTTCTGATTGGCTAGCGTATGTCGGATGATCACTCCTCAATGTATTATCATCACTTTGCCTGACTAGGTGGTAGCAATATTCATAATGACCGGTCAATTTGATAAATTTTTGAAATTTATTACAATGCCCGATTTTGTTGGTCATTATTCATGTGAGCCCACAAGTTTTGAGGGCGTAAATTCGAGAGTTTAAAGGGGTTCATGACCCGCAAGTTCGATAGGAAATCAATCGGATGTTGATTACACATCCGATCTGATCAGAAAGAGAAAACAAAAATCCAAGTCAGCGCAAGTCAGCAAATTAGTCATCGAACATTGAATGATAGGCTGGCTCAGTGCCAACAACGATCATATAAAAACCCGATCGACTCTGGAAAGAGCACGATCGTCCAGGAAGGTCTGAATCCAGTGTCTCTAGTCCCGGACATAAGACTGATTCCAGCTTCCATAGTCCAGGAGGTTGTCGTATACTGTCATCAGACCACATATTAAGGTATATCGACGTAACCTTTGTAAACTCTCTCCCACTAGAAGTTAGGCACGTGACCACTTTATTGGTTAGATCACGGTTAACGATAGGGATATTTTATCCACATTTTAGCAGTAGTTATCTTTGTATCTTTATTGTAGGTGTATCTTTTTTGTATGTTCACTTTTGTTATTTAATAAACCTTTATTGTTATTTGTAAAACCTGTCTCCTGTCAAAGTATGGACGCCCGTCGACTTACTGACGCACCTCCCCACTCACTTTTTGCCCTCCTAGCCATCCAACGACAACGAGGTCGGGTTTTACCAACCCGTGCAGCGTAAGTGATCAGCGAGGTTTCCCCTGACCCTCTGCTTATCTCACATTCATAACAACCGGGCATTATTCATAATGCCCAAATTAATCACTTTGTCCATAACATATATAATGACAATATGACTTAAAATAAATTTGGCGGGTAAAAATAGAACTAATCTCTATGGTGGTTAAAAAACAATTACTTTCTGAACAACCCACTATATGGATATAATTACAAAGGTGAAAATTTCCAGACAGACAGATAGCAATCTTTTTTAGGAATATAATTTATAATGGTCAACAATATGATAGCATAAATGACAAGGATAATCAATATGTAGTCCTGTATTTGGATAAAGATGATAATATGAAACTTTTTATAATATTGCAGGTTTAAATTATAAACACAATTTTCTTAATTTCTGAAATTTGGTATATAAAACAGATGTATTCTGATCTGGTGGAAACATGGCATACATTGTTGGTAATTGAGTCACAGTTCTCTGACAATTATAAAATTTACGATCAGACATCTCATAGCTGTTTGGGATCTGAAAGACCCAGTAGAGATTTAATCATCAGGCTCAAATTAGAGACAGTCTCTAAAGTTAAACTGATATTTCAGACACAATTTGTACTGATTATATTATTAACTACTGAGGAATTAACCAATATTCAGCTAATAGTGTCAATAATTATGACAATGATTTCAAGAATGCATTGTTGGTTACATAAAACTACTTGATACATGGAACTAACTTGATTTTACGTACAAGTTTTAACATTAGAATGGGACATCCTGATTATTTGTCATGTTTACTGGTGACTGGCAAATTGCTGTGAGAATTTCAAAAGATTCTACTGTTAATAATATAGGGAAAATTCTCTATCATTTTTGTGAAGATAACAGTCTTGTTTGTATAAATGATTTACTGCCAGGAGATAAAGAAGGTAATTTTACTTACCATGCAACTAAAGGAGGCAATGTAACTGATTCCATGATAGTGTCACAAGAAATATATTCTCATATTGTAAATGATCTGTGTTTTATCAGAGATAGTCTCGGATCAATTACCTGTTTTTCTTTCAATGATCCTGTTGATATCGTCCAGAGTGACTAACAGAAAATTTTTTGGTAAACATGCAATATGGGAGATGAATTTAAATCTTCATTTGCTGTTACATTAGATAATGTTCTATCAGACATTATCTAATATGGAGGAAACCTCATAGTTAATGATTTAGTGGTATATATAATTAATTTCTCTGGATTTAATTTATGATGTTAAATCTGTACCTTGAAAAAGGACATATAACAAATGATAATGAATGTTGTATCGTGAGAAAAAATTTGTGGAGATTGTTTAGGAAAACAAAAATATTAAATACAGATGAATCTTATGTTTTGTATAAAAATTATTTAAAAGAGTATAAATTATTGGAAATGATTTTATTAGAACATAATATTTAAAGTGTTTTTCTGAAAAATTCTTACTACATTGGAAGTTTTTAACTTTATTAGAAAAAATTCTAGTTTTCTGGAATCATGAATTGACTCTTTAATTATTCCAATATATAGATAGAAAAGGCAATGTGTATGACCTTAAAAATTATTGGCCTACATCTTTGGTTCCTGTAACTGGAAAACTATGACTTTAATAAATAAAAGACTAGAAGAATGGATTCTTAAATATGATATCTTGTGTCAGCAGCAACAGGTTTTTAATCTGGCTGTATCGGTACAACAATTTTCACGCCAAACACCGTATAAACGTTGCGAAAAGTTCACTGAGTTCAGCGTTATATACACATTTGCTTGTCGCAAGTACTTTCGATGAACCTTACTGTCGTCGTCTTCAGGCGAGTGCATAAATTTGCCAAAAACTTTAAAAAGGAACAAATCCGATGCAGAATAGAACGCATAAAGCTTTACCAAAGCCGTTACAAACGTAAAGCAAAAATTGAAAATGTTCGAAAGCCGATCGACCATCTGGCTCTGTGACTAGTGAAGCCGCGCATGCGCAGACCCGCGCTCACGCTAATCGTATATTAGATAACGCTAAAATGTGCTTAAACGCTTGAATTACGTGACCCAAATATTGGGCAGATCAAGAGTGGGACTGTTGCATGCTTCTAGCGTGGTGGTAAGGAGGGATTCCCAGATGAAAACTATTTTTCTATCATTGCAGCACTTGAGCATAAGCACTTGCGACCATAGCGGATTGTAACCCTGTTCGAGAGCCTTTTTTGCCAGCAATGTGGTGTGCCTACCCCTCACCACGTCGTCTTGGTGCTCGGCAAGGCGGCTGGCAAGCATTCTGGTGGTGGCCCCGATATATCGGTGTAAGGAACTGAGTCCGAGCGTTATTTTTATTTTATTATTATTTTTCCATTTTATTATATTTTGTTTGGGGCTTATGTTTATTTAGGACGAAGGTTCCCCATCACTCTCTTATTAGTAACGAAAAAAGAAGAAAAAAAAACAACTCACGAAAAAAATAAGCGCCGTAGGAAAAATCTCGCGCACTTGCGCTGCCCAGCAGAAGTAAACAGTCCTCAGAAAAAAAATGGAGGGGGAGTCCCCACACTCACTAGTAAAGAAATACTTGATAAACCGTCTTAACATCCCAGAAAATTATGATAAATACTTTGTAAACGGTTTATAAGCTTTGTCGGAAACTTAAAGCTGCCAGAAAAGAAAATTAATGTTAGCAAACTAAGTATGTAAATAAGGGGAGTAACCCAGCTGAAGTGTGACGTCATCTCACAGTATAAAACCCGTACGTTAACCGAAGGAGGAGGAGGTGAATTTCCGGGGAGGTGAATTCCAATTCGAGGCAACTTTGAGAGCGAGGTGAATTCGAAAGCGAAGTGTTTTCTGATAGAAGTCCAGATTGATAATTGGACAATCCAAGGTGTTAAAGAGGAATTCGATTGACGATTTGACGATATCGAAAGGATTGAGGAAATAGGTTCTTCGTATAGTGAGGTGACGGATAGACGTGTAATTAGTAAGAAATTTTGTTCATAGTTTCTAAGTATTTGATTTGTCGAATTTTCAAAGGGGAATTAATATTAAGTTAAGCTAAATAGCTGAGTTTATTGTCGGGTTGACTTGTTGATTTCGTTAATAAATTAATTTTGTTTAAATTATTGACATTTGTACGTAGTAAATTCTAGTTACTAATTAAATATATTTGAACTTTTTGATTTGACTTGATATTTATCATTATTATTACTAATTTTTTGGTGCACGCTTAAAAGCCCAGGCCTGGCAAACTAATCTCAAATCCGCGTAAAGTACCCGTTAGGTTAACGGAAGTTTTACCGACCGCAGTTAGTGTCGGATTCCTAAGATACTAAAAATAGTACTTTACATCATGTGCTTACTCCCGTTGCTAAATTTTCCAGTGGGACAGCATAGACCCCCGATTTCTCGAGCGTGGAGAGCTTGTCTCTGTCGTTACACAGAAGCTTGCGTAAGCTTGGAAGTGGAGCTAATGGTAGTACCAGGTTGCGCTTCCTAAATATTCTGCAGATACGTATAGAGGGGGTCCGAGGTATGGCAACAATGTTTGAATCACCGAAACCTCCCTCTTGCTGCTTAGCGTAGTGCTTGGAAACAATGATTTCTTTACCCTACTGAGCACATGTGTAAATTTTGCACGTGAGAAGCCAGCTGTGCATACTGCCAAATTGATGTTATCTAACTCGATATTGGCCAGCTCCTGCGTGGAAGAAAGCAAAAATGCCCTTCTTATGAGGGAGGCGATGGCTGCGTTGACATATCGAGAAGGCTGAAAGGCCTCTGCTGGGATGATGTACGGAGCTACATTGGACTTGTGGTGTACCGAGAATTGTAGACCTTCCGGAGACTTACGTATACACAGGTCTAAGAACGTAATTGCACCGTCGTTCTCTTTCTCCCAGGTAAAATTAATAGAGGGGTATACACTTGAGAGGTGTTGCTTAAAGGTAAGAAAGGCCTCCTCTGTGTCTTCCCACACTACTAAGATGTCGTCTACATAGTGCAGATACAAGCCCGAGTAGTGGATAGCAAGTGGGGAATCAAACATTCTGCGCTCTATCTCTCTCATAATGAGTTTCGCTAAGATGGCAGATAAAGGAGAGCCCATGGGGACCCCTTGCTTTTGTAAATAAATTCTCTGGTTGAAACGGAAGTAGTTATGCTCAGTGACGAAAACGAGCACATCTTGTAAATCAAGTACCTGCTGAAAGCTGAAGCCGTTTTTTAGTAGGAGAGAGTTAGCCAGCATCAAAGGTGGGTACAGAAGGGTATAAAGAAACTACATCTAGCTTGTAGAAGGTGTAGGCGTTGTGTGGTAGAACTCCGATGCTTGACGCGATGTTGGACTTGGCAATAACAGAAGAGGGAGTAACGTGTGGGGAATCCGGAACTATGGTGCGCAGAAATTTAGCGAGCGCTTTCTCTAAATAGTAGGTGCGATGAGACCGTTTGTTTACTAGCGGGCGTAGCGGCCAATTTGCTTTATGGGTTTTTGGTTGGAAGAACAACCTAGGACACGCAACGTTGGGGGGAGGATCAAGAGGCCCAGTTAGGGTTGTGGAAACTCCTGGTAGTGCGATGATTCTTCTTGCTTTCCATAGTGTCGTTGGAGTGGGGTCCTCACTCAATTCCGAGGAGTGCGACTGCGTTAGAAATTCGTTGGCCCTGGTGAGAAAGTCACTTTCTCTGCACAAGACAAACCTCTTGTCCTTGTCGGAGATGAGAAGTATCAGGCTGGCTCGTCAAGAAAACGCTCCACCGCTCGATGGTCCACGACGCCATTGGGTTTACCAGAGCTTTGCTTTGCCGTAGCAAGACTTGCGAGTATAGACAGCTCCATTTGTGCACATGCAGCATCCGTTTGGCAGGACTTAAGCGCTGCTAATGTGGCCGAGATCAACCGGGAAAGATTGTTGCTGGGGAGAGGAATGCACTTAGGTCCCCGCTGTAGAACTCTGTGCACATCACTGGGCACATTTTCATCCGTATAGTTGTAATATGGGGTACTCGTCTCCACCTTGTTCTGCTTGCGCACCGAACGTTCTAACCATAGAAGCTTGCTGCTTAATTTCTTTTCTAACATCTGGGCGGAATAAGAAGCTATACTGTGGAGTTTACCCAGCTGCTCGTAGAGTGAAGTTGGGTGACACACCTTGGTGAACTGAATGTGCGCTGTGTAGAGGTTGAGCTCTGTTTCTGCGAGACACTTCCGTTTACTCCTGATCAACTTTACAAGTAGAGATCTTTCCACACTCGGAAGGTACGCCGTAGGCACAGTGAAAACGTCTTGTACTTTAGGGAAATAGACTTAGGTACCACCCTTTGCGTCCTGCAGCTTAGCAAGAAGTGAAGTTGTGCAAGTTGCTTGTGCCACTGTTTCTTTAGTTTCAGCAACTTGTAAATTTGGGTCATGTTATTCAAGTGTTTAAGCACGTTTTAGCGTTATCTAATATACAATTAGCGTGAGCGCGGGTCTGTGCATGCGCGGCCTCGCTAGTCACAGAGCCAGATGGTCAATTGGCTTTCCCGTTTTGAATTTTTGCTTTACGTTCGTAACGGCTTTGGTAAAGCTTTATGCGTTCTATTCTGCATCGGATTTGTTCCTTTTTAAAGTTTTTCAGCAAATTTATGCACTCGCCTGAAGATGACGACAGTAAGGTTCATCGAAAGTACTTGCGACAAGCAAATGTGTATATAACGCTGAACTCAGTGAACTTTTCGCAATTATTTTATTTATGTACATAAGGTACGCTTGAAAATACAGTACTGTATGTAAAAACAAACACTATCTATAACTTGACTAAAATCTATATATTCGACATCATTTCAATTACAAAACATCACTTAAAAAAGTGAATAATTTTTGTTTGCTTGCTTTTTGATAACTTCTGTATCATTTCCCTTTTGAAAGATGCTAATTGCAACAATCTGACACTGATAATATTTTCTTGTGAGTCAACTCATTTTATAACAGTTTCCATGGCTGTTATTGCTTCTTTGGTTGTTGGCAGTATATCGGCTATCCCACCGACACTTTCTTCATCATCTGTTTCTTCTTGACAATCTTCATCACCGCAAATGGATTTGATAATCATTTCATCAGTCATATATCTTCTCTAACGTCTCATATGTCAGACAAATATCTTCTCTAGTGTCCATATCTAACCAATCAGTCAAAGAATCATTAGTTATTTCTGGCTCATTCAATATTTCCTGGATATGAGAAATTTCAGCCTCAGTGAAAATATTATCTGAAGCTGAATCTGAATGTGTTGTGGTTTGGTTGAGATCAACTTGATTATTAGATTCATTTAATTTATTCTAACAGTTTCTAATTGTCTCTGACGTGATTGCCTGCCAGGCAAGTCCAATACTGTAGGACACGTCTTTGAGATCCATTTTTTTTTAAAAATATGTTGACGTCAATGTCTGATGCTAATAATGACTTCATCATTTCTCTTTGGTAATTTGTTTTGAAAGCACTAATAATGCCTTGATCTAAGGGTTGTATAGGAGCAGTAGTATTTTTTGGAATCTACATTACTTTTATTTTATCATCATCAGACACAAGGTTATCAGCCGGTGGATGAGCTGGGTAATTATCTAAGAAAAGCAAAGCTTTTGTATCTAGATTCAATCCTCTCAGAAATTTTCGCACAGAGGGAACAAAGGTATTGCGAAACTAGTCATGAAATATGTTATAAGTCATCCAAGCATAAATGCTTGGATGACTTATAACATATTTCAAGCTGTTTTATGCTATACATATTTCTAACATATTTTATGCTGTTTTTATAAACAACTGGCAGAGATTTTATATTGATTGACTTGAAACATTGTGGGTTTTGACTTTTACCTATAATGAGTGGCGTCAACTTGTGATTACCAGCTTTCTTTACACAAAATAAAGCTGTTATCCTTTCCTTGCTTAGTTTTAATCCTGCCTTTTGTGGGTTACTTTTTAGATCTAAAGTTTTACTTGGCAACATTCTGTAATATAATGCAGTCTCATCAGTTATAAACTTGTGCATCAGTATACCCTTCTTTCTTAATGGAAATTGTGAACTGTTTGGAAAATTCTGCAGCACCTTCAATATCACTAGACTTTGCTTCACCAGAAATGGAAATTTGGAAGATGCCATGTCGTTTTTGCCAACGCCACAACCAACTGTCAGAAGCCTTAAAATCTCCTTCTGCTTTTAAGCTTACATGGAATTTTTCAGCCTGCAACTTTAAAGCAGTTCCAGATATGAAAATACCTTCACTTCTTTTTTGCACAAACCATGCATAGAGGCAATCGTCAACATTTTGATTTTTTCCCAAGTCTTGTCTTTTTTCGAGTAAGCTTAGCATCTCGGTCAAGCTTATCAACAAATGATTTCAGTTTTGTTTCCTCTGCCATCCAACCCCTTACAGTTCCTTCGGGTATGCCATATTCTCTTCTTATGTTTGCTTTCGAAACTCCGCTCTTTACTTCAGCAATAATGTCAAGCTTTTCTTTTACTCATCATGCATGCAATAATTAAACACTATTCAAAATACACGCAGGAACTCAATACATACACAATTACTCAATACACAGTAACAATAAAATGCACTACTCACTAATGCCACATGGACCTGTATAAACATGTTTGAGCTTATTGCATTGCAAACATCACCCGTGCTATAACCAAGTGCACGGTATAGCGAGCAGCGCTATAACGAAGGTCCACTGTAATTTCAGTTTGAATCAAATTTTTGAAATTAGATGATAAAAGTTATGTTAAATTAGCATATAACAAACTATAAATTAGGTTCAAAAATAAACAATTATACATATAATTGGACTTTGGCATTGAAAAATCTGTTAGATCAACATGGTTTTTCCCCTTTTCATGGTTGTCTCTAGATCCTCATCTCATCAAAAACTCTCAAACATTAATTCTAAAAGTGTGCCATAAACAAAGCATACAAGAAGATTCTTTGTTGGAAAAGAACAAGTATTTTTAATTATATCACAATATTAAAGTAACTTTTATGTGCGAGATTATATTTTTATGTACATAAATTATCATGTAAAACAATTAATCCTGGACCTGAAACATGGTCAAACTTATATTTTGACATATAATAATAGACTTATATTACAAATTCTCTCAGAATCTATATATCTTCCTCATACACACCAGGGTGTATATTATATAATTAGAACTCACTTGTGCCTGTGACCGGTGTGAAATTAATTAATTCAAGTTAACGAACGTTTTCTGGACGCCTTCCGTGTCCTTCTTCAGGTTAAACTGCTGGATTCTATTATTTTTTAAAAAACGCTGTTCCGATCTTTTAAGAACGAATTTGAATGATGATAGTTCGAAAGCGCGATGACCATCGCACATGCGCTATATCTGTCGTGTTCCATGTCGTACTGTATTGTATTCGTTTTTAATGTTGGTATTCTTTTTTATCTTGGGGTCACATGACTTCATGTGTCATCGGACCCAAATAAATCTGCATGCATCCTCTTGTAATAAAGTTTGCCAAGCAAGAGAAAGAGCTATCTCGTCGCGTGAATTAATGCATGTTGTTTTAGTTTGCGCTTTATGTATCTCTATCGCTTCCAGCCATTTAAGGTGTTCCATTTGAGTTGTTTTGGTTATTAGCGTGGTCCCCGCGAAGTCCACATTAATGCCCGGTTCAGAAGCGTACACTGCGAGTGACGTGGTAGCTCTGTTGTATCTTATATCCGCCTTGTGCTCTTTAACCCTGACTTCCATAGAGCGTTTCATTGATCCTATGTAGATCAGATCCCTATTAAATCTCTCGTCTTTTATCGGGATTCGGAAGGCATCCAGAAAACGTTCGTTAACTTGAATTAATTAATTTCACACCGGTCACAAACACAAGTAAGTTCGAATTTGTAATAATTGAAATATACAAATGTATGAAACTTGGAAACATTTATTTTTTCATTGCGTGAAATTTGAAGCAAGCAGGAAAAGTATTTGAAGAGATATGAATCCTCGAAAGATATAATTAATTTATTCTCTTTTTCAAAAATTATTATTGTGTATTTTATGTATTATCTTGTACTAAGCTATTACATTAATTTATTAAATTGCACTAACTTCAGTTTTATGTTATACTTTAATCCCCTTTTCAATGAACTAAAGTTCATACAATAAAGAATTGAATTGAAAAAATAATTTTCCCAACTCAGAGGGTCTGTAGCATGTTCTGCTGCTTCAAATGAAACACTTGGGTAAACAGGTATTTCAGATAATGCACTTGCGCATTTAGGTTAAATAAAAATTTTTTGTACAAAGTCACCAATGCTTGAGCTATACAACTGGAGTTCAAATCAGTTCCCTATCACCATAGAATGGTAACTTAACATGTTGATAACTTTTGCCATTGAGCTTCAACAAACATGGGTGCCTTCAGGATACAATATTCATGCAAGATGGTGCACCACCTTACATTACTCACTGTGTTCAATATGTGTTAAAGCAGACTTTATTATACACTCAAACCTGTTTTTGTGCAGTCTTTTTTTGTGCGATTTTTTTATATGTGCAATGTGTTTTGTGCAATTATTTTTGTGCAGTATACCAATTTGATTGAAATTCATATACCACACACAAAAAATCACACAAAACAAATCACACAAATAAAAAAATCGCACAAAAAAAGACCGCACAAAAACAGGTTTGAGTGTATATAAAAATATGCATGCTTTAATTGCATACTATGCAATAAAATAAAATTTGTATTTGAAATAAAATCTTATTTCAAATACAGTTAATATTGCAATTCTAGCTTAATTAAAGCATAGCTAATTCCTTTATATTCAAAACATATTGTAATTCTTTATCTACAAAACCAAGAAAATAAAAAACACTGAAAACATTCCATCACCATTATAGGTGTAGGCCTAAATGTTATATATAATTTATAATACAAGATAATTTTTAATCATTGTTTCAAGTAAAATTAATAAATTATATTGCAATAGAAGTTCAATTCAAACAAAATTAATTTTTAGTTTATATTGAAAAAGCAATTTGTAACTTATATAATGCAAGTATAAATGAATAAGATAAAATTATTCATATTTGAAACCCAAGACACTTAAATCATAATATAAAAACATTAGCATCGCTCCTGTTTCTGCTTGCATTCTGTTTCTTTCTGATGAATATACTATACCACCAACACTGAAAAACCTTTTGCTTTCAACTGAAGAGATTGATGCACATATATATTTTCTGACAAGAAGAGTGAATACAGTAATACCTCGGTTTTCGTTGATTTTGGTTATCATCGGTTTCAGTTTTCATCAATTTTTTAATGAAAAATTTGTCTCAGTTTTCGTCAGCGTGTCCAAGTGACCTCACTGCTAATTTTGTGAAAACAAAGGGCAACCCATGCGTTTTCCAACTCAGTGTAATGTTATTTCTTGTTGTGTGAGCATTACCCTGTGACTGCCCACTACTGGTCAACAGTTCTGTTTCCTGAACACTGGGAGTTCAGTCGTGGGTTTACGCTTCGCCAAGTCAGATTGGCCACGTGAAGTTTTCTGGGTTTTCTCCACGTCTGTAACACCTTAAATGGATTTCCCAGAAGGCATTATTCCCCTCGATATGACCATCATAAACACATACAACTATTATTATATGACAATTACGTCACACTTTACCACAGGGCAATATAGGCTAGAAGCTCATGTCCAACTAGCTTCTACAAGACAAGACATTACCCCGTGCATCTAGTCAAACAATTCCATTGCTACGAGAGAATTCTCTCATATTAAATGATCAGTGTGCTGTCCAATCTTGGTTTACAGTTAAATTCCATTGCTTTCCTTTAGATTAGTCTTTTATATTAATTTCTTATTCAACACTATACAGGTATTCCTCACTTTATGACTAAGTTCCATTCCGACGACTACGCCATTAAGCGAATTGGTCGATAAGCGAGATGCTTCCACCGGGAATATAGGATCGTTGTAAAATTATACAAATTATGCAACAAACTTCAAATTTATTCATAAAAAGACTATTATAGTACACTATTTGCTTATTATAGTACTATAAGACTATTATAGTAGGCGCAAGCCTATTACAGTACGCTTAGTGCACGTCACCATTCGCCACTGACCAACACTCAAGCTGAGAAAGGGGATTCCTCGAATTGCAGGTCGAAACTCAATTGGTCGTTAAGCAGATAGGTCGTAAAGTGAAAAGTACCTGTATTAATTCTCTATAAAATGTGTTTTTGGTATGTATTTTGGAGTGTCTAGAACAAATTAATTGAATTTACATTGATTCATATGGAAATAATTGCCTCGGTTTGTCAGTTTCAGATTTCACCGATTGTTTTCGGACGGATTATCAACGAAAACTGAGATATCACTGTATTAGAAAAGCTGCCTTTGATGACTTTCCACCACTGTAATAGGCTTTCATCATTATTTACTATTTTTGAAGTTTGCAAATTATTTATTGTTACTTCATTTTTCATCTCATTTTCTTTACCCTTCTTGTCTTGACTTCAATTTGGCATTTGGTCTTCCGTATGCTAACCCACAAATTCTCCTTAACTGGCAATGCATCCACACAGTAAGCAGGAGTTGAGGGTTCAAATCCTACCCACAAGTCCTACTCCAGGCAGATTCTTTTCCTCCAGAATATTCTAAATTATTTAATTTAATTATAATTATTAAATTTAAAAAGAGATGGTGCTTAATGCTTCCCTCGAGTGATAAATTATTTAGAAATTAATTAAAATAACTGCAGAAAAGTAGCCTGACATAATCCAGTAGTTGTTTGTCTTATCAAAACGAGTATTTTTGACATGCTTTTTTGTTTAAAAAAAGTACAGTGCAAACCTATAAAAACATGTGTGATGTATGGTGAAGATGTCTTGAAAGAATATGATTGCCAGAAGTGGTTTGTGAGATTCTGTTCTGGAGATTTTTCTGTCTGAGACCTATCACCACAGACAGGCCACATTGACAAAGTGAAGGAGCTAACTGACAGCAATCTAAACTACACGACAGGAGATTGCAAACATTCTTCAAATACCCAAACTGAGTGTGAAACAATCTGCATCAACTTGGCTATGTTAGCAAGCTCAACATTTGGGGGTTCTGCACAAATTGACTGAACTTTCCTTTCCATCTGCAATTCACTAAGAAAACAAAGAAAAAGATCCATTCTGGGTATCCATTCTTGTATTAGATGATAATGAATGATGAAACTGTACAACAATGTCTAATGCAAACAATTGTGGGGGCTGCATGGCAAACCACCACAAACCATTTCAAAGGCAGGGCTTGTACCTAAACAAGATCATGCTTACAATTTAGTAAGACTGGAAGGGTGTTGTGTTCTACAAGATGCTTCCAGAGCAGAACAATCAATTTGGATGTGTACTATGACCATGGGCATTTGAAGAGAGGGCCAAATGGAAGACTCAAACCCCTCCTGGGATTGAGTAAAAACTTCTACAAATTGTAAGTGTAAAAGTGATTGAGATGTGTAACCTTACACCCTCAACCATGAGATGCTTTGTCTGTCTTTTTGTATTGATGCAATGCTGCATTGTATAATTTGCCCATGAAAAAAATCCAAAGAATTTATTAAATAAAAATTTATTGAATTAAAATAATTATTTGTCTCCAAGCTTTGCCTTGCCTGGAAATTTTCTGCAGATGCCCATGACTGTGGCCAACAGAACAAATTGAATGCAGCTATCCACTAGTGTCCAGAATTGATAAACCAGAGGAGTGTCATCTTTCATCACCACAAACATCAGACCTCAATCATCCTTGCAAACATGGCAAAAATTATTGAAATTAGGCTGGGAGGTCTTGCCATATCTTCCATATTCACCAGATTGTCTCTGATTATCATTTGTTTAGCTCTCTTCAGAAGTCTTTAAATGGACAGTGCTTTGTTTCTAAGGAAAGTATCAAATGTTATTTGGAGTAGTGTTTTGCCAAGAAAGACAGTAAGTTCTTTGAGCAAAGAATTATGGAGCAGTCCAAAAGACAGTAGATCAAAATAGCCTATACATTAATGAATAAAGTTATTGTTTTCTCTAAAAAAAGTGATTTTCATTTACACATTAAAAAAATTGTATGGACTTATTGGCCAACCGTAATTTCATAAAATTTATTATTATTATATTTTATAATGAATGAAAAATAAATATTAATAAGGAAATAGATTACCTGCATTTCTTTTTCCATATTTAGATAACTTCTCATCATTTGGTGTCAATTCTCGTTGTCGCCTTTTTCTCGGAAGTCTATATTCTGTGTCGTCTGAATCAGAAATCTGTGATATCTAAATCAAAAACTCTTTATTTAACAAGTCAGCTTATAATATGAAATAATTATAATATAATATTGTTTTATGCAAAGATTTTGTGTCAGAATGTTCCATGTAAAATTGAAATTCCATATATTGTGTCCACTCCAAATAGTCTCAGACAACTGCCTAGAACAGCAACAGCAAATCTTTTCCTGAAGGTAGGTCAAAACTGAATTTGAAATTTAGTAACTCCAAATCACAAGTCAAATATTAATTTAAATAATTAAAAACAAATAAGAAAAAACAAATTTACAAATTTTACTATTTAACTTTTTAATCTATATCAGAAAAATAACAACAAACTCTGTGCACAGGTTACCAGTAATAATGTGATTACAAATGAAACAAATATTTTGTTTAATGAGAAATCTCTTCGTTAATTAGCAGTATTATTACTTTTAACTCTAATCCTTTTATATCAGGTTTTAGTTAGTAATTCATACAGCAATCAAAATTGTACATGGTTAAACCACTGGATATTTGTTTGCTGTATGAAATACAATACCTGATATAAAAGGAATTATAGAGTTAAAATTAATGAAAAATCTCTTGTTTATTTGATGATGATTACCTCTGTGCATTCAAAGCTTAACCTAACTATTTACTAACCACAAAAAAATGAAACTGCTTATATCAATCCCACATAAAACAAGACTACTGTATAGTCACACTTCCCATTTATTTGCTTTCATATCAGATCTACTTAATGAACTTAAAGCTGAGAAATGAAATTACTCAAAAGTTCAACATCTTACTATCTCAAAAAACTGGATAACAATAAAAACACACAAGAAGACCCAAAATCCAGCACAAAAAGATTTTTTGGTTCTTTTCTGTTAATGGCATGCCATTCGTAATTGTAATCAGAAAAGTAACAGAGTAATAAAACTCTATTACTTTTCCATTACGTCAATAAGACAACTGCATCATGCATTGGATAAGTAGATTAAAAGTAGAATAAAAATCAAGTGGATTTTATAAAACAAAATAATTACAAAGATGGATTAAAACAAAACAAAGAAAATCAAAACTTGTTAATTTCTTAAACTGCTTTGCATCTTTTTGTGTCATTTTTATTGAGACATTTGACATCACATGTACTGTACAGTACATTTCTATTAAAATTATTGGAAGATGGCTGGTAACATGAACTTCAATGTGGTAATGTTACCTCTGAGTCTTACGATTGCTGTTCTTGTTGAAATGCTGCTTTTTTTCACTTTAGAGTGAATGGATTGCATGATATGGCAATTGCCAAAAGACAGTCTGCAATTAACTTTTTCCAAGTCAAAGGTATCATACATACTAAAAGAATTTGTTCCAGAAATTAGAGAATGAAGTTAGATTTTGCTAAGTACTGAAGTGGTGACACAACATAAGATCATGCTACAAGGAAAAAGGTTTGCAACATCAAAATTGATTTGAAGGTTCCCATATTTCTTTTCTGATAGCTTTTCAATTTATTTACTTTTCATGTCAAGAGCTCACATCAATAGAATTTTGTAAATTACAGTTAGGAATGAATCACTGTAAGACTGTTGATTGGAATAATTACATGAATGGGTTATGTGCTAATTCATTCTTTCTCAACCATCAGTAAAAATCGGCAATGAAAACAAAGTCATAGAAGTCAATGAAAGTCTCTTTACTTGCAGAAAATACCATATTGGGCGTGTTTTTCTGTCACAGTGGGTATTCGGTGGGATTTTCCATGAGTCGAAAGAGTAACATAAAAATCACTAACAGTAGAATGTAGACAAATTAAAAACTACAGAACATTAGAGAATCTCTAATGTTCTGTAGTTTATCAATCCCAAGTCAAGTTCCATGCTTGATGCAGCTCCTCAAGAGGCCAAAAACATTCCATTTTGTATTTAATTCAAATACATATTATTTGCTGAAAGATTGTATGCATGGTATGTATACAATCATGTTTATTAGTTAAGATGCCAGACCATTTGGTGAAAACTTTGATTACTGTGATATGGGAGGATGTGACAGAAGAGAGTATAATTTACTCTGGCTGTTGGAAAGCATATAAACAAGATGAATTAGGTCTAAATTATTTAAATTATTAAATTTACCAAGAGATGGTGCCTAACACCTAACTCTAGTGCCAAATTGTCTTATAAAATTATTAATATTATAGCAGTTTCTAGCCAGATAATATTCAGCATTGTGTGTAGCTTTAGAAGATGCAGGATACAAACACTTGTGAATTAATTGTATGTACAACTTTATCAATCCAGAAAACAGATGTCATATGCATATTGTTGAAAGATTATGGAAAGTGCAAAATGGCAAAATAAATGATAGTGCAGCACTCCTAGTCACTATGTAGATTCCTACCTAACTGAGTTCATGTGGTGTCAATTGCATGCAAAGACACAAATGTTTTCAGCAATGTTAAATGAAATCCACAACTTTATTCATCCTGTATAATGTAGAGAGTCCTATACGTATTTTTATTTGTTAATTTCTGTACATGCCCATGTTTCTCGAAATGCACTTTACACATAATAAAATAGCCATTTCTTTATAAGGTGCTATATATATTAAGTGGTGTCCCTTTAACATAAAAGTACTGATTTTTTAATTTAAAACAAATGTTAAATAATAGCACACAGCAAAACTGGAACACCTATATGCAATTTCCAGCAAATAACCATAATCTTCTAATGTTTTTGGCTACAATTTAGAGGCCCTCATCAGGAAATAAAACACACAACAGTTTTAGAGTTTGACAGAGAATTGAACACTAGAACCATGCTTTTTGTTTTATTTCCCGATCAGGGCCTCTAAATTGTAGCTAAAAACATTAGAAAATTATAGCTATTTGCTGGAAATTGCATATAAGTGTTAGTTTCACTGTTGTACTGTTTCAGTTTTGCTGTGTGTTGTTATTTAACAGTACATAATCTCTTGTACTTGTAATCATGACTGGTTCAATAAATATAATGCAGTGATCATATACATACTCTTCTACTTTCACCAACTATCCTATCTCACTTTATTCTTCCCCTTCACCTTCTGCTGTTAAATCTCTTTTACTCTCCCCTCACACTAGGAAATACCTCTGAATGGTCCTGGCTTTTCTGCCCCATTCATGTTGCAAATGATGAGGGCCTCTAAATTGTGACCAAAACATTAGAACATTACGGTTATTTGCTGGAAATTGCATATAGGTGTTAGTTTCGCTAAAACATGTTTTCAGTAGTTTTAAACAACTCATCAGGTTCTGAACAACATTCAAATATAAAATTGTACACAAAATAGAATTTTTTTAATTTTAGAGACACTCTCTCGATTGCATAGTCTATGGTGACATTACCACCACTTTGATGTTATTTTTGATTTCATATAAAGATCTCCAGTCCTGTGCTAATGTGTTATTGTTCTTATAATTAATCACTCAGTCCTTCTTGCATTCCTTACAAATTTCTAGTTTTTATAAGTGTTCAATGTTGAAAAAATCTCTTGAATAATGTAATAGACTTGCTTGGGCCAGGTGAGTTTGTACATCTACATCTGATGCAAAGATGTAGATGTAAGCTGTATAAGCTTTAGCATCAGATGTACAGTACAAGCTTTAGCATCAGATGTACAAGCTTTAGCATCAGATTTCAATGTACTCTACATCTGATACTAAAGCTATGGTTATCTGTCCTTTCCTAATCAATACCATATGTTCCTGTAGGCATTGATATAATGGTTATGTTGTAGGCCCAATATATTGTAGCTGTCTGCCTATTCTATTATCCATTACAGGCACAGAATAAACCCCCAGAAGATTATGACTGTTGTGGAAATCTTTGTTGTTTCTAAGCAAAGTATGCACTGCGGGACTTCTCCTATGGACTAAGGTAAGGTTATTATTCTTGGCAATTTCCCTGAAGTTGCATATCACGTGATTGTTGTATGTTACCATTCTGAATTTGGAGACTATAATTTTTTTTATTTATCCTGGTGTGATGTGAGTACTCATTAAGTAGCCCCTTGATGACTCTGAGATTGTATTCATACTGTGCTGCTATATTGGTAATAAATGATAATTCCTTATTTCTAGTTATGTGATCCAATGAACGTGCGTATGCTTTTTTTTTTTTTTATCAGATCTCCGAAACCAGTTAGTATAAGGTGAACAGGTCATGCAAGATTGCAGAACTAAAAATAGGATGCTATACTGGTCCTTAACAATGATGTTAACATCCAGAAAATGCACTGTGAAAGAATGTTCTTGCTCCAGGTGCATATGAAAGTCAGAGAGATTATTGCTGAGGCACTTTAGAACAAATGCACATTTGGTTTACTTATCCAAATGATTATGAAATCATCAACATACAGGAAATCCTCGTAAATTTGAACTCGGATAGTTCGAAATCCCATTAGTTCATAACTGTACTTTTTTCCTGGCCAGTGATATAGAGATTTACAGGTTAAGGAATTCAGTTAGTTTGAAATTTCAAAATTTCAAAATTTGAAGTGAAAATTCTGTCTGAACTGTTGTTAACTTGTTTGTCTAGATCAAAGTGCCTCTATGCTATAAGAGAATAATAGACCAAGAATGACTATAATCTGTTCAATATGGCTTTGGTATTACAGTAACACATTTTTGGGTGCAAATTTGTGGGATATTTTTTTAAATAGCTGTTACAATTTATAACTTTAAATAAGAAACTTTAAAATTACTGCATAAAATGATAATTATATGATGATTTTTACAATTTCTTTACTTATTGTAAGAGCTATTGTTACACTGCAATCAAGGCCACCTTACACATGGCTATCCTTTTTTTCACTTCTCATAAAATACAACTGGTTTTGAGATTGCAAGATTGGGCTACATGTAACAAACAGATATTTGTAGGATTCTAGGTTACTACATTTGGACAACTTATCATTTTTTAAGCCACTTTAAAAATAATTTGGACTACATTTCAAGGAATTCTTTTCTTTTTATAAAACCTATCTGGCAACCTGTGAGGTTCTCACCAAATGTGCTGTTTACCTGCAGTTTATTTATGGTTTTATTATTAATTATTAATTAACAAAAATAGCATTCTGAATGCATAACTGTATCCTATTCCAGTTGTTTAATAAATTACATCAGTTTTGTGACATATTGTACAGAAATATGTAAATCTCAAATACTTTGAAACTTGATAATTTGAAGTCGCAATTATTTTGTCCCTTGAATTTTGAAGTAATGAAGATCTCCTGTATTTGGAATACAAAATCTAAAATCCAATACTGGAGTACAGTGTTGTATCCAAAAACCCTTAGGTTCTTCTGAATAAAAATGGAAACTAATATGAAAGAAAAATAAATTTATGTGATATGATAATGAATTTTAACGTTTCATAGTAATTATAAATTATATAGAACTCCTAAGACATGAAAAAGTGAAGTGAATCAAATACCATTATTAACTAGGTGATCTTGTTATTTTAAATAATAGAGGATACGATAACAATTCCAAGAGCAATCTCTTAAGCAGACTTGACTACACTTACATATTCTCAAAATAACAACTTTTTAAAAAAGCTATTACAGTATTAAATATACAACTTTTACACAATAAAATTCTAAAGCAAAATTGAAAGGAAGGGGGTAAAAACAATTGAGAATTATTTAACATATTAAATTTAGACTGACAAGCTTCATGTCATTCTCAAATCTAGATAAAAAAAAAAAAAAAGGTCAATGTCAGTTTGGACACCAGCAACAAAAAGTAAGAGCAAAATTAAGAATCAAACAGAACTGATAGAAGTATTAATAAATAGTCTTTAATACACCAACAATGGCAACCATTATGAAAACTGGATAAGAATTAGGATACTTTAAGAAACAGATGCATTTAAATAAATTACCATAAAGATATGCTTTGTGATATTACTTCTAGAATTGTTAACAGCCAAGGATAAAAATACATCTTAAATATAAGAAACTATGTGAAAAGAAGAGAAAGTTATTATTAATTTTACTAGTAGTAATAACATTATGAATGAAACAAGACATCTCAAAATAAAAAGATGTCTTCAAATTGTAGATTTCACAAACTAATACATACAAATACATATTAAATAAGATTTAGTAATTACAACATAACAACGTGTGTGAAAATAATTTTGCTCAAATGAAACATAAATTATTAAAACTTTTAAACACTATTCAAATTAGGTAAATTTGTCTGGAATATATATAGACACCATTTTATTTAATGCAAGAAGATAATCTCTATCTGTTAACAGTTTCTTTTGCTTTATAGTCTTGTAAATAAAACCCCTGGCAAAAAGTATTTGAACATGATATAGGAAAATAAAATCATTCAGTTTGAGCTCATTTTAGAAGAAAATTATAATGAAATGTTCAAACAAAAATATATATTCTGTTCATTGGGTTATTAAATGTTAATCATTTTCATTTCAAATAAATAAATCAAACCATTTTCTCAAAAAAGAATTTTTACATTTATGTAAAAATTCTTTTGAATTCTTTTAAAGCAGTATTGGAAAAATGTTTTTGAACATGAGAAAATTGGAAGAAAGTATTTGAACAAACTTCTAAATTTACAGATTTGAACATTCTAATTTGAATAGAAGAAACAATTAGCTGTAAGAGGTGTGTTTGTACGATTTTCTAAGAAAACAGCAATATTTTATCTACCCATTTTTTCTTAAACAATGGTTCCAATCAAAGAGTTATTAATGATGTGAGAAAATAAATTATAAAGCTACTACAAGTTAGAAAAAAACTAAACAGAATTGCAATGTGTGCTGGTGTGTTGTTAGGAACTGTAAATTACACTTGAAAAAGTTTAAAGACACAGGACACAAAAAAATTGTCAGAAGTAATTGCCCTAAAAACCAGCATGGCTCAAGATCACCTATTGAAAAAACTATTTTTAAAACATCAAAAAATGTCTTTCAAACAATTGGGCTAATTGTTTTAACATATCCTTTTGATAAGTCAATAAAAACTTAAAATGTCTCCTAACAACAGTCATACTTATATTCAAATAAGATGTAGACAAAGAAACAGTTACAAGTGATAAAAATATAAAGTAAACAAATATATTTCTATTTTTCGGCTTATTGGAGTCACAGAAAACATAGTTTACTCATATTACTAAGCTCTTTTGGACATACAAATATGTCTTCAGAGTCAGAACCACCATATTTTATTCATTCTTATGCATCTTCAAAATACTTTTAAAGTCTGAACAATGAAGCATGTGCTCAAAGCAATTCTTTCTTCCATCTTACATACACCAACATTCTACTCTTCTCATTGTTTTTATCCCAACATCCACTTCCATGTCACTGAGACAAATTAACATCTGATACATTATCTCATTTCTTAAACACTGCTATTAACTATGCTACGTATCAATGCCCTGAATTCTGCTGCATAAACTGGAATTTAATAATTCACCATAGTAATGTTTAGTACATTGATATAAAGAATGATAAAAGTGAAATTACAAGTTAAAGAAAGAGTTGGTGTCAATTCATAATTTAAGGAGTATTTATGGTTCAAAGAGGCAAGAAATAGAGAGGTTAATAGAATGTATGCAGACAGATAATATTACAAAAAAGAGGAAGAGAGATCAAAGAATTGAGAGGATGCCCGTTCACTAAATGGAATGGAATAATAAAGACTTATGGCAAATAGCTGAAAAAAAAAAAAAAGGTAACTTTTAAAAGAAATGGGATGTGGTTTAACATGACACAGAATGAGAAACAGGGCTTGATGTTTGTAATAGAGGGAATATATGAAATTTCAATTGAGAAACAAGGTGAAGAAAAGTTTTACATATGAGACAAGGTTTAGAAGAATAAAATAGCATAAAAAAAGACAGAGAAAACTAACAAGAGTGTGGTTCTAGCACAATAGTCTATGATAAGGATGTACTACTCACAATTCTTCAGACTGGAGTGAAAGTATATAGTGCTAAAACACTATAGAACCTTAAATAAAAATCTCCAGCAAGTCCTAATGTCAAAGACTAACGGTTTTGATCCTCCCTCTGGATCTTCATCAGAACAATTCGAGAAATGGAACATTTTAAAAAATGCAACAATATTGGAAATGCAATGATTCCAAAGATATTTGAAAAGTGTTCCAAATCTAAAACTACTGACCTGACAAAGATCCAGAGAAAGGATCAAACACATTACTCTTTCTATGGGTTGAATACTTATTAGAGTTTTTATTTAAGAAGGTTCTGTAAAGTGTTTAAGTACTAGATAAAGATGTAAATGTAGGCTTTGAAAAGGCAAGACTCATAATGGCATTTTCCAACATAACATATTTATGGATTAAAGGAGAACTAAAATTTTTAAAGAAAGTTTAAGAAATGAGGTAATTAATGTGTGAGATGTGATAATTCATTTCAGTGACATGGAAGTGGATGGTGAAATAACAACAATCAGAGGAATAGAATTACTTTAACCACATGCATCATCGATTGAACTTTAAAAGTATTCTGAAGATGAAGAAGAACATTTGAATAATGGAGGTTCTGACCCTAAAGATGGGCTTGTAGGACCAAAAGAGCTTAGAAATATGAGTAAACTGTTTTCTGTGATTCCAATAAGCAGAAAAATAGAATTTGTTATTTATGAAGTGTGTTAATGATATATAAACACAAATAAAATTATTACTGTAATTTTCTTTGTAATTATTGTAATTATTTGTAAAATTATTATTGTAATTTTATTAATAACTTGATATAAAAAACTAAATAAAAATATAATGAACAAACAATCTCTGTGGCAACTTTCTCAAAGAAAATATCCAAGATAAATGAATGTCCTGGTGTTCAGACCATGCAATTTTTCCCCCCCACTCGACTTCAGATATTTTCAGCCTGCCAACTTCAACTCTGATATTTGTATACATATGATTCAACATTTCATCACTGAAATGTAATTCATTAAGCTAATTTACTAATTAGTGATGTACTGATGATTTAACTAGAGAATTGTAGCTATAATTTTTTGCTTTATTCAAAAGACAAAACATTACAAAAAAAATTAAAAATTTCATAAATTACTTGAACAACACTTACTGTTACAACAAAACAGCTTAGAAACTGGATTACATTTTCAAAGTGGAGTTTTAAGAGTTTGGTGGACATTTTACTGTTACAATATTGCTTATATAGAATTTGTTCTTAGAAATCTGTCAAGTCCTCCTTCATACATGCATGAAGATCATATTTAATGAACCAAAGTCCAAAGAATATTGCTCAACACTAACTTTTATTGTTGACAGTTCTGTAAGAACCAACATTACATCCTGAATAATCTCCAAATACATAGATATAGCTTCTTTAGCATATATTTTAGACATTCAGTCGATTTTTCAGCCTTCATTTAGATCCAATCCTACTTGAAATATGACATATAACCCCATTTTATTTCTTTTCCACAACTTTAACCATCAAAATTTAATACCATCAATAGAAATAATGCTGCCAAATTTTGTAATTTTACGTTTATCCAGTACTGAGATATATAGCAAAATAGATGTCAACACATGCACACAATTTTGTAAGTTTTTCATTCACATTTTCCAGTTCACTGACAAGTGAGTGTCAAACATTGAAAAATGAAAAAAAGCAGAGGGAACAAAATTAAACCAATACACCTTACATTACAGTATATTCTATAACAGCCAGGAAAGTAAAAATTATTATAAAATATAGAGACAGTTAAGGAGTTGGAGTCAGCAAAATTTTGCCAACACTGACACCCCGTAAATCGTCAATTCCCCGGCCGTCGGACAACGAACTTCAATCTATAAATCATATCTATCTCACACAAATCACATTTCTCAATAACATTTTCACAGATCAAACATCTAATATTTCGATAATCTTAACCTCAAAATACTGCCGCTTAAAACTGGTTACATTTGAATTAACAACACTAAAATGTATAATCCAGCCATTTTTATAAAACATGCAAACATTTTTGCCGGCATTCAAACCTCATTCCAACAAAGAACACAGACATAAAATTTCACAAACAAATTCAGAAAGGCACTCTAACTTCTGACGTTCCTGGTCAGAGAAAAGGTTCCGCCAGCACGTACCCACCAAAAGCAAGGATTGTGTGCCCTCCAAAATCCGGCCAACGGTCCCCAAGATGCAGTGGGTGGCAGGAACTCCCACACTCCCCGACAGGGTCGTCGGTCCTGGACTTCCGGGGACAGAGGACGAGACAAACTGCAACGGAACGGCCGGAGAAGAGGAGGCAGAGGATCCAGTCCATCCAGCCCCACGGGAAAAAGGTCCGAACCCAAGGGCGAAGGGACGACGTCGAGATCCCGGCGGGAAGCCAAAGACCTCTATAGAAACGAAATCCGGCCGAACTCGAACGAAAAGCGTAACACAAGAAAAGAACAAAAGGAAAAGGTAGAAGGGGAAGGTGCGGCCGAGGCAGCGTCGGAGGGAAGGGAAAATATCTGCGGAAAACAGAGAAGAAATCGTGGAGCTAGAACAAATGGACGGACGATAGAGGTAACAAACGAAGTAAAGGAAGAAGGAACGAAAAGGACCGACTCGCATAAACGGGAAACGGGGTAAACAATAGTAAGCAAAGCGTTTGCGTACTCACCGTCTCGACTAAATGCGGTAGAGTTTTTTTTCTTTTGGATCTGGTCTCGACAGTGTAGGCATTGGCGTTGGATAACTCGCTATCGACACCACGTTGTCTCGTTTTTACCATTTTTTACTCCTTTCAACACTCGATCCGATCATAACACTGGCCGACGGAGATGCCGCTACGAAGACCAAGAATACCAAATAACATGGGAAAGTCCAATCGTCCGACGGTTAAATTACTCGAAATTCTCGCCAAACGTCTCGACTTATCTAAACTTAATAGTTAACACACCTTTGCCAAAACGAAAACATCGCCGCCAGACGGAGGTCGTCGCACGACGTTGCCAGACGATAAAGACTTACGCTTGGCCGGATTTTTTCGCCCCATTTGGAAATTAACTTATTTCGCTAATGCCTCGTAATTAATATCGTCGAAAAACTGATTTCGGTGGTAAAGATATGGTACCGATTGCAGTCTGTACCATATCTTAATACCAGTCGAAGCCCATCTGACAGGCATACACGAAACACTACATTTCGTGGTTCTCGGACACTTTATGTACAGTACACAGGGCTTGTACTTTCCCGACTGTATACTGTATATACTGAACTTTACAAGGGAAAATATTGGAATCGTGTCAAATTTGACCATCCGAGTTTTTGCAAATCTTCACGTTTTAAGACCCCTGAACCCAAAATAGTAAACAAATCCAGCAACTAGTCGCGTAACTTTCCTAGCTGTTAAAATTTTATATAAAAAAATAACTTTTATGTTATTAATTAATCGTTAACAAATAAAATTGTATGTGGCGCCATCTGTTATGATATTTTATTATAAAAAAGTTTTTATTTTATTAATTATTACAAACTGGCAAAAAGTTGCACGTCTCGCTTATATAAACCCAGCAACTTATTTTATTTTTTGTTCTCAAATTGCATAAATATTTACTGTTATAATTTATAGTTAAAAACATTTAAATAGTCGAGAACAGCACAATATTACTATGAGGAGAATTTATTTCTTTAAAATGTTTCCACTACAAACAATAATCAAGATATAGATAAGATTTTAAGTGTTTTGAGATAACATAATATGCGATTCTTTTTTCAGTTGAAAAAATTTAAAGAAATAAATATTGTATTCAAATTGTTTATAATTAAGAAAACGCTGAAACTAAGAGAAATAATATAAATAACAACGCAGTATACTGTATATTAAAGCACATTTAGATTTATTTAAGCAACCGGTTTTGATAGCAAGGTTATAACTGTGCTTTAATACCAGGGCTGTGGAGTCGGTAGATTTTTACACGACTCCGACTTTTTCTTACGATTCGACTCCGACTACGACCAGGGGCGGACTTGTTAACAAAGTAGGACCGAAAATTCTGACGTCATCACGTGACCTCAGAATATTAGCATCAATAAATATAGTTCTAATAAAGATAAAACGTAGAAACTTTTTTATTCCAAAGCTAAAATATTTCTCTAAGTAATGAGTCAATACGATAATTTTTTCTTTTCTCCCAGTTATATAAAACAGAGGAAAAGTGTAGCGATCGTTCGGAAAATGATCCCACCCCAAATTTTTGCATTTTTAGACTCGGGGCACCTCGAAATGTCGAGATATGCAAGAGATTCGGGTTTTTTTTTTTCTGTATGTACGAATGTTAGACTGTACGGGAGGCACGATTTTGAATCGGAGTTGGATGGTTTAACCAAGGCCAGTTGATCGCTTCGCTAGTAAGGCCGTCCGCCGTAAGGAAAATTGCCGTATTCACACTGTTTCCATTTTTCGCCGCTGCGAAAGATTTTGGCGCTAGTTAACGGTGAGACTCACACGTTCAGTGAATTGGTCGTTTTGTACTTTTGTGTGCAGGTATAGCTATTTTATGAAATTGTGATAATTATATATAGTTATACTTGTATATTGTTATATTCATTCGTGAGTTATACACAGTTGACGGAACTTTCTCTTCAACAGCAGCTTGGTATATAGATAAAAATACATTCATTGTGTAGCTCTCTATCTGACAACACTCAGCACAGTTGATGTTGTAAAGTACTTGCTGAATACCGTCAAATTCAGATATGTTTTGACAAGAGATTTAACAGTGATCCAATTGAGTCATTCTTTAGCTGCATTCGTCAGTTTAATGGAGGAAATGACAAATTAGATGCACGATCAGCATCTCTTACAACGCAAATGATTTTAAAAGTTGGTATCTTACAGGCTGCACAGAATGGAAATGCACCATGCTCTTCTTTCTCCTCAAAGTTGTTACCTGTTATGACAGAAACCAATTATAATGTTGAAGATAAAGTCTGTAAATTGCATGATTCTTCACTGTCTATTTTGCAAAAATTGCAATCTGTTACACAAGACTGCAGTGTTCCCTGTACAATTGAAAATGCTTCTCTGGCAGTTATCAGTGGTTACTTAATTAGAGTTCTTGAAGAGAAGATTGCATGCTATGAGTGCCTTGAAACCATCCTGCAAGTAATGGAGCTCTTTTTGGCTTAATATCAAACTAAGATAGAGGACAGCTTCGTTATCCGAGACCAGCGTTAGTGGGAGTGATTAGAATTCTTACAGATTTTTTTGATGATGTAATTACATACACAAATCTTGTCAGGCTAGTTTGAAAGTTAAGCTGATAAAGGTCATTTTGCCATACTTGAAAAACTGCCCTGCACTGTGGTGTAAGACTAACACTGATGGTGCACATTCAAATCACAATAATCGCATGTGCAATATTATAGTAACAAAGTTTGTTAGCCCTTTACTAACCAATTGGACTGGACAATTAAGTCAAACTGTGGAAAAAGTTCTCAGACTGTATCATAAGCCCACTTCTAGAAAAATATTAAAAGTCTAATGTAATTAAATGTAAATATTAAGTCTAATTCATATTGTAAATTTCTGATGAGAAGGAAGCTAAGTACATTTCTGTTTTCTGAAGTTTGTAAAATTCATTCAAAAACAGTACACTTTATTTAATAAATTAATTATTTTTATGTAATAAACTTCTGTTTTTTCTATAAAGAATTTTATTTATATTAGAAATGTAAACTGAAGCAATGTTACTTTTACCATAGCTATACTTTCAATTTGAACTTTAAAACAATATATGTTGCTTTTGTTCACAATTCTACGTACTTCTCCAATATTAATTATTATAAATTCTTACCTTCAATATCACCATATTTCCGCGAAAATTTTTCGAAATTTTTTTACTAATCTAAAAAATTGCTTATTTTTGCCAAAAAAATAAGCAGATTTTTTCGAAAGGTTATATCGATATTTATTCGTAGAGTCTTAATTAACAAAAGTAATAATTTTATAACAGATTTAATACACAGCATTTTAATAAATTATCATATATGGTCCGAAAATGTGAAATTTTTTATAGTAGACACTATAGGTAATCTTTTTTTTTTTAACTCTTTCCACCCAGTGGGCAACTAAGAGGCTCTTATAGCAAGCCCATTATGGGTTCGGCCAGGCCCACAATGGGGCGGCTGGGTGGTGAGGGACGGGGACCGACATATCCGGACGGACCACTCCCCGAAAAATTCCTGGGATTTTTCGACCAATCCGGATTCGATCCCGAGTCCCCAGGGCGGCAGGCTGCTAAACCTTGACCGCTCGTGCCATCCGGCCGCTACTATAGGTAATCTAGTTTTGCTAAGTTTGCGTACTTTTCGAGTAAAAAAAAATATTTAAATTAACGATTAACTACTGGTATCTTTAAGAATCGAAAAGAGATCATTAAATAGTATTAGTGTGAAAAAGTTTGTATTTTCCATGCCAATAATACTCGGTTATTATTTCTTCCTGAAAACGTCTTATAAAAATAAAGGTGTGAAAAATACTGTATTATTATTTCGCTTTTTTCACGAACTAGGGAACATCGTTTGCAGCAGCTCATTTCTAGATTGTCAAAAGTTTTCATCCTGCATTAATGAGAAAAATACTTAACGCAACGACGTCTCCAAACTCCTCTATACTGAAACGCTGACGATGGATGGTCACCGATCGTCAGCGCCACAAGCGGAGAAAATATCAACTAGCGTCTATACGCTCGGTACAATAGACAGAGAGAATTGGTGGACGGCCTTACTAGCGAAGCGATTAACTGGCCTTGGTTTAACACAGGAATTATTAAGCTTGAAAATGGTTAAACTAAATCGTTGATACACATTCTAACATCCGTTTGCACTTCTCTACGTTTCGAGGCTTCCCGAGTCCAAGAGAGTAAAAATCTGAGAAAGTCAGTTTCTGACTGTTCGTTATTCTTTTCCTTTGTTATAGGCTTATACTGTATAACAGCCGGAAAGTAATAATGACGATGATTCTGATTATTTTTTATAAAAATACAAAATAAAACGATTTTAAAAAATTAATTAAACATTAAAATTTGACACATTTACTGAATATATAAGTTTACATTTATTGACTCGTTTGATGATGGCATTGGTATTTGGTAAGCATGTATGAATAAAAGTAGTAAATATATTCTTATACAAACAAACTAGTTTAATAAAAATGTTGTACACTACATAATATACGAGTATATTGGGTAATATATAAGTATACAGATACATTAAACTAATAAGTCCAGAATGAGAAATATAACATTTAGACTGGTAAAAAAGAGGTTGCTTATTTCTCCATGTTGATTAGTTTATTATTTTTTATCTCTGTTATAAACTGAATTACTCCTTACAAAAATAATCACTTCTATTAAGTCAGCATTCACTGAAGCTCTTACATCATATTTAATAATTTTAAGAGCGGAAAATGAACGCTCTACTGAAACTTGGTTAGTGACAATGTTGTGACAATCAATGTTGTATTTTGGATATTGTCTAGATACTGCAGTATTGCCGTTTTAAGGATTACCCTGAAGAACTCCTTTTCTACCGTACTATTTTAGATGCAGTATTTTGCGTTTTTGTGAAAAATCGAACACACTTTTGGACCCATCTAAAAATTCTCTAATTAGTCTCGGAAGAGAGAGGACCTAATTCTTGCATCCAGTGAAAACGGGTAAAATCAGATATAAACTAAATATCTTAATCTTCGTTATCGTCACTTTTTGCGTGAGCAACATCTGGCTCTTCTGCTAGTTTTTTTTTTTTTTTTTTTATTTTATAAAACTCGTCTCTACTCTCAAAATTAAGCTTGAGTTCTAATATGAGAACAGACAGAAAAGAAATCTTACAAAATTTGAAGATGATATTTATTATGCACTGGAAAAAATAAATCACATTGACCACTCTTTAAGTTTGGATGTTAATCCTCTCCCTCTTCCCCCCGCGAGAGGAATTTCGAAAAATCCTTTCTTAGTGTACATTCTTATGATGTATCCTGTGTACCAAATTTCAACTCTTAACCGTTTGAACTCTGAGCTTCACGGCCGGATGGCCGAGCGGTCAAGGTGGCAGCCTACCGCTCTGGGGGACCCGGGATCGAATTCGAACAGGGTCGAATAATCCCCAGGAATTTTTCGAGGGGTGGTCCGTTCGGATATGTCGGGGCCCCATCCCTCACCACCCGGTCGCTCCATTGTGGGCCTGGCCGAACCCATAATGGGCCTACTAAAAGAGGCCCTCTTAGTGCCCACAGGGCGGAAAGAGTTAAAAAAAAAAGAACTCTGAGCTTTTCATTATTATTATTATTATGTCGGGTTATGTGAGATATACTCGGTTAACACCGGTGGCTGTGTACCATGCCGGACCAAAGTCAAGGCATAGTAACCAAAACAGAAATTAAAGAGGTGTATCAGTGTGTGTGTCTATATTCAAGAATTTTCTCACAATATGACATGTATTCAATATAGTGGTCTTCTGTAGTGTGATGTATGTGTTTCTATTCAATTGTAATGTGCCCAGGCTTTTGTGTAGTGTGTGTGGGATGACACTTGTAGAGGAGAGAGCAACAGGTACAATAAGTACCCTATCCATCCTCCACAGATGCCATATTTCCTGGGCGAGATCTGTGTACTTGCTAATTTTTTCAGTGCATGCGTTACAAAATGCACAATATACAAATATTGTGAGTGTTTGGAATGGATATGTCTATAATGTATGTGATTTTATTGTGTTTGTCAATGAGTGTGATGTATGGTCTGTTGTGGTAAATTGTTTTATCTGTAATTACGGCTCTGTCGTAGTACATTTTGTGCGTGTTGTTTTCCAATACTGTCTGTGGAATGTATTTGTAGTATGGTTCGTAGATGTCTACTAATTTGTGTTTCTTTGCAAGCTCTTGGTGCATTATATTTGCTACTTGATTATGTCTGTGTAAATAATCTGTCTGTGCCAAGAGCTTGCAACCAGAAGTGATGTGTTGTATAGTTTCTGGCATGATGTGACATTTTCTGCATGTGTCATTTGTGAGTGTTGTATCTTTGAGTATGTGTTTTCTGTAGTTTTTAGTATTTATGACCTGATCCTGTATGGCAATCATGAATCTTTCCGTCTCCCCAAAGAGGCATCCCCGAGCTAACCAGCTGTTTGACGCAGTTTTGTCAACAAAATCCTGGGCCAGATCATAAGGATGCCTGCCATGGAGTGCCTTTCGAGCCCACGATTGCTTAATGGTGTCTATGCTTTTTATATGTTGTGTTGTGTTCATATGATGTGAGTGTAAGTTTAATGGTGTGTTATTTGAGTCTGCTAGAGTTACTGCTTTATGTAATTGTGATGTTTCTTGTTTTTTGTAGAAAAACTCTCGCAGTGACTGTATTTGTTTGTAGTGAAGGTTAACTATGTCAATCAGGCCACGTCCGCCATCTTTACGTGGAAAGGTTAATCTTTCTGTGGCGGATTTAGGATGATGATGTTTATGCTTAGTAAGTGTTGTTCTTGTTTTCCTTTGGAGTTGCTCAAGATCTGTGTGAGTCCAATGTATAACTCCAAAAGAATATGTGAGTACTGGGATGACATATGTGTTTATTGCTTTAACTGTGTGTTTTGCATTTAACTGTGTTCTGAGAATAGCATTTAACCTACTTTGGTATTCTTTAATTAATCTTTGCTTTATTTGTGTATGTTTTGTTAGTTTGGCCTGTTGGAATCCTAAATACTTGTAGAACTCGCCCTCTTCCATGGATTCAATAACGTCTCCATTTCCAAGTGCAAAATCTTTTTCTTCAGGATTCCTTTTTCTATGTGAAGTGTTTTGCATTTATCTAGGCCAAATTTCACTTGTATGTCCTTGATGTATGAATGTGTGATTTGTAGGAGTTGATGAAGTTGTTTTTGTGTGGATGCATAAAGTTTTATGTCATCCATGTACATGAGATGTGACAGTGTAAACTGTGTTGTTTTTTCGTGTCTGATATTGTAACCATATTGCATGTTGTTTAACATGTTGGATAATGGATTCAGGGCTAAGCAGAACCAGAGAGAGACTCAAGGAATCTCCTTGAAAAATTCCTCGCCTAAGGAAAATTTGGTTTGTTTGTATGGAAGTGTTACTAACCCTGAGATGTAGTGTTGTTCTCCAGTGCTGCATAGTGTTTTGAAAGAATGCAATGAGTGATGGATGTATTTTGTACATGTGTAGAATATGTAGCAGCCAACTGTGTGGAACGCTGTCGAATGCTTTTCTGTAGTCTATATATGCCATGTGTATGTTTCTGTGTTGTTGTGTGCTTGCCGTAGAATGACTGAATCTATGAGTAACTGTTCTTTGCATCCCCTGTGGTTTCTACGACAACCTTTTTGTTGTTCTGTAAGAATGTCGTGTTCTTCAACATGTTTGTATATTTTGTTTGCGATACATGATGTCAATAATTTGTACAGTGTTGGAATACATGTAATTGGTCTGTACTGTGTGGGGTCTGTGGTATTGTTGTTTTTAGGTTTCATGTAGGTGATGCCCTGAGTAAGAAAATTTGGCATGTCTTGTGGATTGATGATGATGTGTGTTAGGTGTTTAGCAAGTTCCTGGTGCAGTGATGTAAACTTTTTTGTACCAGAAATTGTGAATGTTGTCTACACCAGGTGTCTCCCAGTCGTGTGTTCTGTTCACAGTGTAGCGGATGTCGTGTATGTTTATTTCAGCACAGGGCATAGTTGGTATGTTGTGCAAGTTTCTGTTCTCCTCCTCGATCCAGCTGCATCAGCATTGTGTGCGACAGCACTGGACCAAAGAGAAGACCAATATGTTGTGAGTTCTTCTTCTGTTGGTGTGCCACTGTGCTGTGTATCAGTGTTTGCTTTGTTATTAATTTGTCTGTAAAAAAGTTTTTCATTGTTTGTAAATAATTTATTTTGTTGTTTTCGTAGTGTACATGTTTTGTATCGTTTGAGTCTACGTGCTTTGGCAGCAAGTTTTTGTTTTAGTGTATCAATGTACTCTGTAATGCGTATGTTGTGATGTTCATGTTTTGTGTGTGTTTTTATTTTCTTGAAAATGTTTTTGAGTTGTTTCCTTAATTTGGGTGTTATGTTGTTTTTAGTGTATTGTGTCAGCCTGCCTAATTGCTGTCTAATGTCATTTATTTGTGTTTCTATTCTTCTCTGCCAGGCAGGCTTGTTATAGAATTGTGTTTTCTGTGTATCTGTCTGTGATTGTACTTTCAGACCATGGTGTGTCACTACTGTGACTGCCCCAGCATAAACTAATGTATGAATATCTGAGAGTGTAGAACTGAATGAATGTAGGTATTAAGTGAGTGTTTACATAATTTAGTGTTTTTCCTACTTCTTTTGACGTGTGTTGATTTTTGGTATTCGTGGTCTTTGTGTGGGATCTGTGCCTGTATATTTAGTGAGTGTTTCCTGAAATATAAGTGAGAGCGTATTAACTAAATCTATGTCTCTGTTATCAGTGATGAATGAGGAAGTGTTTGTAGTATCAATAGTGGTAGTTGTTGTGTGTGTGCTGTAATCAGTGCTTGTTGCTGGATTATCCTGACAGGTTACGTGATCTTCATTAATGTTAAATGTTTCTGTCTCTTGATGTATTTGATCAGCAACCTGTTGTTTGATAACTTCAAGTGTTGTTTGTGGAGATAAGGTTGTTGTGTATAATTGTTCTTTTTTGATCAACAACTCTTTGTTCGGTAACAGTGGGGTGAGGATATTGTTGTGTGAATTTATGGTGTAGTTGTTGTCTGTATGCTGTCATGTTTGTTTCGAGTTTTGTGATGGTGTAATAAGTACGGATGATAAACTTGTTCATTTCTCGTTGTCCATTTCATCCGTTTGTTGCGTGGTTTTCCAGCCTTTGTGGTCTGTGGATGCATTGTCACAGAAACACCAAGGCTAGGTTGGTTTCTCACATCTGTTGAGGGCATTGCAGTAGCCATGCTTGGGCCGGCGCTGCTTTCGCCACCAGTAACCAAGGGAGACTGTGGCCTATTTTTCGAACGTGAGCCTCTGCCTAACCCACGAACGCGGACCTTGTTAACCCGGGCGACGTCCGAGCCGGTAACACATTTAGATCTGGTTACTACCATGATACATATCTCCACAGAACTCTTAGCTTCATTTCTCCCCATAGACCTTACTGGCATGGGTGTCCCTACCAGGAGCTTGTGCTCCAGCCTGCATTGCCCTATGGATCAGTAAAATTACTGGGCTCTCCCACCACGACCAGGTGGTGACCACAGGAGAGTTGTTATTGTTATTATTATTATTATTAAGGATGCACCGATTAATCGGTAAGTAATCGGTAATCGGCCATATTGGCCATTTCACCGATTAATCGGTTTGAATAATCGGCCAATTTTGCATTTTAATATTTTTGTTAGAATGTCACGTATAAGGCTAGTAATAAAAAATAATAAATTTCTGTTATATATTTATTATATACCACATGACAAACTGAATATTAAAAAAATTGTAAGTTAAATTATTTCTTTTATCGATACATATTATAAGGTATAATATAACCTATTCAAAGCTATCTATTTTATTTAAATCTTAAACTTTAAATATATAAAACCAACCAAGTAATTAACACGAATAAAGTGGAGAGTTGGGATTTTATTAAGAAAACGAACGTTTTCGATCTAGTCCATAGATCATCTTCAGGTTGAAACCGACGAATATGGAATAATTTCCATAGAATAGAATACCAAAATTCAAATTCAAAAAAATACCGACAACAGAGCAACTAATTAAAATAAAAATTAAAGCATAAAAAATACATAAATGTAAAAATAAAGATATACAACAATTCCAAAATTATTAGTACAAGCTACCATTAGATAATAAAAACTATTAAGGTTCTCATAACGTGATTGAGGAACATGGCGCGAATCATGAGCTATTTATAAGTCTTTCAATGGCGAACTTCCATGCTGAGGGTAAGCCCTCTGCATCTCTGGCGTTAATGCATCTATCATCAAATTTACTCTTGTATATTTCCATTTTTTCGGCAGTCTTCGCTAAAGTTGGAAAGTGTACTGTACTTTTCTGACGATTTCCGCCTCTTCCCATCCAACGACGGATCCTTGGGCTTGAGCCATCTGGGTCAGTATCGTTGCGTTTGAACTTTTCCTAACATCATATTTATGTTCTCTGACCCTTACTCCCAGGTTCCTCGTTGTAACTTCTATGTACAGTACTCCTTTTTCAATCCTAACTGTTGGTTCTCATACGGGATCCTATAAACTCTTGCTTTATCTTCTTTCTTAATATCCCCTTTATCATTTCTTAGAATTTTGTAAAGATTTGGAGCTCGTTTTAAGATCAATGTTGCTTTTTTAACGTCCGCAATCTCCTTCATGCCTCTTACATTTTTGTTGAATGTAAACTTTGTGTATTTAGGAACGATTTTTTTAGTAATCTTTGAAATCCTAAATCAGACACAACAGAGTATGACTGTATATCTACACTTATCATTTCTCCAATCAAGTAATGAACTTCTTTGGATCGTTGATCGTTTATATCCCACAATTTTTTCTTCTCTGTTAATTGAGTTAAAGTAGCTTGTCTTTGGATATGAGTTTCCGTTGTTACTGATAAACATCCAGCTTTTTTCGTTTCGGAACTTTCTCTTTTCATCTTTTAAGTTTATTTTAAAAAGTCTTCATGATGAAATTTTTTCAGATGATTTATCATGTTTTTAGTGGTAAAGTTTTAGCATTTTTTCCACCTCTCGATATTAAAGCCTGGCACAAATTGAACTTGGAAATCTTCTCGTTTTTATCTTTCCTAAAAAGTTTCCAAGCAATACTGGAAGCCATGAGGGGTTTGGATTTGGATTTGGCTATTAATTAAAATTAAAAAGTTTTCCAAAATAACAGTTTATCATTTTAATTTAATACATAAAATAAAGTAGATACTTGCTCAGCAAATAATTAGTCTAATTCACAACACAACGCCTTTACTTGTTGCTGAGATAGTTTTATTAAAAGAACTAACGTTTTCGGCCTACTCAAAAGGCCATCATCAGGCTTAACTTTCGAACACGGAACATTGACGTTCCATTAAAAGAATACATTTGTTTAAAAATTCAAAGCATCAGTAACGGAAAAAAAGGAAGAACATGGTAATATATACAAATATATATACAATAAAATCAACATAGTAAAAATAAGAAGTAAAAAATAAAAAATAAAAATGAATCTACTGGTGATACTTTATATAAAGAGAGTAGCAAATTATTGAAGAATAATTGATGAAAAATGTAAATATAAGCTAAGGCAAGCCTACGAGTTCGTGTTACATTTCTTGACTACAAATTTCCAAGCTGTCGTAGGCTGTCTGCGTCCCTCGCATTTATGCATGTCTCTTCCAACTTGCTTTTGTAAATTTCAATTTTTTCAGCGATATTTGCTAACGTTGGGGAGCTCAAGGGTTTGACAATAACCGCTTTCTCCCATTTAATTATTGAGCCTTGGGTCTGCGCGAACAGCGAAAGTACTGTTGCGTTGGAGCCTTTCCTGACGTCATACTTGTGTTCTTTAAGTCTTATCCCTAAATTTCTTGTTGTGACTCCAATGTAGTCTTTTTCGATTCCTAGTTCTGTGTTCTTGTAAGATGATTTTGTACACTCCTGCTTTTTCTTCCTTTTTAACGTGATCTTTATCATTTCTTAAGATTGTATATAGGTTCGGAGCTCTTTCTAGAACCATTCTGGTCTCCTTGCGGTTTGCAATTTTTTTCATAATGCCTTTTGAATTCTTGTAAGTAAACTTTGTGACTTTACTGGGAACGTAGGGATTTAGGGATAAGACTTGAAGAACGGCAAGTATGACGTCAGGAAAGGCTCCAACGCAACAGTACTTTCGCTGTTCGCGCAGACCCAAGGCTCAATAATTAAATGGAAGAAAGCGGTTATTGTCAAACCCTTGAGCTCCCCAACGTTAGCAAATATCGCTGAAAAAATTGAAATTTACAAAAGCAAGTTGGAAGAGACATGCATAAATGCGAGGGACGCAGACAGCCTACGACAGCTTGGAAATTTGTAGTCAAGAAATGTAACACGAACTCGTAGGCTTGCCTTAGCTTATATTTACATTTTTCATCAATTATTCTTCAATAATTTGCTACTCTCTTTATATAAAGTATCACCAGTAGATTCATTTTTATTTTTTATTTTTTACTTCTTATTTTTACTATGTTGATTTTATTGTATATATATTTGTATATATTACCATGTTCTTCCTTTTTTTCCGTTACTGATGCTTTGAATTTTTAAACAAATGTATTCTTTTAATGGAACGCCAATGTTCCGTGTTCGAAAGTTAAGCCTGATGATGGCCTTTTGAGTAGGCCGAAAACGTTAGTTTTTTCAGTAAAACTATCTCAACAACAAGTAAAGGTGTTGTGTTGTGAATTAGATTAATACATAAATATGTTATATAGAACGTGCTCAGCAAAATATTAAATAATAATCTAACACCTTTATCATTGCCGAGAAAGTTTAATTTAAAACAAATGTTTTCGACCTATTCCATAGGTCATCATCAGGTTAAATAAACCGACAAATGGAACAGTTCCGTTCCAGAGGATCGAATACAAATATTTAAATTTCAAAAAATTGACAACGGATTAAAAGATGATAAATAATAAACGAATATTGTATAAAATTAAAAACAAGGAATAAAATAAAAATTAAAATAAACACAGAAAAACTCCTAAATACAAGTATCAACTAATACCAATGCAGAACAATAAAATAAACATGTAAATTAAGAGTTCCTTGCAGAGTTTTTAACCATAAACTTCCAGGCCGATGGAAGGCCTTAGCGTCCCTCGCATTTATACACACCCCTTCCAGTTTGCTTTTGTAAATCTCTATTTTCTCAGCGGTCCTTGCTAATGTTGGGGAGCTCACGGGTTTGATAATGTCCGCTTCATCCCATTTAACTACCGAGTTTTCGGTCTGAGCCATTTGGGATAGTACCGTGGCGTTGGAACTTTACATTTGCTCCCCAACATTAGCATGGACCGCTGAGAAAATAGAGATTTACAAAGATTTACTGGAAGGGGTGTGTATAAATGCGAGGGACGCTGAAGGCCTTCCATCGGCCTGGAAGTTTATGGTTAAAAACTCTGCAAGGAACTCTTAATTTACATGTTTATTTTATTGTTCTGCATTAGTATTAGTTGATACTTGTATTTAGGAGTTTTTCTGAGTTTATTTTTAATTTTTATTTTATTCCTTGTTTTTAATTTTATACAATATTCGTTTATTATTTATCATCTTTTAATCCGTTGTCAATTTTTTGAAATTTAAATATTTTTATTCGATCCTCTGGAACGGAACTGTTCCATTTGTCGGTTTATTTAGTAACGATCGTTCGAAAAGTAGTAGTGTCGCTCAGTGCGCATGCTCTGCGGTGATGGCGTTTCGAACGAAACTCTAACGAAGCTCACGAAGAGTTAGTTTACTTCGTTAAGAAAATGGTGCCCGACGATATCGATGTTTCTAAATCTACTCGAATGTTTAAATTGTGAATTAAAAGGTAAAATGATTGAAATAACTGTCCACCCGAAGCAATCTAAGAAAAATATTTCGGATAAGGCTGCACTAGCAACATTCATATTTTCGATTTTAGAAACAGCCATTTAGTTATAAACGAATCGTTCGAAAAGAATAACGATGACGCCATTCTCGTTTAACTCGTTCGACTTTACGAACGTACCCATAATTACCTATTAATACAATAAATTACTAACACTAATCGGCCGATTAATCGGTATCGGCCAATAATGCGTGACCGATTAATCGGTAATCGGCCATTTTGCTTATCGGTTCATCCTTTATTATTATTGTTATTATTATTAACCCATCTCGATTATATTATAAGATAGTGAATGCTAATAACGAGTAAAATATTCATTAAGTCCGACCACACTGAAGATATGACACATGACCCCTTCTATGTCTCTACCCTGTCGACCTTTAATAAAGAACCAAAATTTAATAGCATTAATGCCCTTTATACACACGCTACAGTGACAAATTTTGTTTCTTAAACTTTACTCATTCTGAAATATTGTTTAATAGTTAAGAACAGAATAAAGAAATTAAACAAATTAGACGCCAACAGACGCGCGAATTTTTTCCTTTATTTGACATTTTTTGGATTCGAGAGATCTCCAAACGTATAGATTTGCAAAAATCTCGGAGAGTCAAATGTGACACGATTCAAATACTTTTTCGTTTTTTATATACATAACAAATTTGGAAAGTAAACAGAAGTCGGACTCGGGGAGATTTTTGACAACTCCGACTTTTTTTTTTTTTTTTTTTTTTAACTCTCCGCCCTGTGGGCACTAAGAGGACCTCTTTTAGTAGGCCCATTATGGGTTGGGTTCGGCCAGGTTCACAATGGGGCGACCGGGTGGTGAGGGACGGGGCTCGACATATCCGAACGGACCACCCCCCCCCGAAAAATTCCGACTCTGACCCCGATTAAAATACCAAAATTCCACGACTCCGACTCCGACGCCACAGCCCTGTTTAATACACGCTGTCGTGCTGTTCTTTCTTAACTTAGTTCTATATTGCTAAAATAATACGAAACAGACTCTGGCCATACACAGTACATTTATTTAATCAAAAATCGGTAACTATTAGTAAATTAGTTTAATTGTAACGTGGAATCAGAAGATGAATCTAAAACTAGCTCGTATACTGTATATGTTGATTTTGAAGATGAGGATTCAGAATCCTTAAATAAACTTTGATATTTGAAGTAAATTGGCTTTAGGTTATTTTATATTGTGATTAATTTTTATTCAAAAAAATAATAATAAAAAATACAGGCTTAAAATATAAAATCAAAATGATACATAAATAAAAAGTAGAATTATTTCATGGAATTACAACTTTAAGCAACAAGATGACTGTGTTTCTTCCATGCTCAAGATGACGACTTCAGTCCTGAGCGCGCATGTACTGGTTTCAATTAATTCCAGGGGTTGACACTTCGGTATTATAGTTCCATGGACAAGCTTAGGAAAACGAGATGCAGCCAGGGTCTATGAGAGTCAGAGGGGAAAACTATCCTTTTTCTGATATTTTTCTTATAGGAAATAATTATGGTCAAGGGCTACACATTTATACTAGATTATTTTTCTTTTTCGATACCATTTTTATTTGTATAAGCTTCACCCGCTTTAAAGCTTATTTTCAAATTAATAACGCCTGTGCCTTTTGTAGAAAACAATGCGGAAAACGTGCGAGATAGTTATTATTGTGTGAACACTTGTTAGAATTATTTGAATAAGAACCAGTCAGTATTTATAGATAACATCAAACGCGTTAGATACGCCCAGCTAAACTTTAGTGCCGGTAAGTATTATGCATATTATTGAATTATAGGAAAAATTCGATTGCAAAAAATATTTGGAAAAAATTCCCTACGCATTATTACAGAACGTTGGGAACGAGGAAACTGCAAACTTTGTCTCACAATCGACAAAATGTCGAATCCACCAATTTACCCAAAATGTGAAGCAGAGTGGAGTAATTTTGTAACAGCTAAGAGCGAAAATATATGAAATTTTCACACGAAATATCGCGTGTTCTCTGAAGTAAAAAGTGTTCAAACAAAACAATCGTTTTACGGTCGTACAATTTAAAATACAGTCAAACCTGTTTTTATGCGCTCTTTTTATGTGCGATTTTTTTAATGCGAATTTTTAATTTGTGCGGTATAGTTGGCGACTAGTCTCGTGCGATTCGTCATGTCTCACGTTGACTTATTATAGCTAAATAAACTTATTATAGCATAAATGCACTTATTATAGTAATATTATTGCATGAATATGCGAAAAATGAAATAATTTACTTTTTAAGTCAACAAAACACCACCTGGACAAAAATATGTAAAACAGACGATAGACCAGACGATGCAGTCAAGTGCTGACATCTGTTGTCAATCAATTCTATTTCGTACGGTTTTGAGTTATTTTCTATGTGAGACTTTTTTTATGCGGTCCCTGTTGACCGCATAAAAAAATATTTTTAAATTGTGTCGCGAAAACTATTATTTACAGCCATTCGTGAAGTTTCGTGAGATTTTTTTATGCGTTTTTTTTAATGCGGTTCCTATCCCCCGCATAAAAACAGGTTTGACTGTAATTGTGAAACCATTGTATTGGCCGAAGCGGCTAAAACGGCAGTTTAGTACTCAGGGAACTTGGATCGTAGTCGGACGAACACTCTTGGGCGGTTTAATCCTCACTGTCCGGTGTCTCGTTCTGGACCTGTGACCAACTAACAATGAGCACAAATAAAGGCCCACTTCCTATTAGGGCCCCGTTGGCCTACAGTCAAAAATAATTGTTGCTTATAGTTCGCTTTTCTGTAATAAAATTGGCCTTTTTTTTCGTTTTTCAATTTATCAATTACAATTAATGCTGGTACAAGCAACAAAACCATTCAAATCATCGAGTAATAATTGAGTAAATCATGATTTCGTTCTTCAGCTGTAAATAGGCCATTTTTCCACAACTAGAGATAAATTTGGACCAAACCCTGACATTTTCGTGATCGTTAATTGATGTTACATTTGTTACTGAGTGAAGGAAACATTATTTAACACAAATCTGTACATTAGTCTCAGGGGCGAATCCCAAACAAAATTTCTGAGCATGCTGAAAGTTATAATAAGAATAATAGGGCCTATCTCTAGCACTAAACAATAGGCAGAAACGTTATTTGATGTGAATAAAAAAGTTTGGACTATTATAAAGCCCATTATATCTACACATGAAATATATGAAATATATTATAATGAAAAAGTATTAATAATTTATGATAATAATTCAATTTTTGTGGGCCTTGATACTGGGGGCCTACGGCTTAAACCCTATTCGTCCCTATGTAGATCCGTCCCTGTACACAATACATGAATGCTGACTGGGTACCGCAAGCCAATCCGATCTGGCCGTGTTAAATGCTTCGAATGACGTCATGCGCGCGCACTCGTTTGCCGCGGCAAACCTCCACACTAGCGAGCGATCGAGTTTCCTCAAGCATCGCACTGACTTAAAACGGCTAGCCTCTAGCTGCCAATATAAAGGAAAACACAAATGATAAAAGAGTTTACACGTTATAATAAATTATTATTGGCATATTTGTTCTCATATAAAAAATATATTGACAGTCAAAACTTTCTCTTAAGCATGCTACGCATGCTAAGCAAGCTCAGACAATTCGCCCCTGATTAGTTTAAGGTACAAACTGCTTTTTGTAATTCCTTTTTAAGGATTTTAAATGTATTTAAAATGTGCTGACGGACCTCATTTTAAAAAAATTTTTTCACTAAAAAATTCCAAATTTTTAAAATTATACTGTATTTTGTTTCGTTATAAATTTTTACTTTTTTCGCCATCCGTCACAATTGTTAATAATAATGTCTCTAATTAGAAATTAATCCAAAAATGAGCAATGTTAATATTTGATAAATGTCGAATCTTTAAACAGTTAACATGAAATTTAATAACTTTTATTAAATATAAAAATTTATATACATATTTAATTGTTGAAGTAATTATAATTCCGGTTTCAACACATATCCACTGCAAGGTGTGTTTGGTTGAAGTTCAACGTGGAAATGGTTTCTTCTCGTAGTGCATTATTCCGTGGTAAAATGTTTTACTAGTAGAACACCGGTTGAAATATTACAAGTTGCCTTGACCAGTTATAGTCGTTTAAACATAGTTTTTAATTAAACACGCAAACACTGCTTAATGTTTCGTTGTCACTTCGGCCACAATAGACATGACGTCACTGTCGTCGTTCTACGCACTTTAACCGAAGTTGAATAACGAATCTCGAATGTTGTCGAAGTATCCATCCGTAAATTGGGATGGAAAGCCAAGTCCAGTTGATTAAGTCGTAGCCGGGTGAAAGGTCACTTCCGGGTAATTGTATCACATTCGATGGAAAGTCGAAATCCGTCCAAGAAGGCTCTGCAGAAAGAAAGTTATTTTTTCCAGCAGAAAAATAACCTTTTGCACCAAGGCCTTTTACGCTGGACGGATTCTTCCACCATTTCTTCGGACTCCTTTCTGTCCAGTCCCGTCTCAAGTGATCGTGTCTCCACCGTCCATTCCGGAACTTCGGGATATCGCCGCTCCAGATAATGAACGAGAGACGAGGCGCTGTCGTCTGGAATTATGACGACCATCCATTTTACGTAGGGTGTGCGCGACTCCTCCTCCGCATCTTTCGGAAGCACGAAGCCAAGATGAGGCGCCATCCTCGGGCTCGGATGGTCAGAGACAGAGCCCTAACTAGGGTATGGCCAACATGGCTCCCGCCATAGGCGCCGATTTAATAAAGGCGCCAACAAGAAGGTTTTGGAATAATATGCATTCGAAATTAATAACACAAAAAACTTCTATAATTATATTTATATAGTATTTATTATCTGTAATTTTTAATCTTTCATTTTCTTGACTTTTACATGAACATATATTTCAGAAATAAACCGCCATTTTTATTTTTATTTAATAACAAAAATTAAAAAGGCGCGCCATTCTTGGTCACAATCTAGATTGAAATGCTCGGTGCGAACGGGGTATTACGGCCCTGGTCAGAGATGTGCCACTCCTTCAAATCTTTAAAGTTATCCATTCTGTAAAGAAAAACGAGCCAATATTGTGAAAACAGAACTTGCGTTATTTAAGAAATACTCCTATTCTAATCTGAACTGTAAATTTCTAATGCAAAAATGATCGTTTTAATTATCTCAAAGGCAGAAATGAATGTTGTAATAAAATTTCTATTTATTATATATAATAATTCAATCTTTTCGACGATTTTTAATGTTGAAATTAAAAATTAGTTTATAAAAAATTGTACTATTCTGTTGATTATCGTAACACAAAACGTGTAAAAATACAGGAAACGAGACGACGATTGAACTCGAATTATTCTAATTAATTAAGATTCAGACGAATTTCATATGGGATATTAATGTACTGTATATACATAATATATAAACTACAGTGGGGAATAACAGATTTAAAGTAGGCTAGTTATTAATGTTCATTTTGCTTTAACAATTCGATTGGAAAATTAATAATGAAAAGACTGAATCGGCTCCCTCCAAAATAAATGAAAAGATCCGATTCCTCTGAAGGAAACCGATCACTTGTTATTAAAAACCACCGCCGCTAACTGTGATATTTTGCTTATCAAAGTTAAAAAGTATTTAAATCTAAAAAGATCGTAGGTCTAAAGTTACACTATGATGCAAAACTCGAAAAAACACTCGCAATAAATAATCGCACGAGTCAACAATAGATCCTCTCTCAACAAGAAAAGGTTATTGTTGCGTAGCGACTTAGTTTTAATGTTAAAAATTTGGATTTTGCAACGAATTTTGTGATTTTCGTGCCTCTCTATTTCTAAAGAGTGATTTTGACAGATCATTGCACGAGTTTGTCTCGAGTCTTTTACTCGTTTCCACAGACACTAGCTGCTATAATCAATTCGCACAGAGTTAGGATATGCTTGAACACTATAGGGCTGTCCATAAATTATGTCCGCATTTTTCTTGAAATTTTTACTTTCTCTCTCCCTCTCGTCCGAGTTTGTCCAAGTTTCCGTAACCTCCCCTCTTCGTACGTGCAACAAAACCTTTATCTTTTTAGCCATTTTTCACTTTAACCATAAAGTAAAATAACTTTAACGTAATATAATCCTGTATGACACTATATTTCAGCATTTCAGCTGATAAAATCCTCAGCTGACGTTACACATTTTCTAATTACAATTTTTAATAATTAAAAAATTAAAATTGGAAACCAAAACCCGAAATAAAGAAAAATTGTACGTTAATTTGTACAAAATTATGATGAATACCGCTTCGAAACACAAAGCTTGTCTTTACCTAAAGGAAAACTCTGAAGAAAAAAATTGACTGTCATTTAAATTGCCAGAATCAGTGGCGTAGCGTGGATGTCAGCCGCCCGGGCGGAAGAAAATTTCCTCGCCCCCTTATTTAGGTATCTCAATTTAAAAGTCTAAAATATACAGTTATTCTAAAGAACTTTTCAGTAAGAACAATCATTATTGTGTATTGTACAGGTTCAAATTTTTACAAGATATTATTATTTATTGTGAAATTTTGCCACCCCCTAAAAGTGCCGCCGGGGGCGGGCCGCCCCTGCCACCCCCACTATGCTACGCCATTGGTCAGAATTCTTTACTTGGCGCAATTTTTTTTACATTTGGGATATTTTTCTTTGGATAACTAAATGGATGTAACATCAAAACGGCTACATGTAGTTAGAGAATAGCTAAATTGGCACCGAGAAGATTTTTGTCCGAAGCATCGCCATTTCGAATAGGCGGCGAGGGACGGGACACACCGCCCGCGAAAAATTCCCGGCCGTGAGTAAATAATTACCCCACAAAATGTATATCGTCAAATATATTTAGCAAAGGGATAATCGTTGTGAAAATTTTTCGCAAGTGAATACGTCGGGTTCCGTTCCTCCCCGTTTGACGTTACCGTCTGGGTTCTGTTCTGGAGAAGTCGAAAATCAAAAAGAAAAAAGTTGGCTGCGGAATGAATTTTAATATTGGTTTTCGTACGATTTCGATGACCTTTAACTTGCCAGCAGGAATCTGAAATTCCGGGTCGATAGAAAAAATTCTATTTAATTTTAAGGAAAAAACCGATAAATAACGTTAGACGGCGCTCGAGATTGTTATTGAAAATCCGACGAAGAAAAGCAAAGTTTTGGAAGCGTTCCGAATCTTCGTCTTATTTTTTTTAGGTTTAAATTTCGGGGGTGGCTTTTCTGTATTTAAATCGAGACGGAATTCTCCATCGCGCCTGTTAATTATTAAAGGTGAGGAAATTACGGAAGGAATTAGTTACTATAAATACTGCGTCGTGCCATCGTAGGTAAAATCGAGAAGCGATTTCGTTGGGATACGTCGTCGATCCGAATATTTGTATTCGTTTTTTACGTCGTTCGGAGTCGACGGCGCATTTTCCATCCGGACGAAATTTCGGACCCGTCAGATTAGAAATTTAGAAACGTCATCGGTCGAATTCGCCTCCCTCTTCAGGAAAGTTCCGTAAAGATAACAAAATAATTTTAAACATTTTTTGTTTGCCTCAATATTTAATGTTTCTTTATCGATTTCGATGTCAAATGCCAAAAATGCCGTTATTTTTTGCCCGTCTTCGATATTTTATCCGAAATTTACGTTCGTATTAATATAATGCGCGACGAGCAAAATGACAGAGTGAGTCAGAGAGTACGAAATAGCGTTTGCGCGAAATAAATTCAAACGGGTAAATGTGCCCTAAAATTAACTTTTAACTTTGTGACCCCTTTGCCTCTCATGACCTTTGGTGTCTTTTACCTTATTTTCAACGTCTTGGCGTGTTCTTTGCTTGCCGCTCCGGAATTTTCTCTTGACGTAACCCGGATGTGCCCGGAGCAAGCAGCGGAGTTTTGTCGTCCTGCAATGCCCGGTTCTTTTAAGTCTTTCTACTGTATTCCCAATGGGTGGCCAGTGGCCTGGTTAATTTCTCCAGTTCTTCCCGATTTAAAAAGTTCCGCCACTCGTGCCTCAGAAGTCCTCGTCTTTTTTCTCCTTGGCAGACTTTTTCGTTTGCTGTCCATCTGCCTTTTGGTGGTGGTGGAACTGGCACGGTGGATGGAGGCGTTTGGACGTCTGCCCGCAAAAGAAACTTGTCTTGTCACTGCTTCGGTTCCCTCTGGGCGTGGGGAGTGGCAGATGGCATCCGTCGTCTTGCCTCCCTGAGATGACCTTTCGAACCAGGCAGTCAGACACTGATTGTTTGAGTGTCTTTAAATTAATTATTGTGTTAATTTCTAGTCATAGAATTTAGTATGAAATGGTATTCAATTTGGGTTATCTAAATCAAATAAAAATAAATGACTCTTAAGAAAAATTATGATAAAAAGTAATATTGGGCAAATATTATATGGGTACGCTACCAAATTTCTGATCGGTGGTGGTCTGGCATCTGTTTTGGTGTGGACGAAATTAAGACAGAAAATTTCAAATTTCTGTGGCTGCAGATGGTCTGGTGTGGGATGTAATTATTTACGTTATTTACACTATACTTGTTGGTGGTGATACTGTGTTATTGTGATATTCTTACTTGTTAATTTGTTGCTTAAATTTAACCATAGCTAGAGCTTCTAGGAGGAGGATGTTGGTGGTGTTGCCGAACGTAATTAACATTTAATATTTATTTAATTTGACTTTCTAGCAGTCCGTGGTATACTTTAGATCGATGATTCCTGATCTGTTCTCTGTGGAGCCTACACTTCCCGGTGGCTCTGTGGCTGCTCAAAGAAAATAAAATAAATAAAAATTGAATAAAATTAAAGAATAAGAAACAATTTTCAAAGTTGAGTTTTATATTACTGCTTTTCTCAATTACATATTTCTGTGAAGCAGGATTATCTATCTATACAGGTGCCAAAACAAAATACAGAAACCTCTTAAATGCAGAATCAGGAATTTTCCTGCAATTATTAATTGAGCCTAAAATAAGAGAACTGCAAAAAATACAACTACACGTATCTTGTTAAACATTTACATGTGATTTTGATTTTGTACATATGATTTTATGTTTTATTTTAGGCTTACCCCAATCTCCTTGTAACACTACTACTAAATACCATTAACTTACAAGACGTAGGATAGGCCTAAGGGGCTCAGCCATAGAAATTGATTCTAAAAAGGGCTCCACAAGTCAAAAAGGTTGGGAACTGCTGCTTTAGACACATGGGAAGTGTATAATTAGTGGGTTAGAGGTGTGTTGTTGAATTATAATTACATTTGACCACATTTGGTCTGATAGAATGGTTAATCTGGCAAGGTTTTGGAACCAAGAGTGCCAGAAATTTGGTGGTGTACCTGTATCTTTACAAGTTTTATCTTATAGTGAAAAACAAAATTTAAAACTAAAAACAAAAGCAAGATTGGAAATGTGTCTTTTTATATATATATAAAGATGTGTCCAACAAAAATGTCTAGATGTCCAACAAAAGAGAATGAATGATAACCTTAATTTAACGCTTCTAGTATCAAATTATATTAATGAATTATTGAGTAAAAAAATAGCTCTATAATTTTTGGCAGTTATGTGGTCATTTTTGATGTCTGTTCCTGTCATACGTTCCATTACCAAATGGCACCGCATGTTTAATACTTAAATTACTAAGCAACATAAGACAATGGCTATTAAAAAATTAATTTATCAGTCGTAGAGAAACCGTGTTGTGCTAGATTGCTTATTCAAATTGTTAAACACAAGATCGTCTTATTAACTCAATCACTTGGCTTTTGACTCCACCTTTATTTAGTTGATACGATAACTAATTTTCCACGTTTCGGGCTTTTGTTCCTTATCAGTCAACTTTCGTTCTTGTAATGTGTTCAGTGAAGCCAAGTGATTGAGTTAATAACACAATCTTGTGTTTAACAATTCGAATAAGCAATCCAGCACAACACAGTTTCTCTACGACTGACAATAAACTACTGTTAGAAATGGCAAAACACCACTGAAAACAGAAAAAGGAAATTAGTGTACCTCAGCCAGCGTTATGGACACCAAACACATTACAAGAACGAAAGTTGACTGATGAGGGGCAAAAGCCCGAAACATGTAAAATTAGTTACCGTATCAACTAAATAAAGGAGGAGTCAAAAGCCAAGTGATTGAGTTAATAACACTATCTTGTGTTTAACAATTCGAAATTAATTTATGTTTTGGGCAGCCAAAGATCTAATATCCCAACCGTTGATGAGCACGCCCTACACAGACCTAAAAACGTGATTAATCGACGAGTTCGAAGAATCCAAAAGTAGGAAGGCAAAAAAATTACTCCTAGAAATTGAGCTGGGAGACAAAAAGCCCTCAGCACTACTAAGAGAAATGTGGGCACTAGCTGGTACGCAAGTAACGGACGAATTTCTTAGAACGCTATTTCTGTAGAGGTTGCCTAACAATGTGCGTTCAGTTTTAGTGACCAAGCAAGACAGTCTCCATACCTTGGCTGCTATGACTGACAAAATTATGGAGATAACCAGTCCCAATTCAGACATATGTTCCACCAGGGGTACAACCGCACACCAGACAGATCAGCTCTCTCATTTGGAAAAAGCTGTGTCAGAACTTGCCATTTCGATCCAAGAGTTACGAACACATTCCCCCTCATGCTCAGAGAGACGATGGCGTTCTCCCAGTCCAAATCTATCGTGTTATAATGTTTGTTGGTATCACTTCAAATTCAAAGCTAATGCCAAGAAGTGTACCCCACCTTGTTCTTTTAAATGTGCCGTCAAGGAAGCCTTGAGAAACGACTAAGCCCTGCTCTCTCTGCAACTCGGAGAGGCAGGGAGAAAACATCCAATCACTTATTTATTTTTGATACTACCACTGGTCGCAGATTCCTGGTAGATTTGGGCAGACATCTCTGTCTTTATCTCCCACTACTCTAGAAAAACGACATATCAGTAATTGTCAACTTTACGCAGCTAATGGCTCCCTGACACCTACATATGGGGAAGTCCTCCTTAAACTTGATATTGGACTCCGACAAATGTTTTGCTGGCCATTTACCTTAGCAGACGTACAGCACCCTATTATGGGAGCAGACTTTCTAAGTCACTTTGGCATTCTTGTGGATTTAACATGTTAACTGCCACCTGTAATATGATATTTTGCATTTTATCAGGCTAACTGTAATATGATATTTTCCGTTTTTTCAGGCCACAATAAGAAAATTTTATATTTAATATTTTATTATGATATAAATAGAAGGGTCATTATATAACAGTCAGTAGAGTGAAGATAAAAAATATATATCAACGATGACCGGCCGTCGTATGGCCTCAAACCGAGACTATAAGACCACAGGCTATTTAATATTTAATATTAATTACTTTATATGTAACAAAAGAGAATAATTAAATTAGCTTTCAATATTTTTTCCTTATTTTAACTATTCACTATTAAAAAAACCACTATCAGATATAAAATAGCTTTTTATTAAAAAAAAAACTGACTGCTGGTCGTTGGACCAACTTTATAGATATTATTTACTTTATATGTAATAAAAGAGAATAATTAAACTAGTTTTTGATATCTTTTTCTTTATTTTAACTATTCAGTATTAAAAAAACACTATCAGATGAAGTGGTTCGACTGCCAACCCACTTCATGAGCCTCACGGGGTGGTTTGACAATCGGCAATCAGAAACCAACTTCATTAATGTCTGCGAGAGGCCACCACTAGGATGTAAAACAATGCCTTACATCCTAGTAGAAGCCAGGATAATTTAACCTTGAGTGAAACTACATTGGTTATACGACAACAGGCCATCAGATGGTTCCGTACGTCCCTAATTAGTATGTCGGCCAGTGTGTCGGATGGCAATTAACGTGTTAAAGAATAGGTGCTTAAGAAATAATCTCACTCACCTGGCAACCCCACGAACTACCACCATCACTAATCAGCAAACTGTGCTAATGGTATCACCTCAACAGAAGTATTCTGGGAAACTCTAAGCTTCTCTTGGAGTTTCCCAACCTCCTGAAGGAATAACCTACATATCAACAAGTTAGTGACCATAATGTCTACCATACAATTGTCATGACAGGATCACCAGTCACTGCTAAGCCAAGAAGACTTCCTCCTGATAAGCTTGCACAGGCAAAGCTGGAATTCCAACAGATGATAGACATGGGAATATGCAGGCTTTCCAAAAGTTGCTGGTCCAGCCCTCTCCATCTTGTTTTAAAGATGTACTGACTCCCATAGTTCATGGCGTCCTTATGGGGACTACCGGGCCTTGAATGCTATCACTATACCAGACTGGTACCCGATACCCCACCTTCAAGATTTCAATTGCCAACTAAGAGGCAAATCCATCTTTTCTAAAATAGACCTGGTGTGGGCATTCTACCACATACCTTGGCACCAGAGGATGTTCCAAAAATGGCTGTGATCACATCCTTCAGCTTATTTGAATTTTTAAAATTGCCGTTTGGACTACATAACGCTGCCCAATCATTTCAAAGATATATTCACAATATTTTATGTGAAGTAGATTTTGTCTACTCGTACCTTGACCTTCTCGTCGCATCTCAGTCAAAGGAAGAGTACTTATTTTATTTAAGAACACTATTCACAAGACTCCACAGGCATGCCATCAACATCAACCTGTCAAAGTGTGTTTTTGGTATACAGGCGGTTTTTTTCCTGGACTATAACGTCTCCCAAGCAGGAATTGTTCCCCTGCCTGAGCGAGTTCAAACCATCCAAAACTTTCCATGCCCGGATATCATAGAACAGCTCCGAAAATTTCTAGGGCTGGTCAACTTTTACAGACGCTCACTTTCCAACATGGCACGCATGCAACAAGCTCTTTTTAATTTGTACAAAGGCACCAGGAAAAGAGATAAACAAAAAGTGCAATGGACTCCAGAGTCAATTGCAGTCTTTGAATGACTTAAAGAGGAACTAGCAGGTGCTACCCTCTTGGCCCATCCCTCCACTGACTTTCCAATGATGCTGATAGTGAATGCATCAGACTTCACAATGGGAGCAGCTCTTCAACAAAAGAATAGTTCCATTGTCGAACATCTCTAGGCTTCTTTTCTAAAGCACTAACCAAACCACAGGCCAACTATAGCACATATGACCATGAACTTCTAGCAGCATATTCAGCAGTGTGATACTTCTGCCATGTTTTAGAAGGCGGGAATTTCACGATATATTACAATCATAAGCCCCTAACCTACGCATTCCAGCAGCGTTCAGATAAGGCATCCCCTTGCAAACTCTGTCATTTAGACTACATAGGCCAATTTACCACAGATATCAGGTACATACCAGGGAAGGACAACATAGCAGCAGATGTCTGCTCAAGAATCAGCTCTGTTTTTCTCCCAACAGGAATACCCCTGGAAGATATTGCCGCTGCACAAGCTGTGGACCAAGAGCTTGCTCAGTTTCAACAGTCACAAACCTGTTTGCTGAAATTTCAAAAGGTTTGCCTCAATAATGACATTGAAGTGACATGTGATATCTCAACCGGCAAACACAGGCCTTATGTACCTGAACAGCACCGCTGGCTAGTTTTTGACTCCTTACATGGTTTAGCAAATCTGGGAATGAGGGGTTCAGTGGACCTGGTCAGCAAATGCTTTATTTGGCCATCAATAAGGAAAGATATCAGACTGTGGACTAAAACCTGCATCCCTTGTCAGAGAGTCAAAGTAGTAAGTAGATCTCGTTGATTAATGCCATACTAACAGTGCAGTGGGGACCTATAGCCAAGTTGATTGCTGTTTTTTCACATCAATGTGGATATAGTGGGCCCCCCTGCCATCTTGCTGAGGTTTTACCTATCTAGTCACAATCATAGACTGATTTTCACGTTGGCCAGAAGCCATACCTGTGGCAGACATCTCAGCTGAAACTATAGCCAATGTAATCCTTTCTACATGGATTGCATGTTTTGGCATACCACACATTATAACCACTGACAGGGGTTGCCAGTTTGAGTGCCAACTTTTTGCTGATCTCACCAAAGCCCTGGGAATTAACCACATTGAGACAACAGCATACCACCCAGCCCGCAAATGGAAAAATTGAACGATGGCATAGTCAGCTCAAGTCCTCACTGAGAGCTCAGCTGACTGATAACTGGGTTGCTAAACTCCCAACCATCCTCTTGGGGCTAAGATCCTATGTCATCCCCAACTACAACACTACAGCAGCAGATCAAACCCATTGCACTGATCTCCTCGCTGACCATGAGACCCTACTCCCGCCAATAGTTTTCCTACCTTGATGTGCAGGTTGAAGAATTATATTAGGTTGATCTGCCCGGTCAGAGATGTCCGCCACTTGTCTAAAAATATATTTTTACACCCTGAGTTGATGACTGTCTCACACGTCTTCGTGCACCATGATGCATCATGCAAACCATTACAACCAATCTATGATGGCCCTTTCCATGTTTTATGATGCTCAGAGAAACACTTCGACTCGGATACACCTTGATGGAAGCAACTTGGAGGGAAGCAAACTTGTTTCAGTTGACCGCCTCAAACCCGCTTTCTTTCTTAAAGATACAACCACTTCTCCACCATTCTCCAACAGTGATAATCAACCTGTGGATAGAAACAACCACCCACTGGATGAGACTACACAATTCCAGGCACCTTGCCCACAGACAATTCATTCTGGATGAACTGTACGTTTTCCTTCTAAGTTCCTCAGCATTATCACTGGGGAGGGAGTATGTGACCAACCTGGCAACATATACCGTGCCCTTAGATTTAGTCTTTTGTCTCCTGGACAGTTTTACTGACCATATGCATGGTACTGCTAACACTCTCTGTACTAGAGCTCCAAATACCTGTTTACCTGTTAAATTCTGTGTTTATTTCATCAAGAACCCAAACAGTAAACCGTACTAATTTGGAATTCCTGAAAATTTGAAGTACTGTTTTGCATTATGTGTGTTATTTTCAAAATAATGAATTTGTCAATTCTGATGTGGACTTTAATAACTATTACTTTACTCTTAGATGAATATGTCAGTATTGGGCCTTGTATTCATCAAACTTTTCATACTTTTTAAAAAGTAGTCTTACTTTGTCTTTGTGATAATACAGGATTAGTTTTTTCCCTTAATGAAGCATATATAATGCATTTTCTTGATTCTGCTATTTCATTCTCCATTTGTACACTATAAAAAAAGTAGATGAACACAGCAAAACAATTAAGTGCTGATATTTTGATTTATTTGAAACATCAAAAGGAATGAAATACTAATTAGTAGACAATGTTTTGTATCATTGAGAAAACAACTGGAACTCCAAAAGATAATATCTAGACAAATTTAAAGTGTACTAAATATTTTGATGTGTTAAAATAAATTAACCCTTATTTGTGCAAGTTTAATATAGGGTTTTTCTCCTATTTGCTTTAATAAATTCTTCAAGCACACTATTTAGCATAGAGTCTAAGTTTATGTTTGCATATCTCTATGATCAAAAATTATCGGAAATGGTTCAATAAAATGCAAGATTTGAATTTATTCATCAAAATTTATTTGTCTCCTTTAAAATAATCTCTCATTGCTATGCACTTATGCCAATGTTTTTTTTTTTAATCCTTGAAACATGTTTTAAAATCATTTTCATGAAACCCCTTTGGTTTAAAAGTGAATTTTGTTTTATAGCATCAATCAACTCAAAACAGTGACCATGAAATGGAAATTTTAGCTTAGGAAACAGGAAAAAGTCACATGGTGCCATATCAAGTGAATATGGAGCTTGTGGAATGGTATTTATTATGCACTCAGTGCCTTTAAGACAAATCTTTTATGAATTTTAAGAAAAGTAGTACTTTTGTTTATTGGTTTTCCATGGATAATGCAGAATTATGGTTAATCTGGGTTCTACTATGTATATTACATTATATTCTATCCCTCCTCTACTCGGTAATGAGATGTTTTATCAGATATATATAGTCTAAACTGCTTTTGTCATGATATTTTATTGAACAAATCTCCTTTAAGTGATTTTAGCTATTTTTAAATTTGCCCTCCTAATTTTCCTCCAGAAAGTCCAACTTTTCCGATATTTTTAAGTTTTGAAACACAGTAATGTGTGATCAAGAAACAGTTTAAAAAAAGAAATAAAAATAAAAAAATTAGCTTATTTTTTTAAGCTCAAATTTGTAGACTAAATGTTAGAAATGACAAGATGATGCTACTATTACTTTTGCATTGTAAAAGTTTATCAAATCATAACAACAAATACATTCACGACGTTTTAAGAAACAAAAGAGTATTTGATAACAAACGTTTTTGGTCTTATTAAAAGATTATCTTCAGGTTATGAAGAGTTCTATTGAATGTACTGTACAAAGTTAATGGTTAAGTGGGCATTGGTTGAACAGCTCACTGCTGACATGTCGTCTCAGAGTTAAATATATTTTTGTCTATATTGGTTTAAAGTGTATTCAAGTGAGACTGGTTAGGCTTAAAATGTTATTTTTACATCTCCCATTGTTAGAAGTAGTTTTAATTCTGTTAATAATCAGAGATGTGGAATTAAATTCAGGCCCAATTTCCCGTACACCACTTTCCTCCCTTCACAGAAGGAGTTTACTGTCTACCAGCAACTGTTGAGTAAACCAGTGCTAAAGACATCATGTCTACAAGATTATTTTTTGTTGCAGGACACGAACCCTCTGATTCCTCAGAGAATCCTTTTCTTTTTTGAAGATCGCTTTGAAATCAGTTTGTCAAAGTTATAAGAAATGACGTCTAAATCTGACTGGTTAACTAATCTGCATAAAGAGTAGGAAGGACTGACCTGCACAGAAGAGAAAATTGAGTTCACTACTTAAAAGTCAGTATGTATCAATAATTTTTCCTTACAGTTTTATTATACAGACTCAGTTTATAATGAATTAAGAAGGAATAATAATGTTTTCAGTCTAAGAGATAATGATGAAAATTTAATAAGTAATGCTAGAGAATTTCTTCAGTTATTTAAAACGAAAAATGGAAATATATTTATTTCATAACTTGCTATAAAATATCAAAATCCAATCTATTTTTAACAGAACTGAATTAAATCGAGTATTTTATATGCATTTTCTACATGGGTAAGATTGTTGGTAGACAAGGTGAAAAAATAGTTTTCTTCAAATAAGTTTTTATTTAAATTGTTGTGCCAGGCTGTGATAAGAATGGAATTGGGTAAGCCACTCTGGCTGTTAATCTATCACTGTGTTTGCTACAATTCTAGAATAAAATTATCTCCTTTCAGAGTAATGATTACAGACAATTGATATATAACAAACTCTCGTTATCCAATAATATGATTTTCCGGATGTGGCTCATCACTATTAAAAAATTGTTAAACAGTCTCAGATTATCCTTTGCCAGTTGTTTGGAATTTCCTAACAAAAAAAAATCTTTTCGTACAATGTATGAACAAAGATTGAGAGACATACATTGGCTGCAGAATGTGTTTTATTTGCAAGAGACAGAATATAATTTTCCAAAACATTGGATAATATTTCCTGGTGTCCATGTATTTATCTACTGTCTAATATAAATTATAAAATTAAATCAATAATTATTCAGCTTCTAAATAGATACACAATTACTGTAAAAGGGAAAAGAATTGTTATAGTGATAACACTGAATGTTCTTTTCATAAGACACTTGAAGTGAATATGATCATGTGTTTCAGTTGTGCTTTCTGAAATAAGATAATCTATTCTTGGGTCTGATTTCAATTATATTAATTTGCTGGATGATAGCACAAACTTTGCAACCCTGGAATATATCATACAAAATAGCAATGAATTGAACCTTAAAGGAAATTCCAGGATAATTACTGGATGATAACCTCAGTATGATAATGCTGTATAAATTGTATAACTTCTTGTTCAAACACTAAAATTTTTGTAAGTTCTCATTAACCATCTTGTAAAAGCTATTGCTATGTGAATTAATAAAATTATTGTTGTTATAAATTTAACAGTTAAGAATGCAAGAAAAAGAATGAGATTTAGAGAATGCTGAACACTTCAAATTTAAGCAAAAATGATATAAAGTAGCATAAATAAATAACATATAAAGAAATACCAAAAATACACAAATCTCTAAATCTTATATTATTTTTCTTGTGTTGAACTTTGCAATGTTTTGTTGAATTTGTAATGTTCAATAGAACTTTTCTTAACCTGAAGATGGTCTTTTAATAAGATTGAAAATGTTTGCTATTAAATACTGTTTTGCTACTCAAAAAGTAGAGAGTATATTTGTTGCTGTATATGCAGTTATATGTTAACAATATTTGTTCATTTCATGTGCACAATAAAATTTAACTTTACATGGTATAGTTCAAAAATTACACTTTATACTTTGGACTGGGCTTTTTTCAATTTGTCCAAATTAGTGAGGTTCTACTGTATTTATGATACTAGGACATCACGTGACTTTATTGTATTGCAATAGAATTGAAGCAGAGCTGGAAGGAAAGAGCAATCCCTATACTTGTTAGACACAGAAGAGCATTGTGTCTAATTGTTGTACAGTACCTGACAGACACGGATAGGTGAACCATTAAACCTGCCACAAAAGAGGCTCTCCTCGTACCTGCAGACCATGGGAGACACTGGCCAGGTACAGAGAGACTATTCTCTCTGTGTTTTTTTTTTTTTTTTTTCCAATCTACTGTATTTTCCATTAGGCACACACAATACTGTTTTTATTTTTGACCCCTAGGCCTAAATTCTGTTAGGTGCACTTGTCATATCAGAGAACACGGACATTGTCACTAATATCTTTGTATTTCAAAAACAAAGTCATGACTCCTGTTTTTACTTTCCTGGCTCTGTTATCTATAAAAAAGGAAAAAGTATGGTGATCAGTAAAAAAATGACCCCCTCAAGACTTTTACATTTTGGACTTAGGGGATCTTGAAATGTGTAGAAATGCAAAAACATTCAAAATTTTTTTCTGTATATATGGATGTTAATTGTGTGTGTGCAGGGTATGATTTTGTTTACTCTCTTTGAAGCTTAATAACTCCTGTGCTTTTGAAAATTTCTGAAATTTTATGGGAAGATTTGTGTATTAGAAAGATTCATGCTGTTAAATTTTGGTGGTTTAAGGTCGAGGGGGGTTAAGGTGGAGAGATAAAGGGTGGTGGTCTCTCATATCTTGAGTAGGGTTGAACTTAATTACAATTTATTCATTATTAAGCATTTACAATTTTTTATAAAACCCATCCCTACTCTCAAAATTAATCTTTTTGCCATTTTATAATAATTAAAAATGTAAACAGTTTTTTTAGTGAATTATTGTAACAGATAGTATCACCAGAATTTTAAATGTTGCTGGAAAAGTTGAGCTAATCATTGCTGGATTTTTTACATTTAAATGGACCCATATTACATTTCTGGATTCCTTGTCTCAATTAATGGAAAATGGCAAAGATTTATCAAAATCAATTCATTAAATTTTGAGAACAAACTCAATTCTATAAGCCCATACAAGACGTGGAAGTGACTGAAACGTTGCACAACAAAGTTGCATGATTTGTGAAATATTGCTTTGTTGTGTGTGCTCATGAAATGACCTTATATCTTGAAAATAAAGTCATGGACCCCTATTCTTTATTGCATTTTTGAATTTCGCATCACAATTAATGGAAAATGGCAAAGTTTAATCAAAATTTATCGAACAAGTTTTGAGAACGAACACAATTCTGTAAGCCTCGTAGAAGAAGCTTAGCTAATGCTCTGCTTCAAAAATTACATTACAGTGCAGGAACAGTGCATCCAGCAATTTCATTTAGGGGTGCACTTTGTGTGAATATCAATATCCAAAATTAATTTTCAGTATCAAGACAAGAAAATAGCAGATTTTACACAAATAAGGTTAAGCTTATTTATGTTAATAAAATTTAAACTATCCAGAATTTTAATTCAAATGTACAAAATAGAATAATTATTAAAATTTGCACTACTTTTACTGTATCAGATCTGGTAACACTAGCTGTTTCATTTTCATATCACAATTACTTTGTTCTAGAGATGGTTAGAACTGTTACATCAGAACTGTTAGATGTTCCATTGGAACAGTTGGACTAGAAGATTCCTCATTGGTTTTACATCAATAATAAAATGTTGGTGTCACTCTGTTCTTAGCTTTTTGGTCAATCTGCTTCAAATTATTCTTGCTTAACCCAGACTCTGAGAAAAATGTAGACTATTGTAAATCCTGGACACCATACCCGCCTGATTTCTTCCCTCGTTATTCCTAGACCCATTGTCCAATCTGCACCAATTTTTCATAATAATTCTCTGGAACTTGGGGAAAAAATATAACTTCCATGAAATATAGACATCCAACTCTTCCCTGGATTTAATCCTCTCTATACTTTATGGTAAACATAAGAATGGTAGACTAAAATAACCACATTTGTAATATGTTTTTCATTTTAACATTTATCCTTATTACTTTTTGACCAGGCAATGCCATACATATTTGTTAGTTACTAATAAAACAAATAATTCATCATCATCATCATCATCATACACCATTCACGAATTCAAGCCATGTTGACCCCTTTGGTCTCAGCTAGACATGATCTAGGAGTCATTTTTGTGGATGTCCAGGTCGTCATCGTCCTCGTGATTGATACTATAAAACTGCATGAGGTATCTACCTGGCAACATTCAAGATACATGTTGAAGCCATTTTTCTCTTTATGTGGAGAGTTTTTCAATTAATGGTCTCGTGGCGTTCCTCCAAAATATCCTCATTTTGACGATGATCCAGGAACGTATATCCAGCAGTTCGGCGCATAAACACCATTTCAGCTGCCTGTAATCTTTAGATAACTTTCTTCTTTAGAACCCAGATTTCACTACCGTACAGGAGAGTTGGAACAGCCAGAGTTTTATATAATTTGTCTGGAGTGTTTTTGTACAAGGTGTGGTTTTAGAGTATTATTTATTATTCCTAATATTTGTAGAAATTTTGTGAGCTTATTATTTATGTCATTCTCACTTAAGAAATATTGCATCTTAGATAAAGGAAATTATTAACTTGCTCTAAAGTTGTATTATCAATTACGATTTTGCCGTGTATTGGCTCTGTGCCTCTAAATGCCATTACTTTGGTTTTAGCAGTTGAAATTTTATTTAAGGTAAATAAACCTTTTGTAAATTATCTTCAGAGTTAGCAATAACCACCTGATCATCAGCAAATAGCATGGTATTGAATTTTATGTTGTTTGAAAGCTGAATTCCTAATATATATTCTTTCTGCCTTTGATGTATTATGTAATCTATATGGATGTTAAAAAGTGTTGGTGACAATAGACATCCTTGTCTTACTCCTTGATTTATTCTTCTATATTCTAAAGTGGCATTGTTGAACTTAAGCTGTATGGTATTACAGTAGAGCATCGATAACTGGAATCAATTGGGAACTGGGGTTGTTCAGATTAGGGATTTGTTCCGATTACGGTCTATGTACGAAAAAATATATTAACCTGTCCGATGTTCAAATTTTTCTCCGTTGCGTGTCGCTTCGTGTTGAATTTTCGTCGAATTTAAGCCTAACAAAAATTTTTATAATAATAATCGAGGCTATCGTATCGTTAAAAATTATTTCTTTATTTTGTACAAACAAAATAAATATATTGAAGAATATAAAAAAACATGAAAATTATACTTTAGAAGTAAATCTAGTATCAAAAACGTTCGATTCAGCACGACACAGTCCGACTGAAAATCGTTCCAGTTTCCGGCCATTTCAATTACCGACGTTCCAATTTTCGACGCTCTACTGTATTTTCATAAATATTACATATATTTTGAAGTAAAATATTTAGTATGTTTCTGTTTTGTAGGATGTCAAAAAGTTTGGATCTTTTTATCATGTCAAAAGCTTTTGGTATAATCTATGAAAGCTAAATATGTATTCCAGTGGTTCCCAACCTTTTCTAGGATGCGGAACACTTACTTAAGTTAATATGAAATACATAAGCTTGTCATCAGTTATTTTATTAGAATTGAGCAGTTATAATTCAAAATCTCTACTCATATTATTAATGCCAATTCTAAGACAGGAAAAAATATACCTAAATAACTTTAATGGGAAACTTGTGCCTGATGTTTTTTACATATTTCATTCAGTTTTTATCATTGCCTTTATCTTATTCGAAACAGTAGTACACTCCATAAGTACGAGTCGTACAGTACATATATATTTAAGTTTATGAAAATTTTATGATTTTAATTTTTTGATATTCGGCGGCTCGAATACGATTGTACACTTTCCGATTTGCGACTAAATCTGCGGAACACTTGGGAGATGCTTACGGAACACCAGTGTTCCGCGGAACACCGGTTGGGAACCACTGGTGTATTCAGATTAAATTCTCTTCAATTCTCTAGTAATAATTTAATGGAGAAAGCTGAGTCTATACAAGATCTGCCTTCTCAGAATCCGTTTTGATATGCCAAAAGAAATTTTTCACCTTTTTGTTTTAATTGTTCATTTAGAATTATAGCATAGATTTTATAACAGGTATTTAACAGGCTAATGCCTCTATAGTTATCTAATTTTCATTTATCTCCTTTTTGCTGAATAGGCAGTATAATACTGTTCTTCCATTCAAGTGGTATACAGGCTTATTCATATATATTATTATAGAATGTTAAATAATCTCTTATGGAATTTATCACCAGCATATTTTTATCTCTCTCCTTTTATGCCATCATCTCCTGTTTCTTTTCCATTTTTTGTTTTGGTTAAACTTTCAAGCAGTTCTTCCTTTGATAATTCAGTTCTATTTTGATTGTTGCTTTCAAAAATCTTGTTAGTATATGTAGGATCTGTCCAAAGTGTTTGATAATAATTAAGAAAACTGGTTGTTTATCAAACCACAATTAATCTTTATGGGTTCTTTAATTTCTTGATTCATAAATTGTAATATTTTGAAGGCTATGGTAAGGCTAATTGGTATTCTAGTCTTACTTTGTAAAGATCTGATTCTAGTTGTGAAATAAATTTTGTCCATGATTCTCATTATCTTCTCCTTATTTCTCTTTTTGCAATTGCTCTGCAGCATTTGTATTCTATTGCATCTTCAGCTTTTTTTGTACTTAAAAATTTTTTGTATGCTGTGTTTTTCTGTAATATTAGTTGTTTGATTTCATTGTGCCATAGTTTCAATTTCTTTCTTCTACAGGAATTGACTTTTACTGTGCCCAGAGACTCATCAGCTGCTGCTTTTATTATTATTTTGATATTTTCCCATTCATTTACTATATCTTTGTCTTCTGGAATTTTCTCATATGTTGTTCAATTCTTCTAGTATATAACCATTTGATACCATCATCGTATAATAATTTTACTTTAAATTTTTGTTCAGGTTCATGTCTAATGTTCGGTTTCTTTTTTATCCATCTAAGTGGGATTCTTAATTTTGCTTGGGTTAGGAAGTGATCAGAGCCTACTTCAAATCTTCTGTATGATCTGACATCTAAGAATAATTTTGACATTTTTTCATTAGCAATAAAATAATCAATAATTGTCTTGGACTGCTGTCATTACCAAGTATATTTATGTATATTTTTATGGTTATAAAATGTATTCATTATTTTAAGATTATTATAAACAACAAAATCAGTGAGTCTAATACCATTTCTGTTATGAGTATTCTCTCCAAAGGTTCCAATATTTTTATTTACTGGCGTGTTTCCCACTCTTGCATTCAGATCTCCTGCTATTATGGTGTAGGGTAGATGTACCAGTTTTGGCCAGCGTAGTACCAGTTCTGGCCAGAGAACAAATTTAACTTAAAAATATAATCACAAATGAAACAAACTTTTATTGTTAACTGTGTCACACAGTTAACAATAAAAGTTTGTTTCATTGGACAGATTTGAATATGTGGTGATTATATTTTTAAGTTAAATTTGTTTTCTGGCCAGAACTGGTACACTGGCCAAAACTGGTACATCTACCCTAATCGTTCTTGTTAACTTTATTAAGAATTTCTTGCAACTTTATATAAAAATCTTTGTTTTCTTCTTTTCGGCCTTCTTCAGGAGCATACGTACCAATAATGTTGAGTTTCGTCTTTAGGCAAATTTTATTTAATCAAAGAAGACACAGTCTGTCCAAAATATTTTTGAAACCTGCTTTATTTCATATCACGTGTTCCAGAACACCCTTTGACGACCGGACCTTTCCTTCAAGGTTATTAGGCCATCGGGCCTCTGTTAATTTTTAAGCGGATTTCTATGATTCTCTCTGAGCAGTATGTGTAATGAAGGATTTTTTTAAAGAGATTCATGTATCCAAATCATTATACCCCTTGGGCATAAGTTTTCTTATTTACTCCACTATAAATTAGTGTATAATTTTCAGTTTCTTTTGTTCCTTTTAGTTTTTTCTTTGTTTCTGAAGTGACAGCTATGCCAATTTTTCCATTCTGGAATTATTTTACAGAGTCTAATTCTTCCTCTTTCCCATTAATACCTCGAACATTCTAAGTAATATACCTGACAATGTTATCTTTCTTCCAATTGTGATTATTCGTTGTTCTCTGCCATATACTGTCGTCCATATTATCCGTCCGCTCTCTGTTTTGTTGAGACTTGTAAGTAATATTAAAGTTCCTCATGTCTGGTTACTAGCCATACAATGAGTGGTCCAGTAGTAGGACAAATCTCACAAATATATTTATATTAAAATATATATTAAATAAGCAGAGAAATAGATTTTCTTTACGCTGTTCGAATTTAAATTTTTCAAATTTCTAAAACAAATAATTACGAATTCTAAAAAAATATAAATTTTTAAAATATCTTTATAAATTTAAAATACATGAATCTAATTTGATTAGTCCTAAAAACTCTTGGAACATTTTCATTTCATTCAAGTTCAAATCCAGATAAAGAATTCAGTGTTCCGTGAAAAGTCATATTCATAAAAGCACAAAATGAAGACTATGCCAGTGGTTCTGAGTGGAACTGTCTTGACACACTGTGTAGAACCATTCCTATTAGTTCGAGTACAGAATGATTCTGACTTGGAACTATCCACCTCTACTTTGTTTGAAAATGTGCAATTATTTTATCAGAAAAATCATGTCACAAAAAGCGAAATGTCTTTCTCAACCTTATAATATAATCAAGATGGGTTGATAATGATGATAATAAGCATAGAGCCCGAATGGTTAGGAATTGAAAGTTATAATTTGGTACACAGTTAGGGTACGTCACGAGAATGTACACTAAGAAAGGATTTTCCAAAATTCCCCCTGCTGGGGAGAGGGAGAGGATTAAGGCTTATCGTAAAGAACTCGGCTCCTACTGTACTATTTTAAATGCAATTTTTTAAAATTTTTACTGTGTTTTAGTAGAGTACACCATGTGAGAATGCACCCTAATAAACAATTTTTGGAAATCCCCCCCACGGGAAAAAGTTAGAAGGTTAAGTAAGGATTGCCCTGAAGAACTTGGCTTCTACTACACTATTTTAGATGTGGTTATTTGTGTTTTTGACTGCGTTTTAGTAGGGTATGCCATGAAATGCACATTAAGAAAGGATTTTTGGAAATTAAACTCTCCAATGGAAAAGGAGGAGAGAGTTAGTTTTAGTCAGTATAAAGTGTAAATAATAATGAAGGAAAGCAAATAGTGTCACATACAGTATACATTTTGGAAATTAATAAATATTTTAATCATATCCACTCTTCAGGTAACCAAAAAACAATAAATCCAAAATAAACAAATTCGAACAAACATTTGAATTCATTCCAAATTCAAAAAATTTGAAATATTGAATTCAAAATATAATGTTCCAAACAAGTTTTTTTTAGATTTTAGAATTTAACATTACTTGAATAAAATAATTAATTTTATCATCAAGTAAGTTAATTCTCCATTATAATGAGAATTAACTTACTTGCCTGAGCAATGCCAACTCATCTTCTAGTTACATATAAACCAGCAACTTCAATGAGCAGCCTGAGCAATGCCTGAGCAAACCAGCCTGAGCAATGCCAACTCATCTTCTAGTTACATATAAACCAGCAACTTCTTTTTGTATTTTGTTGATGCTTTTATTTAGACACCAGAGCAATAACTTTTTGCCATTTGAAATAGAATTGGGCTCTGATTAAATCATAGCAATTAAATTGTGTGTAAGTTGTATGTCAGTGAGGTCAATGGTTGATTGGTATTCTGGTCATCAGTGATGAGTTGGCTGGGCTATCAGTCAGTCCATGTTCAATCACCTTTAGGTGATAAGACAAGTATTGCTAAGAACAGATCTAAACTATTCCATTAGGGATTTGCAAGTTTGGAGTCTCACCTTCTGGGGATATTATAAACCAGTTTGCAATGCATTATGATTGAAACTGGTATTCACATTATTGTGTAACATAATTTTAAATTATCTTTGTAGTTATACTGCACTATGGAAAACTCTTTTGTACTTAGAATTTTAGGATACGTAACCAAACGATTGCCTTAAATAATGGGCATCTTCTAAAATCTATTTAATAATTGAATATTAAGTAATTTGTTACTAGAGGTAGACAGTAAGTGCCATTCTTATCTAAATTTTAATCATTTATTTAAGGTGATTGTTTGGTTATGTATATATGTGTGTATATATATAGGCTTTGGAATGTTTGATATACTTAGAATTATAGGATTTTAGAGTGCATATGCACCCTCTGCACTCCCTGGATCTGCCCTTGCAGCAATACCCCTCTGCTTTGAACTTAATTTGTTCCAGGAGATTATTCAAACTCCAAATTGTTCAAAGTCCAAAGCAATTTTTCCCATAAGAAATAATGGAAAGTGAATTAATTCATTTCCTGACCCTGAACAATATCCATTTAGATAAACTTAAAACTGCAAATACACATTATTTAATGTAAAAATAAGACAATTATGTGCTCTAATAATAAATTAAAACTTGAAAACAAATAAAATGCATAAATAATGTGTAATAAAATGAAATTGCATTTACTGGTTTCACACCATTGACTTTAGCATGTTAAACATGGCAGCCAGATCTGCCATACATTTACTGCTTTCTTGTTTTGCAATAAGTTCCTCTTTAATTTCAATTGTTAATATTAAACCTTCCTTTTAGACTTTGTTGCTTCCACACCCTTTTTGAATTCCATAGTTAATAAGTAAAAATTATATTGAGTAGAACAAAGTTTTTGCCTATTTTTAATAGCTGTCATTACTTAACATAGTTGTGTGGTTTAATTGTAAGTCTTGAAATTTCACACATTATTGCTAATGAAAGATTAAAATAAGCTTCTAAACAAAGAATACAAAGTTTTTACTTAGTATTTGGTTTGAATAAAATCAAGTCAAAAGTTCTTTGGATAAGCATATCTGGCATGCTACTATATGAATTTCAGAAAGGAACTAATGCCTTACAAACAGTAAAAAAGGTAAAATGTGTATGGGAAAGATGTTCCTAAGCCTTTAATATGCAAATGTGGTTTAAAAAGTTCCATTTGGGAAATTTTGAACTAATGGATAAACAATGTACAGGGCATTCAAAAGATGTTGACAAAGGAAAACTGCAGGAAGAAATTGTTAAAAATGGATGAAAAATACACAATATGTACAACCAAACATATCAAAAATCAAAACAAAAATAAATAGCACTGAAAACATAACTTGTTCTTGTGTTATAAAAGCATAACACAAGAACAAGAGATGACCTACATTTACAGTTTGCCCCTCTACATCTTACTTTCCCTGTTAGCAATAGAGTTATGTCAGTTATGTATCTAACTCTGATCAGGGGAAAATTTTTGAATTGAAATGACGTGACTTCCTGTTTAATCTGGAAGTCACATCATTTCAATTCAAAAATTAACTATATACAAACTTGGCAGTTTAATCTGGAAGTTTGTATATATGGTTAATCTGAGCCTCCTGCTCTTAAGCTTTTCATATCTGGTCTTGACTTTCATCTATCTGACTCTGTTCTCAAGATTAAGGAAGGACAGACCACAGACGAATGATAGTGGGACTTTATAGGTCTACAATTTTTTCAAATTGCAGCCCAATAAGTACCCTCCAGTAACCGAGCGAATAAAACCATTGAACACTGGTAGTCAGTTATGGGTTCGCACATTGCCAGTGGACTAGCCATGTGCAATTTTCTGGGTTTTCTTCATGTTAGTAACATGTTAGTAAAAAAGGGGTCTTCTTTACATAAGTCTCCCTGGGACACATTCTCCTTGGCAGATCACTCATGTGTCATGCTGCCTTAACCAAATTAATTCTAATAGTTTGTTTATAAGCGTGATATTTACGAGGACATATTTAACTACTATAAAACCTGGACATCCTGCCCATTCCCTGATTTCATCTCCCCTTATTAACTCTTAAACCCATTGCACCAAACTTCCTTCACTGATACTGCTGAAAGGTGCTCTACCATTCAGCCAAATTAATGTACATGCAATAATTTTTAGGCACAAATTAGAGCTTGAAGTCTTTTTGTGTGCCGATGTTTATTTTTTCTATTTATTATCATGGTAACATTGTTTCATCCAAAACTTCCTTTAGTTGTAGTTTGTGAAATGTGCACTTTATTCACATGTTGAGTCTTACTGTTAAATCTGCTTCCAGTATTCTTAAGACACAACTTTTAAAACCCTCCTTTATTTAGATGTTTTTGCTGAGCTTTACTTTTCCAACCTGGTTTCACCAGTTTTTTTTTATGAGGAATGAAAATTAACTGCATATAAAAGCAATTATGTTTGCATTTTTACAGGCTTTTTTTATTTAAACAAGTTTTATATGAAGTCGTTTGTGGGCGTTAAGGTTAGCAACTTTGATTACATGCGGGGCCATCACAACCTATCCAATATGGATCATTTTTCAAATATTAATAGTAGACTGTATTAATTAGTAATCATTGACCATCCTCTCTTCTGGAAGGAGGTCAACAACTACTTTTGGTCAAATTTACTTCAACCCCCTTTTGCAACAGTTCCTTCTTTCTATCAACCAGCAATATGATGGCATTTGAACATGAAAATTGCATAATACAAGATTACCGGTGAGCACAAAATATGTTTTAAGTGGTTTTTCAGAGTGCCAAATTTAAATGTTCAGTCTATTTTTTGCAAAATTTGATTTGTTGGCAAAATTGCTTTCTACTTGACCAATGAAATTGTGCCATTTTGTTATCATTGAGTGTGGTAATAAACGTGATAATAGTAGGCTAAAATAACCAAACTCTTTACGTGGTTTTCGTTTTAACATCTTGTTATCATTAAGGTATTTGATTTATATAAGAAGAAAGGTTATCTTACATAAGGGTTTATCACACTGAATGACCAATCTAACACATTTTAAACTAAAAATTTTTTATTCCTCTACTGCACACAATTTAAAGAATTTTTAAAACGTGTTAGATTGTTCACTTGGTGTTACAAATCCTTGCATAAGATAATGTTTGTAGTTATTAAATAAAATATTATAATATAATACAATAGAAGGGTTAGAAGCACGAAATAAGCTAATAATCTTAATGTTTGTTCTTATCTTTTGCCAGGCTTACCTGCTAGTATATAGCTTATAAAGAAATTGAAACTTGGTTGTTCTATGAAAAAATTCAAACAATATTTCACTTTGTGTTAGGAACAAACTTATATATTATTTAAATAAGCATGTCAAAAATGTAAAAATATTTTATTAATAATTAAAGTTTACATATATATTATTTGATTTCACAAAGCTTTTATGAGGTCTCAGAGATTACCATTATTTTTTCTTTTTTGCATAGCAAGATGAGGACTTCTACTTGTATACAAATAACTGGATTTTATCAAAACTTGGATCTTATGTAAAGATCTAAAAATTCAACACTAAAAGTAACTTTACATGCTTTTAATCAAGAAGTTATATGCCAACTCAATTTTAACCATCTGAAGAATTTAAAGCAAACACTTAGATTGTTACAAATCTTTATCGTAATGGAGAACTTCGTTTATAAATCTTGTCTTGCCATTGTTTTGTTATTTGGTGGTCACAAGAAGTTAGCAGTTTATCTTTGTCACTTTTTCACTCTAATAATGTTATTAGAGTGAAAAAGTGACATACCAGACATAAAATTCCCAGTAAATGATGCTTTAAATTTAATTTAGGACAGCTAACACAGTATAGAGCTATTTTTAGTGTTACTACCAAGTGATTTGATGTAATTCAGTTTTTTAACATTAGAGAGATGGGTAGAAGCCATTTTAGTAGTGGCTTGTGTGTGAAGCTAGAAGAGCTTAACTTTTTGTTAATGAGCAAAGCAGACTTGTTGCTTTCTTCCCTAGAGGCATCAGGATTTTCATTGTGCTTTCAAAGTCAGTTCTTGAACAAATGCAGCAGAAATAATCTGGCTGGTTTTTTCACTCTGACTTAGCATGTCATGTCATGTGTGTCAATCCAAGACTAAGTTCCATGAATCTTATATAGCTGACTGGTGGGTGAGGCGAATGGGGCCATCTGTCACCTGTGGTCTACTAGATCACAGGTGACAGATGGCCCCATACTAAGACATAGCACTTGACCCAGGAGGATCCTTTTAAAATGATTCCTGACATTAAACAAATATGATTTCTCCAGTTTTATATTTTTTTTCAAACAACAGTAGCAGAAAGTTTGTCTAAAAGAGGCAGTTTTCTGCAAAAAAGTGTTATTTTTAAAATAAACTATGAGATAATAGATTTTGGACTTTGTTTGATACATTTCAGTTTACTGAATATGAATCCAATCACATTTTCTTTCAAGGGAGGATTTTGATGCAAAACAGTGTTATAGAATATGAAATGTTTTCTTTAATTTGAAAGTATTGCAATGCCATTAGAAAATTAAATAATATTGCTTCAACAAAATTTCTTGGCAGTGGTCCAATAGTAGAAATATCCCAATTTCAGTTTTCCTGGGTGAGCAGACTTAAAAAACAACTTTTTGTAAATGATAGGGGTCTAATGTTGTAGTTTGAACCTCAATGCTAGGATTTTGCAAGTACTGAACCTAAGTATTATCCAATAATATGCTTTTTGATTAATCCAGATGGCATAAATAAAATTATGCCTAATAATGTGCGCATTGTTTTATGTAAATAAAGTATTGCGTTTAATGACAGATTTTTACCGAGCAGCATTCAAAACAAGCAGAACTAGCCCACAGTACTGCCAGACCTTTTTTGTACAAATTATCTTTGGATGCAAATTTTTGCCAGATCTTATAATTATAAGATTCCTAAAAGTATAGTTTGTTTGTTTATTTTACATTTAATCAGAAGTAGTGATGGACAGTGGATTTCCACCCCCTATATAACAAAATTTACCCAAGATTACAATATAGCTTCTATAGCTTTGTCTCAAGGTACATTACTGACCTACAAATTCTATTATTACATTTTAAATTTGGTATGTTGGATCAAGCTTAGTTTTGTAATCTTCCCAAATTCATTAATCAAAGTGTTTGCAGGCAACAGAACAAGGTTAAAGAAAATTATAGTGGGGCCTACCAGTAGCCAAGTGGTCTTCGTTCCCTGAACACTGGGAGTTTGGTCGTGGGTTTGTGCCTCACTCGAACAGGCTGGCCACGTGGAGTTTTCCAGGTTTTCTCCACATCTGTAATGCCTAAATAGGGGCCAGTTTCCCTTAAAAAGTCCTCCCGGAAGGGACATCACCCAAGTGTTGCATTGCCATAACTAAACAAACAAACAAACAAAATTATAGTGGGATAACATGCCATACTATTTTGATGAAAATGTCAACCTTTTTCTTTATTTTAATTTATGTTGTAAAATTAAATATTTTTCTACTTTATTTTTGAAACTATTGTAATTGATACATCTTTTAAAGGAAAATCTTTATTTTTTGAATAATAAACTATGACTAAACAATTTACAATAGTTATAATCCATTAAAACTATTCTGAACAATATACAGTACTGAGGTCAAAATTACCATCTTAACAATAATTGATCAAAATGATTTTTTTTGCAAATTTGTTAAGTTTTGGATCAGTTTAATATCATGTAATTGAGAGGTCAAAAATATTTTTTGAAAAAGTGATGCAAATTCTCATATTTGGTTTTCAGATCGTACAATTGTTATTTAACCTCTTGTGTTTGGCAAAATGGTGATGGTTTAGCTCATTTTTGCATCTTGAACAGAAGCTAGCCTTTACTTTACGATACTATAAGTTTGCTGTAGAATTCTTTTGAGATATTGGTAGATATGAGTGATTGTAATTATTTGAGTGAAAAATGTCTAATTTGAAATGATGTAATTTGCACTTTACTGTGAGAGGCCAGTGTCCAACTTACAGAGAATGAGAGGGATGGTCATCAATATGCAACATATGGTAGACAGACATTTGAATTGCTGCCAGAAACATTACTTCAAGTCTGATAAGGGATGTAGGGGGTCCTTTCACATTTTGACTGTGAAAGGACTGCCTACATGAGGTGAGTGAGAGTTTCAGAAGTAAACACAGTATCTGCCAATACTAATCCATATCCAGTGGATACTTGGTTGGAATTTCCACCATAATTTTCAGCACATTGGAGGATCCAATCTATATTTTCAGTATCGAGTTGTGGATACTGGAAATTAAGATTAATTTAATGGCAGAGGGTACTAATTTGGGAAGAGAATAGCAGTAGTTTAAAATATGCAAAATGCCATTTGCTCTCTCACTAACTTTTCCTGTTCTTACATTTCAGAGAGAAAATGGCAGAACTGGACGAACGGCTGTGCCGGTTACAAAATGAATTCAAAAAACTGAGAGTCGATTCCGGAGGGTAAGTGGACCAGATGTTGATCGGACGCAATTGCCTGGGCTGACGTCCGAACTTTCCGCATTTTCCAGGGCCAGACGACACGGAAAGTCGCCCAAGTATGGTGCCTCGACCAGACACGGGGCCAAGGACTGCACCCCAAACAAGACATCGAGAAGTGCCGCCCTCCGACACCTCGCTTGCCCCGAAGCCGTCCACCGTCTCTTTCAGCTTCCGGACCGTCCTTCCCAGACAGACGGAGGTACCACACACTCAGGTTTTGGGAGGGAGGAAGGGAGGCCATCTGGTGGCCCGTCAGAAACCGAGACGTTGTCGGATGGAGGAGAAAAGAGTCGCGAGCTGACGTGTTCTCGACAGGCAAGAATGGACGATGTCACCGTCGACGAATTGGCAGGATACTTTGACAATCTGGTCTATATCCCGCGTAAGATGTCACACATGGCAGAGATGATGTACACGTAGAAACGGGTCCCAAGGAAATTTACAAAAAACTCTTTATTTGGAAATACATCTGTATTACAATCGTCGATAGCAATAAAATGACAATTTAAATCACCTTTCTTAAAAAATTCTATAAAGTGCCGACGACAGTTCGCTCTCCGGGTTAGCGTAGAAGGCACGTTCTCACCTCGGATAACGTAAAGAGCAATAAATTAGGACATTGTGGGCGCACGCGTGGACAAAAATACTTCTTAAGTACCGTTCGTTAGTAAAGTTAAAAAAAATAGTTTTCGGAAGGAGGCCGAACTTTTTTGTTTTGTTTAGTAAAAAAGAACACGGGCGCTTTTGGTCCTCTGTCGACATCGGGGAAGGGAGCGTCAGAACTCTTCGGCATCCCGGTAACTGGGTTCGGTGGAGACAAAATAGTCATCGAAGTGTCCAAAGAGGAATTCAAAGGTGGGTCGTTTTTCTGGATCTCCATCCCAACACTGCAGCATGACCGCATAGACAGAGTCCGGACACTCACAGTTGTTGGGCTTGGGCATCCTGTATCCTCTTTCTACCTGTTCGATCACTTCTCTGTTGTGCATGCCTATAGTTTTGAAAATTTCCCTGGTTAGTCAGCAAGAGGACTGGAAGAAAGAGAGGACACCACACTCACCTGGATATGGAACCTGTCCATGGGTGACCAGCTCATACAGGAGGATGCCATAGGACCAGATATCTGACTTGATGGAGAACTTGCCATACAGGGCTGCTTCTGGTGCAGTCCACTTGATGGGGAACTTGGCACCTGAAAGAACAGAGAATGACAGTGAAAGGACACTGATAAATAATACCCAGTTAGTTTTCAACCCAATTGTAATTAATTTGCAAAGATAATCAACTTGAGGGTCTTTACACTTAATTTAAATGGAGAAGAGGATATTTTTGGTATTTTCAAGACTAAGGGGGAAATCTTTATTTTCCACAAGAAGGACAAGGTCATCTTTCCTTCCTTGAATAAAAAGTAGCCACCAAACATTTTGTATATCATTCGGTAAATAACAAGAACAAAACTGATGTGTCTGCCACACCTGATTCTCCAGCATACTTTTGTAGGACTAATATCTGCTGTTCAGTCCATTTGTCTCTTTTTTGATCTTATTTTGGTAGGGCTGCACTTTTATCAATAGTAATACAGAAAAGCTGTTATCAACAACTTTTAATCAATCAAATGTAATAGGAGTGTTATCATTCCTCCCTCTGCAAAAATTAGCACATACCCCCTGCAGATCCAAATAAACGTCGGCACGGGAAAGGTAAGTTGGTTCTCGTATTTCCAGATATGTAAAAAATAAAAATACAATTAATACAGTAAAACTTCATTTTAACTGACTAATTTGAGCAAGGAAGTGTCTGTAGGTTTTCCAAATGTGCACGTTAAATAAAATCAAAAAATTAGTTATTTTATGTAGAACATTATACCTAATTTTATTACACAAAAAATACAGAACCTGGACAGGATGGAAAGGAAGACAAAACAGATTCTTCTGTATTACTTTCCTGTGTTATGACATAACAGCCAGGAAAGTATGATAATTATCTCAAATTTCTTCTTTCTCGTTACTCTCTCAACTGTTATAATATTGTAACCATGTCACATTTAACACCTCTGAACCCAAAATGTGTGTTGGCATCTATTTTGATTAATATTCAGAATAGGACAAAGATTAAGAAACAAATTTCGGCATGGTAACTTGTATGTAAGGGACATTAAATTTTGGTAGTTAATAGAATCTATTGAGTCCACCCCTCTTCCTTTAAGACTTTATTTAAAAAAAAAAAAAAAAAAAAAAAAAAAAAAATTGTAAAACTCATTCCGATCCTCAGAATTAAGCTTTTTGCCATTTTATAATAATTATAAGTATCATAACAGATGGCACCACCACAAATTTTAAATCTTGCCAGGAAAGTTGAGCAACTCATTGCTGGTGTATTTTATATTGTGAATATATCATCTGCTTTTTCATTTATGTAAGAAAATTTTCTATGAAATTAAACTTCTCAATATGTATTACTGTTTACTTATTCACCAAAGTAAACAAATGAAAAACCTTTGATTAGTGTCACTAACACAAGGTGTGTTACCATATCAACACTTGGTGGTATTTCATCTGCACAGGGCTAACTGAATAAAAAGATGAATAACCTGCCAAGTGTTTGAAAGAAGTCACTTCATTGTGTCAGTATAGAACAACACCTCATGTTAGTGAATCAAAGAAATTAGGACAACACGGTTTCAGAAGATTAAAAATGAAAAACCTGTTAAAAAGCATTTTAAAATTAAGTTATGTCTAATTAACACGGTGTTAATTTTCAATATGACATAATTAGAAACTGAAAATTTTTTCCATTAAATCAAGGTTTTACTGCAATTTAATTTTCAATTGCATAATTGTTGAGATAAAATTTCTTCTAAAGTGCTTATCACTGGATGATATTAAGTGATTATCTATATTTCTTGACAGTTACCAATCATTTATTTAAAAAAAAAAAAAATGACTTTTGGTCCAAACTGATTCATACATACAGGTGTTCCCTACTTACAACAAAAGAACAGGCTAGGTTTCCAAGATTAAGTCAGAACCAACCTAAAAAGTACATTTGTACAGAATAAACATTATTGTTACAGTTTGATCCTTTAGTATACTTAGAATACATTACACACATTCAATCAAATGCTACTGTGGTTTTTTATCTAACACAATTAATTTTATAATGTCCAGTTTAGTTCCCATGGTAACAGTGCCACTTCTTCCATTTATCTCAATGCTAGATTTAAAATTATGTTTTGGATGCATTTTTGAGATACTAATTGTAAAAGTTTATAAAAATTGCAAACAATAGCAAAAAACGCTGTTACTCCAATGTCACCGACTTCGACACCACCTCACGAGCAATAGAAATAAGCTGCATTAATTATTTGTTGCTGGCCAAAGATTGACTTTGATGCCACTCCGTGAGCAGCAAGAGAACTTTGGAATCCATGTGAAATTTATATTGTAGCTGTACAGTCAAATTGTTTAGAAGTCAAATACTTGTATGGGAGTTCCTGTAGTTAATCGGAGCCTCTGGCATTGATTTTCATTTATCTGACATCTTGTGGGGTAAAAGTACCACTTCTTTTCCCATATTTTAATTAGAACAAGAAACACTTACACTAAACTTAACATTGTAGTGAGGTACAGGCACGTAGGCTTGAAGTACCTATTTTTTTCTTCTGTTTTCACTACCTTATATTAATGAAACATGTAATTATAAACTATCTTAATTTACTTTAATGTTTGTTCAAAGTATTATTAGTGGATTTTTTAGTTTTGTTACTATATCTGACTTTGTTTTATTTTATATTTGTATTTGTATATATTATTTTTCTGTTATTTTCTTAGTTTTTCCATTGTCAATTTTTTGAATTGAATGTATGTATTCTATTTTATGGAACACCGATGTTCCAATTCTTTTGTTAAACCTGAGGATGGCCTATAGAATAGGCTAAAAACATTACTTTCAATAAAACTATCTCGGCAACATAAAAAGTGTGTTATGATAACTTACCAACATATTTTATAGCAAAATACCAACCATTATTGCACAAGTTTGGAGAAAAATTATTAATAAACAAGAGCTAGATACAAATATCAAAACTGGCATGTCCAAAATGAATAGAACAGGTTCCTATTGGAATTGTGAAATTTGCATAAAAATACTTATCAGAAGTGAAAAGAAAGGTTTAGTACTATGTAGATTGTACAGTACATTATTATAAAAATGGGGTGTGGAAAGAACCTAATTGAAGAGGAAAAGATCAAGAGAATTAATTTGGATTGCAAAAAATTTGGGAATATCTTGTTCGACAATATCAAAATATCTCAATAATAAGGATAGACGAGTGGAAAAACAAGATAGTTTGGCATGTTTGATGCCATTGTGAGAATGATTTGCACTGCAAGGAGTGACTGTATTTCAAAAATTGAAGCCAGGCTGTGGCATGTTGATAGTATGCAATGCTTCCTTTGTCAAAACAAAGACTGACGATTGGTTTGCATTTTTCCTCAAACAGCTGAAAAAAGTATTTTCTTGGATGAGAAAAGGTGAAATAGTGAAGGTCTGATGATTCTAAGTATCAATATTATCAGGCAGACAAGAGACTAGATTGCAAGAAATACTCAAAGAGAATCATTTTCAAGTCTGATAAATTTGTCTAATTGTATTTTTAAGCTTAGTTTCCAAGAACAATACAAAATCAGCTTCTAATTTTAAGTTAGATCATTTAGTGTTGGGCACCCTACTTTTGATAATAGTATCTAGTTCTTTTGTTTAATTATAATTTTATTCCAAACTCATAATAATAGTTGTATTTTACTATAAAAAGTATTAACAAATTTCATAAAATTTCCATGAAAATGATAATGAGTTTCCAGGCAATTGTTGGATAGACTATAAATCAGAGTGAAAAGTGCCACCGTTGTCTGGTAAGTCAGACATTGCAAATGGGATTTCTGGTGGTAAACAGCAATACTTGCTTGGAAAAGAGTAGTGGCCATTAATAAACATTGGCAAAAAATTGTTAACTAGGCAATGCCTTCTATTTGCCAAGACTACAACAGAAAGGTTTGTCTGTTCTTACCTTGTCTTGCAGTATATTCAGAGTCTTCTATGATTCTGGCCAGGCCAAAATCTGCTACTTTGACAATGTTGTTTTCTCCCACTAAAATGTTTCTGGCAGCCAGATCTCTGTGAATTAACTGTTTGCATTCTAAGTAAGCCATTCCACTGGCAATCTGACCACAAGTAAACAAATGAGATAAGGATACGGTAATTGAGGAGTTCTGGAATTAAGTTGTCGACTCACCTGTGAGGCCATGTCGATCAACGCCGGTAATTTCAGATGCTTGCCTTCTCGATTTCGCAGGTAGTCCAACAGACTTCCATTGCACATGTATTCAGTGACAATGTAGATTGGTTCTTCTTTTGAACACACAGCGTACAGTGAGACTAGTTTTTCGTGTCTGAACTTTTTCATGATGGATGCTTCTTGGAGGAATGCTGCTGGATCCATGGTACCAGGTTTAAGTGTTTTAATGGCCACTTCAGTTGTTCCTTTCCACATTCCTATAAGAAATAAAAGGAATATTTCCATACAATCACCACGATATTACTGGTATAGAAATCAATAAATAAATAAGCAATTACCTACAAACCAACAGTTAACATGATGACCGTTAAAGACGGAGGAAAATGTTTGTTTTAAAGAGAATTAACTGCTGGCTTATAGGTAATTGCTTATTTATTTATGGAATATTTCCATTTATAAAACAATAAATGCTACATGGAAAATATCTTGTGGCATTTTAATAAATAATTATGCAAATTTAAAATGAAACAATATTACTTAGAATGAAATTTCTAAACACACTGTTCAGAAGTCACATATTTTTGCACTAAATCCTAGAATGGTCTGGTGTATGGTAAAACCTGCCCAAACAGAAAAACTTCAAAATGGGGCAATTTTACCATAAGCACAAAAATCTGTTTAATGCAGTAACAGATTATGTTTACAAGTACAAAGAATGTAACCTGATGAAGTAGAAAATTAAGATTTCACTTGTCTGGACAAGTAAGTAAAATTGCCTGTAGGTATGATGGAATACAGCTTGTCATGCCATGCAGCAACCAATAATAAATTTGAATCTTTTTGGAAGAACAGATCATGTAATGAAGAGACCTACAGATAGGAATTCTTTGTTGGATTTAACTGAGAGCAGAACTGAATACTTTTAAGATTCCAAAAATTTTGGGAATTGAATGAGTTTCCAAGAACAGAGTTATTGAGAACAAGCAATGAAAGTGTTTAAAATAACAAGAATAAGGTAATGCATGCTGCTAATTTGTCTGGTAAAGACAACTAGTTTCTTAATCAACTATTCTAAATACTCTGGAATAGCTAGTAACATTGTCAGTAATTATAGGGATTGACATTAATCATTAATTAGAATTTTAAAATTCCTTGAGAAGTTGGATCACAATAACTCTCAGTAATCTCTGTATACCTGTGATTTTAAATTTTAAATTTTCTTTCATTTAAATAAAAAAACTATTTTATATTTATTAATTTCTTTAAATGTTTTTGTATTTTGTTAGAATTCATTTATTTTAAATAGAAAATGCAACAATTTAATTTATTAAATATGTATCAATAGTTTTCTTTGAAGTATTTGTGTTTAGTAGTAAAATTATTTTGACCTAATTAAATTTGAATATTTTTGAATCATTTCTTTATTATCCCTGCTCTAAATAAGTGCTCTATTTTTCTGAATGAGCCAGACTAATTGATCAGAGTATATATTTTTCTTTTCTGAACAAGCAGCTGAAGTAGCTAGATTGCACACTTTTTAGTTGGACTAACTTTTCTGGAAAGGTGAAATTGAAGTGCAAAAGCTGTAGAATAAAGATATGTAGATGTAGAATTTTATTGCTTCCCCTTTTCTTCTTATTAAATACTAGTAGCCAAGGATGCCCCCTAGTGGGTGTTCTATCAGCAGTGGTGCCATTCCATGGTATAATTGATGTGAGACTGTAAATTTGTAAGGGGATTTTAAGATTAATGTTAATCATTTTTTTCGAAATGTAAACATCCCCAATAGAAAAAAAAACGGAGAATTGGAGTGGAGGTCACCGATTGTATCAACAAGTCAGTGGAAAAGTTGACACTTAGCTATGAAGAATGCTTCGTCATCGTCAAGAAAGGACGATTATGTGACCCCTTTCCCACGACAATTGTATAAAAGCAAGAGCCACCGGAAGCTCCAGAGTTTGCACTTTGAAGTTATTTTTGTAATTGTGGCCTGTCGATCTCCATGCAACAGACTAGGATCCTGGACAAGAAGACATTCAATTTACCCCTGCATAGAGGTAATTATTAGCAGACTGCAAACTCTCTCTCTCAAACTAGCTATCATAGAGTAGCTCCATTGTACAGCATAGACTTTGTAATTGCATCCTAATCATATGTTAACCACATTTAGTCGTATAGCCTCCTGTACTCAATAAATGCTTTGTTTATTTGTTAAACCTGTCAACCTGTGTTACTCGACACCTATCAACTTGTCCACCCCCTAGCCTCTCGAAAAAACCATCCGACAACTCTGAGGTCGGGTTTCAACAACCTGTGCAGTGTAAGTGGTCATTAGGAAGTGTCCCTGTGGCCCCCTGCCTATTTCACATTACAAATAAAAATAATATACTGAATTTCTCTTGGCATATCCTACTAAAATGCAGTCAAATACACAAAAATCCACATTTATTGTTATGCAAAAACTGAATTTATTGTTAAATAATAGCTAGGGGTGCCCCTAGTGGCCATTCTAGGAATACTGTTATAGATAATATAAGCTATTGATCACATGTCAGTTTAATATTTATTTGTATAGAAAAATTAATTTTTAACAAATCTAATAGTATTTTTAATATTTAACTTATATTAACTATAAAAGTATTTGGGTAAATGCATCCTATCAGAGTTCAGAGTAGAATAACCTTCTATGAGTGTCTCTGTCCCCCAAAAAATGACTTGGTATTTAATTTTGCCGGAGTTGGAGTCTGGTATCTTTTTACTGACTCCGCAGCCCTGGATAACATCCAACAACTATTCAAATATTTAGCACAAACTCTTGGGAATGACAGATCTTTTTGCAATCAGTTCTCAATTTTTGCATTCAAATCTGCCCATCTTTGGTTGGAATTGCTTTGGATTAAACTTAAATATGCTAAACACTTCTAATTTGGCCATTTGGCTCTTGCACAGAGGAGTATCAAATTAATGATAGTATGAAGGTCTAACAGGAATAAATGACAACTTGTTGCCCTCCAGTGCTGATTCTTTTTTGGAGGCAGAGACAGGTAGGTCCAATAATACAGTGTACTGACATGCAGAAACAAAACCCCCACAAATATGCAAATAGAATAATTTGACAAAACTGGAGAAATAACCAAATATGCCATTGAAAACAATCTCACACCATTGTCTTAGCAGTTTATGCCTCCCAGTAGGACACAGATAAAATGGACTGAGACTAAGATCATTAGGCCTGCCAGGAGCCATAATTCTATCAAGTTCTTGGAATTATTAGAAATTCTTTAAAGCTAATTGATATGAAAGTGTTTTCTATCATAGAAATGATGACACGCTATCGATGGTGTGGAAATTCATGTACTGTACAAGCTTTAATTTGGGCTTGGTCTTGTGATAAATAAATAAAAATAAACAATTATTTCTTGTATCCCTTATATTTGAATTGTATGAATGTTCTATTGATTTAGAATGTTATTTTTATTCTTTTTTCATTTAAGTTTGATGTTCCAATTAAAGAAAGCCTATGGAAGTAGGTCAAAAACATTTTTGGTTAATTAAATATATTGCTGGAACAAGGTGTACAGTTTCTTTCATTTGGAAAACAATATGTGACACAGCTAACATTTTTATGGAAGTGAAAGTATCTGGCATACTCCCAATGTCATTGCCTATGCAATTAAGAAACCAGATTAGCAACAATATACTGTAATAAAATTTTTTTGTTTTGGATTGCCAGATAAATTTATCTGACAATCCAAAACAAAAAAATTTTATTCACTTTTTCTAATGTTATTTGAATTAACATAAAAAATATTTTTATTATAGTGTTTTGTAGCTCTGTTCTTCCTCAACAACTTTTGTTTATCATTTTTGAAATTTGATTCAGTTTTACCTCTTTTCAGACATATGTTGTGGAGTACCAAGTAGAGAAAAGAAGGTATTAAAAATGCTCATTTTTATTTGCTATCAATCAAGGTTCTGAGACATTTGTGCTGTGTACAAAGATGCTACTACTGAAAGAACTTAACAGAAATGATTTACACACTTCAAGGAGAGGAAATTTGACCTTAAACTTTCTACATCCTGGCTGACCTGTTCAGTTCAATGAGCATTAATTGAATGAACTCATCCATGAGGATCTGTGCAAATCTATTAATGAATTGGCCCAGCAGATGGGATGCTTTTATGATGCCATCACTCTCACTCAACAGGTAAGGTCCAAAAACTTCATGCATTAATTAAGAGCCAGATGCTCTTAATAAAAGAGATGAACTCCAATGCTCTGTTGTTGTTCCTGTTTGCTTGCTCAACACCAGGCCACTTGTGGAAACAGATTTCTTTGTCACTGGCAATGAAAAATGGTCTTTGCATCAATATGAAACAGAGGAAAGAATGGCTGCGTCCTGAAACTAAGCAACACCTTGAACCACACCAGAGTTTCATCCAAGAAAGACAATGACGACATTTAGTGGGATTGGGAAAGACTAAACTACTACAAAAGACTAAAACTAATGCAAATCTTTACTTTCAGCAAATGAACCAACTCAATGAGGTAATCTGGCCAAAACAACCTGAACAGCAACAATGAGAGCTGCTTCAACATGGCAACATTTGTCCCCACATTGCTAATTTGACCAAAACTGCTATTCGAGAGCTTGATTAGGAAGTTCTACTGTTTCCACCATAAGGCACCTTCAAATTATCACCTTTTCTGGTCACTCTCCAAGAGTCTGAGGTGCTTCATTCAACAATGATGCAATACCAAAAATATGGCTGAACCCAGATTTCTACTGCCAAGGCATCAACAACAAAGGAGAATATATTATTGACTGATTTGCTAAAACTGTTGATAAAAATAAAGCTTGAAATAAAAATAAACGATTTAACTATGTGACATTTATCTGATATAGTTAAAAAAAAAACCTAAAACTTTAAACATTTGAATAGATTTTAATATGGTATTAAAAATGTAATAACAGAAAAAATAGTATCGACTTGCACATTTAAATTTTAATATATGATAAAAGAATTAATAATGATGTGTATAATAATAATAAGATAAAATGACTAATGTAAATTTGTTTCATGACATTGTTATAGTACATGGCATGAAAATAAAGAATTTGTTATTATTTTCAGGCATACAAATGCACAAGTAAAAACTCTTGCCATGTTTCTTTATTTTAAATAGACATTTAATGTCCTCCTTATGCAGTGTCAGTATAATTTGATTTTTTTGTGGAACAAAAAATATTCTGAGAGAAAATTACAGAATGCAAATGGATGAGATATATAATTTTCTTTCCCAGTTCTATAATTCCTAAAAAAAAGGCTGAACAGTTTACATTTAACTATTGGGAAATAACCAATGCCATGGTAATAGCATTTGTTATTTCCCTTTTATCCTACACTGAGATATTATCCTGTATTTTGTTGTTGAATAAATTTTTGATTACTTCCTATTTTACAGTTGTTTTTATCAATTTATGAGTTTCCATTGTGCTCTTACATAATACATTTTAAGTTTGCTTTATGCTCCATTATGCAAATTATTATTATAATATATTCATCTCTGACACAAATAGGTACATCAACAAAGTTACAGAAGACAAACTTATAAAAGGGGGTAATTTATATCTGTATACTCCCTGTAATGGCCATTTTCCAACCCAGGACATGTGAGGCCCAGACAAAACTCAAAATTTTGTCTTAAAGATAACAAATATCCGGTGGGACAGTAAAACTCTCACCTTTTGAAATTAAAACCCACAGCGAGACTTAACATCTCACAAAAACAATAAAAGTTCTTTTCATCAAAAAGGAAAACAAAAGGACGAAATTACAGGGAAAAATTTCAAAGTTCAGAGGAATTTTAGCTGATAGAGATGTGTCAATAACATCCTCTACCGCACCTGAAAGGTTTTGAATTGTTACCAGGAGATGACAGAAGACAAATCAGAACGTGGAATAGAGAAGAAAAATCCTTTAAAAACTTTTCCAGGACAACTTTCTCCATGATTCATTCTTTGCTCCAGGATCTACCAGAAAATGCTAGATCCAAGTTCCCTGTGTTGGGTGATAAAATGCTGTGACAGAACATGCCATTCAAAATCATATGCCTGTTCACATCTGAACTTACCAGCAATCCCCTGAGGCTGTTGATCCTTTATAAGACAATCACTGAGGGAGTAAGTGAATACATTCACTGTGACATTCAGACTTTTCTTAGACTTCTCAAACAGACCAAATCAAAGGAAAATTGTAAAGGCACCTATAGCATAATTTGGTAAAAAAAATTTTTATATTAAGCAGGAAAAAGTGAATAGTAAGACCATTTCCATTGTGTATTTTTGCCCAGGCATGATTGTCTCAACTCCTCGACCATCCTGACAATCGCACACAGTCAGCAAACTTTACACATGTACCCATGCTTCGGGGAGAACATAAAAAAAAAAAAAAAAATTAGTCAGTTCTGGAAAACTGCATATTTCACAGATCAAAATAGCCAAGATTATTAATGATGTTATACAGTAAAGATAATTATCGAAATCCAAAATTGCATTCAAAACTGGGAAATATACATAGAATATTAAAATTTAAACAGTGACTGGTTAATTCTGGACATTTTGGTAATAGAAATTTGAATATTGATCAACTCAAGATTACATGAAATATTATCTCACTCATTGGGGTTTTTGTTCAAATCGAAAACTAAACACAAAATGACTGTTATCAATACATAATGTCAATAAATCAATAAATAATGTTATGAGTGCAATTGTAGTTCTTCGTGGAAAAGAGCCAAAAATCCATAAACTTATTTCAAACAAGCAACAACAAACTTTACAGTAATTTATTTTAATTAAACAAGTGAATTTTATATTAATAAAGTAAAATGGAACTTTTATAATCATTAATCTTTAGATGTTTGTATTATTTACAAAAATTTATGATAATGGTCTATGGGATTCAAAATTGAGTTTAATGGTCTGTGCAGTCAGAAAGATTGATGACCACTGGTCTAGAACAGTGATCACTAAACTTTTTTGATTGCATACCCCCTAAGACAAAAATAATTATAAATTGTACCCTATATAATATAATATACTATATATACATATATTATACTGTGTGTGTTCTTTTTTATTTAATTATTTTAAACAATATACATACATTTAAATTAAATTACAAATTTACATTTTGAATTAGAATTTAATGTGAGAAATGTGATTGTATTTGTTTAGTAATATTGGAAAAAACTTGGCATACCCCACTTTGGAGACCATTTGTCTAGAACATAATTCAAAAACCATATAGATACAAATGATTATAATTTTATAATATAATTTTCATGTATTTTTTAGTTTAATTAAAAAAAATTTAAATCAAATCAATAAATGACATATGCAACTTTACTTACCATGCCATACTTCACCAAAATTTCCACTTCCTAATTTTCTCATAAATTGAAGTGATGCTCTAGGAATTTCCCATTCGTCTCTAGTTTCTGGAGATAAATCCCACATATGAGGTTTTGGTTTAGGGCATGGTATAGTAAGCTTGTGACATAAACCATTTGCTGCCTCTGAAATATATATAAACATATACAATTACAACAAATACTGTTAATTTGGATTTTGCATAATCTGAACAATTTTTTTTTTTTCAAAAATTCTACAGTAACTTAAAATATCTTAATAATAGGAAAATTATAATTAATGAGTGCTTTCAAATAAATCTTTGAAATATTGTGCATTATATTACTGTAATTTGTAAGTTATAAGGACTATACATTACTTATACTGTGATGTAATGAAACTTTTTGAGCTCATTTGGCACTGTAATGTATTAAAGCTTGATAAAATTTCTTTATAGAGCTGATTGTAATAAATTATTGTACCTTATATCCACCTTCTCATTTCACACATTATCAGAGAAAACATCCTGATAACTCAACTTTTGTAAACTGTGATCTTTGTCTAGTCATCTAGAGCAGTGTTTTTCAACTCCTGGTCAATGGACTGGTGCCAATCTGGAAAAATTTTACCAGTCTGCAGTTAAGAAGAAAAATATTTGACCATACCAATGCTGATACAGTTGATTAGACTATTATTTAAATGTCACCTGTAGAGTTATATAGTTTTTATGTACAGTACAGTACAGTACAGTAACTGTAGATAAACATATAAGACTGATCAGAGCATCTTTTCAATATCAAAAAGTGCTTTGAGTACTGTGGGTGTGTACAATGCAATTTTTTCCAAAAGTTTACCATTTTTCATAAACAGAAATTTGAATAATGTGAAGTATTGGGTGCCATTGCATTGAATGTCAGAATCTCAAGATGGATGCTAGTTTGGTGGATAGCAAATTGATTATGTAATATTTTGCATTCAATGGAACAAAATGAAAGAAACAGAAAAAAATAGACTCTTTGAGATGGTACCTTCAGAAATTTAAAAAACCATTAGATTATCTACACAAAACTATCATAAAACTGAACTGAAAATGAGCACATACAACTTGATTCACCAAATTTTTTTCCTACATAAACAAAAATTGTAAACAGTATATTTGGGCTTATCATACAAAAGCAACCAAATATTTTAACCATTTATTTTAATTTGGTTACAATAACATTCTATCATTGAAAAATTACCATTGTTACCATAAATATTAACGAAAATGCATTTCAGTTCTCTCTTCGGTTAGTAACATTGTTTTTATATGTAACAATCTATTATTTAAAAAATACACATATACCTTGAAATAAAAGTTATCTATTTAAATTACATTAGGTACATTTTAATTTCTTTTTGCTATTTTCACTTCTTTTTTAACAGTCACACAATTAAGTATTATATCAATTTTTTTGTATGAGTTCTTATAAATTTACTCTAATGTATTGTTTTCAATTGTTTTGTTTATGAAAAATAATTGAGATAAACAATAATATAAAGGCAAAAAGTAGACTTAATAATAATAATGTTAACTTAATTCACGCTAACCTTACATCTTCCACAATCTTACATTGGCAAACAGTGTTTTCAGCCTCTCCGAGACTATTTTCAGGCTATTATTCCAAATACAACTTATGAACAGAGCATGTACAAGAACAGAAGCCATCAATGCACCATAAGATTGTTTGGCTTTGAAATATGAAAACAGTTGATACTTTTGTCACATTTGACATCTCCAACGTCACTTCTAAAAATGAATCTCTTAATTATAATTCTAATGCACTATGGTCCAGACTTTATGAATATCATGTGATTGTCTAATTAGAAAGAAAATATTAGTCCAACAGCATTTTGATTGTTTAGATGTTTCCTACATTGTCTTATTATCTGTTCAATAAATGTTTCATTTTCTATAATTTTTATGAATTTGTTTTAAATTAAGTTCTTACACAATTTTTTTAAATAGCATATAATTTTAAATAGCATTTCTCTAATGTTTTCAGACTATTATTCATTAAAATGGCATTAAAAATTTAAAGATTAAATGTGTTATAAAAATGCCATATAATAAATTTAAATTAAAATAGCCAGCATTTATAATATTTTGAATCAGTATAAATAAATATCAAGTAGATACAATTATTTAAAAAAAAATTGGTAAAAATTAAAAAAGAAACATCAATATCCCTAAAGAGTAATGAAATTTGGCCCAAATAGAATGAGTTATATATTGGTAAAACAATTAGATTTAGATGAAAAAAGGTTTTTGTTGAAAGTAATAATGAGCCATTTTTACCATTTTTCGTAGTAATATATTCTGACATCATTTAGCAATTTAAGTTATCTAAGGTCTTCTCAAGGAATATCTCTCAGGATTTGTTTTCATCATGTCATTAAATCCATTACATTAATCAAATCACTGCAAAGTTCCATCATATCCTCATATCCTGTATGTTTCTGACACTATATGGATCTGGAATCAAAATGGTCTGTCTTCTAAATTGCTAGAGATCATTCCACAATACTTGGACCCTTTTCGTCTATTGAAAAATATTGTTTTCTACAATGATGTAAAGAGTACAATTGCTAAGTTTATCACACACTCCACATATCTATGAGCACTTATTAGGTCACCAGAGAAAACAGTCTGATTTCCCATTAACAACATTGAAACCCATCACTTCCGAATGGTGGGTAGACATCAGTACTCATGTCCTCAGTATTTGTTACTTGTTAAGAGGTGCACTTCAACTATATACAGTAGATAACAGAGGTTAAGCACTGAATAGAAAAGCACTGCTAAACTTAAGATTATCTATAAATGTATTAATAACCTAAACATTCAACCTAATTTTAGGTAACCTTCTATCTTTTGACAAAGATATATGATGGTATGTGCAACAAAATTTTAGTTTTTGTTTTGTTTATGTCATTTCTGTAAATATGTAAATTTGCATACTATAAAAATAGTATTAATACACAATAATTTGATGTTTATACTTATTTGTATTTATATTTTAAAAGAACAAAACGTTAAATTATTTAATAATAATAGTAATAACTTCAATGAAAAACAATCGCAGGAAAACCTTTTGTTCTGAAAAAATTTAATAATAGTTGCAAAATTGTGATATAAATTTCAAATTTCAATCTTAAAATTTTGTCAATACATATAACTATAGAAGTATACTACTTATAAAAATACAATTGCTGTAGGAAATGCAGGCAGACATGTTTAAACCAAAGGTTATGAGAAATTAAGGGTAAATTTGTGGGTCAGAAGTCGTTCCTGTAACTTAACCAGAAAATATTAAAAATTAAAATTATAACACATTTTTTAAAGGTTTGAATGGTAATACTGTGGATTATGACAAGTGTAATTTTCAGAAAAGTCCAAAGATAGTATTGGATAAGTTAACAGAATTCAAGGTACTAGTGAGTAGGGATAATCCTCTTGTTTCTGAAGCCAACAAGAATGCAGTTTCAAATAATTGCAAACATAGCCCATAATTATGGTTTCCAAAATATATAGTAGACAATTTATCAAAGCATTTTACAAGAGGCAGAAAAAACAGTTTAAAGGGAATAAGGGTAAAGGGGATGGCTGGTTGTCACAGGTAAGAGTATTGCAGCTATAGCAGCCCCATGTGGTAAGCATTTCATGCTACTTTAGCTGTAAGACCACCTCTGTTATGAATATTCTTCATTGCAACAAGGCCAAAACTGATGGACTCTCAAAATCTGGGATACTCTGAACTTCTCTAAAAATGAGGAGAGCTTCTATAACATAGGATCCAAGAAGCAATTGCTTTCAAAACAAATGAAAGAGCATTTTTGATTGATTAATTAGCTCAATACAACATTAATACTTCCCTTGCACAATGGGCTTGGGATCATAAGATAAAGGAATTTTGGAATAAGCCAGCTCTTATCAAGTAGTGTCATGAAAGTCTTCCAATTAAGATCCTAGAACAAATATACATTTATTATCTACCTAAATGTAGTCAATAGTAATGATGTAATGGTCCTTAGCAATATTTGGAAGCATGTTCTAGACAACACAGACTTCACACTACTAGTAAATAAGTTACTAGCTGATTTAGTATTATGGAAAGCTATTTTTTGTATTAACATGCTCATATTGTTTGCATTTTTATATTAACTAGCAGACCCGGCCACGCGTTGCTGTGGCTCAAAATGTATCTATTATAAATGTATAACACCTCCCCCGTGGGGGGAATTTCAAAAAATCCCTTCTTAGTGTACATTCTCTTGACGTACCCTATTAAAACGCAATCAAACACGCATCTAAAATAGTATAATAAAAGTCGAGTTCTTCACAGTAAGCCTTAATCCTGTCCCTCTTCCCCGCAAGGAAATATCGAAAAATCCATTTTTAGTGTATATTCTGTTGACGTAACCTATTAAAGCGCAATTAAAAACGCAAAAAACCGCATCTAAAATAGTATAAATAGAAGCCAAGTTCTTCACAGTAAGCCTTAATCTTGTCCCTTTCCCCGCTGAGGAATATCAAAAAATCCCTTTTTAGTGTATATTCTGTTGACGTAACCTATTAAAACGCAATTAAAAACGCAAAAAACCGCAGCAAAATAGTATAAATAGAAGCCGAGTTCTTCACGGTAAGCCTTAATCCTGTCCCTCTCCCCCCAGTGGGGGGAATTTCGACATGTATATTATATAAAAACACGTGCGTATTCGAATACAACATGGTGTCAAAATTTCAAAGGAATCGGTAGGAACAAACAAACGTTATATTTTATTTATATAGATAGATAGAAAATGATCTGCTTTAGTCCATTCTCACAGAAAAGCAAACTTAAGTCGTCGGAATTTAGCGTCATCTGTTGGACATGAAAGGCTTAATCCATATATAAATATATTTTTGAAAGGGGGGAAATGGTGGTCTTCACATATGCCACAAACCTTCGCGGGAGTGTATTAAACAACTTCCCGAAGTTTCATGGCAATCGGATAAATGGTATGGTAATGCATGAAGGACAGACAGACACACAGACACACACAGACAGACATACATTCGTTTTTATATATATAGATAACCTTACATCATTTTATTGTATGCCTTTTTCAAATTTGAAAGTGCTTGGTATGTTCAGTTTAATTCTATCCTCCATTCTCTACTCTTGTAATGTACAGTTCTTGTGGCCAATGTTGATAAAGCGAGAGTCAAAAATGTTTTAAAAATAAAAATATTTCTAGGTTTTGGTTCCTTTAATAAGCAGAAATACAAAATATATATTTTGTATTATATGTACATAATACACAAGGATTACATATGATGTGTATTAATTGGTTCTTTTATCTTAGATAAAAGAACCAATTAATACACGTCATATGTAATCCTTACTAACAGGGCAACATTTGAGCTGGTGTCATGCTGAGAACATATCACAATCATTCTTTTTTCTTCCATATAAGTGGATGGATACCTAATATATATACACCTAAAGACAAATGTTTATAAATCAGCCACCCCTAACACAGAATAGATGCTTTTCAATAGCTGCCTACTCTAGATTAGACACTGCTTGTGAGTCACTCTTGTGTAACTTCATTTCTCCTCAGAGACCTTATTGCCATGATTGGGCTCTATGGTTCTTTGAAACCAGAGTTCTTTCATGTTGACAGTTTACTATCTTGAATATCCTCTTCTTCCCACTTTTGTTATTTTATAATTATATCTAAAATGAATTATTAACAAAAATAAATAGAGAAAAAGAACACTATCTTCTAAACCACACACTGGTCAAACTATGAGCCATTGATTTTGAAAGTGGGGCAAGTCCAATTTGTGAGAAAAAATAGTTAAAGCTAATTCTTATTAAAAATTAACATAAAATTTATGTTTTTAATCAATTCACAATAAATATCTTATAATATCAGTATAAATTTGTTACTAGTAATTTATATCATCAGCAATATTTACAGTGAGTTGATTTTGAAAGTGAGGCAAGTCCACTCTTAAGAAAAATATGAAGATATGATGGATTTATTACTCTATGTACAGTACCACCCATTTATCATGAATACTTTAAAACTGTAAATTAAGAAATATAATTATATTATTACTAAATATTTTTTATTATTTTCTCCACTTTTTCCTATAAAATTAAATTTATTTTTTGTTTTATTGTAGCTTTTTGAAAAAAGTATGAAATGTTGAAATAAAATAAATAAATAATTCAATTTTTTGTTATTATAACTATATTCCATTCAAAGAAAAGCAACGTTTTCAACAAATCATTGCTTTTGAAAGTGAGGCAAGTCCATTGGTACATACCAAACCATGATTTTTTTCACCTAACATGGATAACCATTATTGCATATTAAATTTACACAAAATAAAACCAAAAAAAAAAAAAAGTCTATTACTGCTTACGAATATTTTTAAACTCATTCAAATGCAAACCATTAAATATCTAGCAATAACATAAAATGGACTTGCCCCACTTTCAAAATCAACAGCTCATATGATCATTTGATGATTTATTGTCAGTTGAGCATCAACTGACAATAAATCATCATCAAAAATAGTCACTTAACAATATTTCATCATTTTGAAAAATGTTTAATTTTAAACAAAAATTTCTCTGTAAGATGGTAGCACTCTATTGCAAATAATTATGTTGACTGTGTTCTACATTATTTTAACTAGATGGCACCATCTATCAGTTTATGTAAATTTTTGAGGTGGGAAGTTTATTTCTATTCAAGGTGTTGTCTTGAACATTTGTTCATTTGTAGTGTTATATTTCTTGCATTTTTGTTAATTTAACATTTGCTCTTTGCCTGTATATTAGATTATACACACACACACACACAAAGGCTGTTTCTTTTTCAACCTCTGATGGTCCATAAAACAAAGGTAAGTGTAAATAACAAAATCAATTTATTACCATAAGTTAGATACAGACATGGTTACTTTTCAACATAATCACTGTGAAGATTGAGGCATTTGTCTATCTGTGGATGAGCTTTGAAATTTCCTCTTTGTATAATGTTGCTGCCAGTGGCTTGGGATGGGCCCTATGTTGTTTTGAAGATCGTCATTAGTTTCAAACCTCTGCCCTTCTAGCCACATTTTCAGTTCAGGGAAGAGGTGGAAGTCTTCACACATTAAAGGTGTGTGAAGACTTCCACCCAGCTTGAAACTTTTTAAATACCCAGCGTATAGCCCCGATTTAGCGCTGAGAGACTTCCACCTCTTTCCTGAACAGAAAAAGTGGCTATGAGGGCAGAGGTTTGAGACTAATGATGATCTTCAAAACAACATTAAGGCCCATCTCAAGTCATGGACGGCAACGTTCTATGAAGAGGAGATTTCAAAGCTCATCCACAGATAGACAAATGCCTCAATCTTTCACAGTAATTATGTTGAAAAGTAGCCATGTCTGTACCTAACTTTTGGTAATAAATTGATTTTGTTATTTACACTTGTCTTTGTTTTATGGACCATCAGAGGTTGAAAAAGAAACAGCCTACATATATTATTTACTTTAGTTTTGTTACAATTTTATTTACTTTTATTTCTTTTGCAAACAAAATAAACATGTGCTGAGATCAATTTTTGTTTGTATAGATTTTTTATTTTTATTTTTTTACTTCAGTTTGTAGTAAATAACCAATATTTTTGTGTTATCTATGACAAAAATTTTCATTAATTTTTATAATGACACATCTCAGTTTGGCTAAGAGGTGTGAAACAGGTACATGTAAACTGCTTGATATAAAGTAGATTATTTAAAGAATAAATAGGTCAATATTTATAAATATTATATCAAAATGTAGATAAGAATATTTTTTTTGTGTTGGCATGATGCCAAGAATAAAATATGTAATTGAAAAATTTTATCTGTTATCAAATTGATTTAATTTTTTCATTACAAATTTAAGTCATTTTATATAATTTTTTTGTATGTAATTTTTTATATTAGCTAAAATAAACTAATTTGTCAAATACTACATCATGTAATGAATATAAGTGATTTTTATCTTTTGTGTATGATAAAAACTTGATTTTGGCAAATTTTTAAAAATGATGTAAGTAAAGTGACCTTAAATGAATAAAGTTTGCCACAAGTGTTTTAAGAACTAACAGTACCACTGATGATATAGGTTACAGTATATAGGCTAAATAATATGTTTTTGATGGCAACTTTCAAAATGAGAGATATAAGTAGTATTGGTTTATGTGACATTTTTACTTTCATTCTAGCAATTTTGTCAGGGAATATCCAGTGTGGATTATACATGAGAAAGCATGCTTTAAAACTACTAGCTTAAAAATCCTACTCTTTGGCTTACCTGAATAATAAGAGATAAGTTCTTGTAGAGTTGCAAATGTTTTGCGAGTTGTGACATAAAATCCTCCATTATCTAATGCCTTAACTTTATAATGTTTAACATGATCTCCTTTCTGTGGTTCCCAGTCTCGAACAGAAAGTGAAAATGCTCCTGTATTATAAAGTATATAATTAAACTGTTTAAAATATTCATTAAAATTTTCATAAAAGTTTCTTAATAATTATTAGTAAAACTAAAATTTTCCTCAGCAATATAATTACTTACTACATCGTCCAAAACGTTCAGCTGCACAGAATTAAATAAGTATATATTTTTTAAAGTAGGCTTGAGTTTTAAACTTTTATATCTCTTAAAATTGCAATATATTTAAAAAATTTGTCAATTAAACTTCATTGTAGTTTCTAAAATTTATATTAATTACCTGATGTTTGTTCACTGTTTCTTATCAGAAAGGTACCTCTGGGATTTGATGGAAGTAACAGCATTTTCTCAGCTTCTTTTCTGGATACTCGACCACAAAACCAACTAAAAATATAACAAATATATAGATCTATAACACATGCTCTGATAAATACGAATTGTTATCTTTTTATAAAATTTTGTAAAAAAAAAAAAAAAAAATAGTTTACTCACTCTTCACTTTCAACAGTTTTCTCAGGTGCAACATAATTTCGTGGAATGTAACCAGTCTGTTGATTGAATAAGAGACGAGCATGCCACCAATCAGGGTCACTAAAAAATTGTAGAATTATATTTTATTTTTATTCTATATTAATATTTACATGTAATACATACATACATATAATAATTACTTTATTACAAAGAATATTAAAAAGCAGTAACTCAGTAAACCTACAAACAAGTATAAAATATTAATATATCTATGATATACAGTTGAGTCCACATAATTTGTCATAGGTATAACTCAACACAGTCGGTTAAGTAGTCAGTTTTCTGCGGTCCCAGCCAACTTACACAAGCATTAATGTAAAAAACTCTGGTTCACTCAACTCCATTTAACTCATCACTACTGGATAAATTGACATACTTTTGCTGTCCCACACGCGTTTAGATGTACAATAAGTCGACTACTCTCCTGAATAAAAATGAGTTCACACTGCATAGCACGGTGTGAACTCCTTTTTTTTCAGGAGGGGAATTGACTTATTTATTAGTAGAGAGTCGTTTATCCAAAAGCCGATCAACCGAAACGTCGGTTAACTGAAAGCATTCCAGTCAGACTGTGTCGTGTTGAATCAAACATTTTTGATACTAGATTAACTTCCAAAATATAATTTTTTTGTTTTTATATTTTTCAATATATTTATTTTGTACAAAATAAAGAAAAATTTTTTAATGATACAATAGCCACGATTATTATTTTAAAAAATTTATGTTAGGCATCAAATTTACGTTAATTTACATCACTGAAAATTCAACTTGTAGCGACACATGATGGAAAAAAATTTCAACATGGGATAGGTTAATATATTTTTTCGTACATTATCAGTTATCCAAAAAATAAGTTATCCGAATAACCCCAGTCCCCAATTGATTCGAATAAACGATGCTCTACTGTATATATATATATATATATATATATATATATATTAATAAAAATGCCTTAACATTTTATGTATTTTTATATATAAAATAATAACAGATAAACAAAAAGAAAACATACAATCTATATATCTACATCAACGTCACAGCAGAATCCGATTTTGCATTTTCTCACGTCAAATGTTATTTGTAACATGTGTTTCACATTTCTGTGAGAAATGAGTGTCTGAAAGCTAACAACGCTTAGGCTGAAGGAAAAATACAAACTTGTTTCTAAATTTGAATGTAAGAAAACTTTGCAAGCCAAATTTACAAAACAAAAAAAACCTTCCAAAAACAACATTGGTGGGAATCCTGAAGAAAAAAAGAGGAAATTAAGAAACATTTTCTTGGATTTTCATCATGGCTGTCTCGAAAACGCTAGAGAAAGTCGCCATACAAAGATGTCGAAGATGCTCTGGTATGTTGCCTAAAGTAAATTCGTTCGTCGAATCTTCCTGTTTCGGGACCAATACTGAAACAAAAGATGATGGAAATTGCTGGGATACTTGAAGTAGAAACCAACTTTAGTGCCAGTGATGGATGGTCAGAGAGGTACTGTACATTGTACTACTGTATTTTCCTAATTGTAGTACAGTATTGTGGTTTTTATCAACTTTAGTCGTCATATCAGATAACTTGAAACATTTTCACTTCCCCTTGGAGTGTTGACTTATGCAGACTTGACTGTATATATAAAATATTTAGCTTAGAATCATCATTATGTTTTTATTATGAATAAACTATACTAGGATTAAGAGGGCAAAACCTCCTAGTTTAAATATTAGGCTGTAAGATGATGCTGTATTATTCAATTACATATTTTTAAAAATATGTAAGTCTAAGGTTAAGATTAAGATGTTTAATCTTAATCTTAGACTTACATGTAGACTTACTTTAAGTGGATATATAAGGAATCCACTTAAACATATGTGAAGGGATAAAAAGAGATTTTTTATGTGTGAAATATCTTTTCAGCTTGAACTAAACTAACCCTGACTTAACATCATTCAATTCGCACTTAATTCTGTCATTTATGAAATTGAGTTTGTGGAACCGTATTTGTTGAATTTTTGGCCAAAAATTTGCAGACAACAAGAGCATTGTGAGCAGGTGCATTTTTATGATGCAAAGTCCATGCATTTTCTCACCACAAATCAGGTTGTATTCTATAAATTGCTTCATGTAAACAAAAACAAATGCTTAAATAATGTTCTTTGTTGACAGTTTGGCCAGTCAGAAGGAATTTTTGATGCACAACCCCATGACAATTAAAAAAACCATCAAAAAATGCAGTCTTTCCAGTCTTTCTTTGCCTTTCAAATGCATTCACTCGATTGTTGAGCTGTTTTGGTGTCAAAAGTGTAGATCCATGTTTCATCACCAATTACAGATGATGAAACATGTTATGATGCATTTTAAAAACGATTTGTGTTGAGAAAGCATTTCCTCTGCCACTTGAATATATTGTGTTTTTGGAAAAAATTCAATGTTTTTGGGACAACTCAAGAAATGATGCACTGCAAGCCCAAATGATCTTTTAAAATTGTTTTACATGATCCAAATAATACTGGAACATGTTTGATAATGTCCCTAATTGTTAAATGACAATCACTGAGTAGCATATCTCAGATTTGAACTTCATGGTGTTCATCAGTTGAAGTAGATGGTCTACAAGAGCATGGTTCATCTTCAATGCATTTTCTGTCTTCCTTAAACATCTTGCACCTCTTGGAAATGCTTGTTTTTGATAGAATATCACTACCAAGGGCTTTCTGCAACATTTTCTATGCTTTTGTAGCAGTAATTCCTTTTCGAAAACAAAATTTAATACATGTTCTTTGCTAAATTATACTCATCATTTTGAAAAATTGCCAGCACAAAAATTCTTTTAACACAAAATAAGTGTCTATTTGCAAACAAAAACAGATGATGCCATATGGATTGCTGCTAAATGCTAAATTAAGTCATACCAATCAATGAAAAAATCAACGACAGTGCCTTCTTGCATGCGGGCAGTTTAAATAAACCATTCCCGATACTTTTTGATCACAGTAGTATGGTTGTTTTTATTGATAATTTAGTATTTGTAATTTTTTATAACTCAAGTAGTAACTAAAGAAAAGCAGAACAGAGCCTGAAATGCATATTGTCTGAACTGTAACCGTAGAAAATAAAATAAATTTGTAAGTTTTGCATTGTTAAATTAAAATGTGGATGTAGTGTCTAGCATCATAATTCAACTATTAAGATGGGAACAACAACATTATTGAAAGTAAAAGAAAACTGCAGGAAGCTCAGGTTAGAGATGAACTGCTTTCTCAATTGTGGGACGCTACCAAAAAAGGGAAAAATGGACTGATTTGAGAATTAATTGAGAATGAGTTATATTGCAGGATCAATGGTTTTACAGGAAACATAAGCAGGGCATGTTACCACTAGAATGCAGAATGGAAGTGTTATGGTTGGCCAATCAAACTCTGTAAAAAAGACATCTAGATAGTCGGAAGACTGCAAGTTTGGCTTGGCCAAGAATGACAGCTGACATTCAGAAATACTGTCATAGGTGTCATAAGTGCCAGATACAGTTGACACCATGCATAATAAACAGGATCCCAGAGGGCCAAGCTCATCCAGCAAGCACTAACCCTGCAAAATTACAATGTTTGAATTGAATATCAAAAGAGCACCACCCAGGGCAATGCAAATGCCTTCTCCTGGATAGGAACAGAGTGCTGCTTCCGCAGACGGGAAATGATGGTACTTGAGGGAGTAATGGGGTATAGCATCTCTGTGCATCAGAGTGGATGACTTCCCATAATGAAAAAATTTTGGAAGCCAGATGATTTATGCCAAATCATCTCACATGGGGAATCAACTAGTAGAAGTTACAGGGTAGTACCAAATGAGCTCAAAAGAGCACAGTTTGGTCCTTGGCAAAAGAAATGTCAAGTAAGTCTAACAAAAATAGCCAAATACAAAGAAATTTTCTCTTCTATTTGGAAGAATTGGTTTTTCTAGAGGGGTCAGTTCAGTATTATGCCTAATTAGCAAATTAGTCAGGAGTCCTAACAAGGGCAGACCTGAATGAATGCTACTGGCCTAGCTCCAGATTGGACAGTCATTGGAACTGAGAATCTCTTAAAAAGAGGGACCACAAAGAGAAGAAAAAGCCTTGTCTGGACTGCTAAGGAAAAGAGGAAAATTATGAATGTTACGATACCATCCAAACAATGGTTTGGACACACTACAAAGTCATCCCTGCAGTTCTTGATGTGCAACCTGTATATAATTGTAAATAAAGGATTAAACATTACAGTTCAGGTTGTAAGATGTTTTTCAAATAAATCATAATACACAGTCAAAGTGGAGAGGAGAATGACCTCAGACTCAAGACTTGTGGAAAGCTACCAAACAAGGGAAAAATGGACTGTTAATTGAGAATGAGTTATTATATTGCCAGTTATTATATACAGTGAAACCTCGCTTAACAAGTATTTCACATAACAAGCAAAACAAATTGTAAAAATTTGCCTCGCTTAACAAGTGATATTTCGCATAATGAGTGATGAAGAGAGGGGAAGTCCTAAATTGTGTGCATGCGGCATGCTCCATCAGTCTGTGTTTAGCACTCCTTCCGCTAGCATCTTCGTGTCACTTGTAATCACATATTTTTCCAACCTTGTGTTCACACATATTACTTATAAACATCAACAACCATAGCCCGTTATATAATAAACACGCCAAATGATATGCCAAATTCTTGGGTCATTAAATTTAAAGACCGATTCCAAATTAAATTTTAGAAATGTCTGAATTAAAAATTAACTATTTATAATTATTAAATTTAATATGGGATGGAAACAACTGCCTACCTCTAGTAAAATTAATCAATTTCTAATATTTAATTATAGCATTTACATAACCCAAGAATTTGGCATATCGTTTGGAGTGTTTATCAAACATATTAGCTGTGATTTTTTTTGTTTCTGCAAATCAAATTCTCATTCCAGGATGGTTCATTCTGCACTACAAGAAAAGATATGATGATTCACGCTCCTTAACAGTGTATATTGTACAATTTTTTTTGAATAAACATTATACATAAAACACTTGAGCATTTTTTCAGCATGGAATGCATTATCATATTTTACATTAATTTCTATGGGGAAAATTGTTTCGCTTAATGAGTGTTTTGCATTACGAGTAAAACTCTGGAACGAATTATGCTCGTTAAGTGAGGTTCCACTGTATACCAAATTATTCTTTATCACTTTTTGCTATATTTATGACATTATTTTACTGACATTATTTGTATATTTCACTGTATTTCTTTAATTATTGACAAGACTATGTCTTGTTTATAAAATCGTATGTTCTGCTGTCTTATCAGCTTAGAGGTATGAAAGGAGTACACGTTAGGAGTTGAAATTTACACAGAGTATTAGGTGCCCAAATCATGTGTACATAAAATAAACCAGACTTGTAGGTAGTTAGGAGATCGAGAACCGAAACACAATAAAATACAAAATGGTGACTCTCTCTACAAACAGGCAGTAGTGCGAGATTTGTGCATGCGTTGCTGGTTGGTAAGTTGGAAATACGAATATTGTGAAATCGAATTTTGACAAACACGTGCGTTGGGAAGTTCGAAAAGCAAATGTTGTTAAATCGAATTTTGACAAACAAATCTTTGAAAAAAACCCATTTACCTATCCCGTTATTCCCCACATATTTTTGGTTGCCTCGTGCTAACCTTGACCGATTGATCGGAGATATCTCATTTCATCATTGGAACTTTTTGAAACTAGATGGCACATCGTTATAATTTTATATTAAAACTAACTTCCGAAATAGAATTATTTTTTCTTTTTACATTTATATATATATTTCGTTTGTGCAAAATAAAAAAATAATTGCAAACGATAAAATAGTAACCATTATTTTTTTCAAAAATGGGAAATTTTTGCATTGACAAAAATTCAATCTGGAGTATCATGCAACAGAGAGAAATTTCAACATTCGATAGTTTAATTTCAATGAAAATACATCGTGGAAGACCTCGAGGTCATGGCTGTGGCCGGCGTAGTTTGAATAATTGCACTCAAAATCAGCAATACCAAAGATGATTGGAGAATGAGAATGAGACCCGCCATGAGCGTCAAAGTGATCCCGCTTAGTAGTGAGTCTCCGAGACATAGTCTTGTCCCCAAATACAGCCTTGCCATTTTATTTGTTTTATTTTGTATTTTAATATTTTTCTTGTTAATTTTTAATCTTATTTCCTAATTTCATTTAATATATTTATGCTCCAGTGCATCTGACTACCTATGTAAATTTGTATTTTTCATACTTATAATTTCAAAATTGCTTTTTATTCCATTTATTATGTTCCATTAATTCCATTTTTTTTTTTGGAATTAATTTTAAACTTAGAGAAGTAATGCAAGTTGAATTTATTATATTTTATCATCATACAAATATTGGGAATTAGAAGAATCTATGTATGTTACAATAATAATAAATATAAATATTTGTCATTCTTTATTTACTAAAATTTACTTTTACTAAATAAAGTATGACAGCAAATAAATTATTTACTTATAGCATTAACCTATTCCGTGTTATTCTCAAGATATCTTGACCTGAAAGATAAAGAACCAGACTGTTGGATCCAAAATTGTTTCGTTCCTGCATCAGAACACTTTTTAACACTGGATGCAGCTTCGTCATAATTATCATATTAAAACTTTTGAAATATGTTTTTTTTTTTGTTTTTACATTTTTTAATATGTCTATTTTGTTTGGGCAAAACGAAAAATAATTTAGAACAATACAATATCCACAATTATTTTTTTCTAAAATGTGTAATTTTCGTTAGGCTTAAAATTGAAAAAATTTAACGTGAAGTGACACGCATTAGACAAAAATTTCAACATGGGATAGTTAAAGATTTAGGTGTATATTTTGATGATAAACTCACTTATTATCATATCAACTATATTTTTGGGAACTGGCTGTATGCAGATGAATCACGTGAAGAAATTGCCAACTTATCTCATCCACTGTTTTTTGCTAACTGTCATTTGTTAATCAACTATTACCTTATCTAATAAATTAGATAAGGTAATAGTTAAGGTTATCTAATTTATTAGATTAGGTAAAGTCCACAAAGTAACTAAAATAAGACTTATTAACAACTAAATTTAATGTTAAATAAATTAAACTGCAATAGTTTAATTTATAATTAGCAAGCTTACATTATTAAAGTTTAATTAATAGATTAAGTAATTACAACAAAGTGTACAGTAAAAATTACTGTAGTTAGTTCTGAACAAATACTAATTATTTTGAACAAAAAAAGCAAAGAAAAAAAATTAATAGCTTTTATCCAACAATAAATGCCTCTTAACTTTTAACTTAAACCTAAATTACTACCTCTGATACACAATTCTACAATATCAGATTTACAAAAGCAACACCTATTTGTTGCAATCAGAATGTTTTCAAGGTCCACTTGTAATTTTCACTGGAAATTGCATCTCAGCTCTTTTATTAATCTTTTAAGTGCCAAATGTGACATCATGTTTCCTAATATCATTGAATAAATATTGCACTGATCTTTAGCATGTTTCCAGCAATTTGTTATAACAAGCAAATGTTTTTGGCCTTTTTCAGTGGCCAGCGTCAGATTTTCAACGACAAGTTTTTTAGTCAAACCTTTCAGAACACTTTTTGAAAAAAGGAAAATTATTCTAGAACAAATTTGCATTTAAATTAATTAAGTGTCCATTTTTTCGTTCACATTATCAACAAATGTAATGCCTAAACATGACTACTTTCACACCTCATTGTAAATTATCCAGAAAAATTATACATTAGGACACCAACATAATCTAAAAAGTTTTCTAAAAACTTTGCCTAAAAAACTTGTTGTTGAAAGCCTGACACTGGCCACTGAAAGAGGTCGAAAACATTTGCTTATTACAACGAATTGCTGGAAATGTGTTAAAGGTCAGTACAATGTTTGTTTAAAGAAGTTCCAGCTGTAGAGAAAATATTTTGTGTTCTAGTATCATTTCTCATCTGCCTATTTATTTGCTAACAACTGTTTTACAATTCTCCCTTAACAAAATTTTCCCATGTAATATTTGACAAAATATTATTACTATTGTATTGACTAAATTACCCTAGATATAAATGTTTAAATGACCACTCTTTAATTTACCAAATTGTAGATGCCATTTTTGACTGGAAATTGATGATGTAAGCAAAAATTGTTTGATGATGTAGGCACAGGGTAAAGCTATCAGATTAATTTTAAATGGAAGGTATGGGTTTTTTGCCCCTTTTAACAAAATAAATTCTCCAAAATAATTAAAAACCTCATAGTATAATGACCCCAGAAAATAAAATAACCTTTGGACTCCATTCACCATACTGTCTGGGTCTCATTCTTGAAAATAAAAAGTTATTAATGAAAAAATTTCCCAGACCTATCCTACTTCTAATTATGCTTGTTAATTTATCTTATGGTGACTTTCCAATATTGCTCATTTTTATCTAAGCCTTCCTCATTCCTTCAAAGACATAGTTGCCTATTTTGATAGAATTCTCACCTATAAATATTTTAATAGCTTTATTCTGCCTTTTTAATTTAATTTATGCATTCCAAATTTTAACTTGGATAATTCTTCCTGCTTTTACCTCCCATTTTACTGACTTTTCTCAAAAAAACTTTTATTCTTACAGATTTAGCATCTCTGTTAGAAATGCCAATGACATACCAAACCAGGATTTTTGTGTATTTAAATGCGTTTGTGAAAAAGCATTACGTGTATTTTAATCCTTTTTCTTCTTTTTATACTATACTCATGTTGTTTTATTCTTTATTTTTATCTCATTTTATCTTTGCATCTTTTTTGAAGCTTCTTTGTTATTTGCTTGAGGAGAAGCTTATTTTGTCCAGATGGCTTTCACCTAATAAATATTTTGTAATAATGCATATTAAAATTATATGTATGATTGTTTGATTAGTGTTAAAAAATGCAGCTTGGAAAACTGACAAATTTTAATTTCTATTTTTGGATTGCACATTGTTTCAATTGCAGTGCAATGTGACATATGATACAACATAACACAACATGCCAGAGAATAACCTGTAAGTACCTCTTTTATATAAAATAAACTTACCTGTCATCTAATATAATAAGACGGTCACCTTTTCTGAAACTAAGATCTCCGTCATCTCGAGCATTGTAAGTGTATAAAGCAACAACGATTTTACCTACCAATTCAAAATAAGGAAAATTAAATCATCTTTACTTTTGCATTAACATTATAAGAAAAAAAAAATTAAGAATAATAATATTGCATTTTATTTTACCTGCTCTATTTAATTCCTGAATAGATGAATTAACAGCATTACTTTGGCAGAGGGCATTGGTTGGAGATTTTGTATATCTATCTTGAGAATTTGCATGGGCTTTAAGGACATTATTGCCACTGTTGTTGCTTGGATGAATATGATCATCAGTAGGTATGTCAATAGTGTCTTTACTAGTTGTAGGTGGGATGTAAGAAGTACTACTTGATCTCGAAAGGCAGTTTCCCATAATTATTCTGAATTTCTAAAAAAAATTTTAATTCAATAATTTTCAATTCTATAAATAACTTCATACGTTTTCTTATTTAAAAATGTTGAAATAATAGCAATAATGGAAATTTATTTCTTTCTTTTCAAATACAACCAGTAGTCCTTCTGGACCATTACTGCACGCCTCAAAACAGACAAAAATTTCATTTTGAACTTCCTTTGATTCACTTCTGAATGTAAAAAAATTATTCCATCCATAAAACTATTTTAGTGCATTCTTCATGACTGTCATTAAGATCAATGGAAGAAAATTTGTAGACCTACAAATATCAGGCCAGCTTCAAGCACCTCCCATTTGATAAATGACTCCCAGTTTATCTTCTAAAGTCACAGACTGACATAACTTTTTGATGACTTGGACATTTGGATTTACTAATTTCTTTTTATTTTATTTCTTCCTTGTTTGCATACTGTACTGCTGAATTGAAAAAAATGAGGTATACAAACAAAGAAGAGGAGTCCCAATGGGAAGCCCCATCTCAAGAGACTTATGTGAGATGGTGATAAGACAAATAGAGTGCAAGATCCTCCCTCGCCAACATCATTTTATATAGGAGGTACATAGATGACATAATCATTGCATGGAGGACAATTCCAGACATCTCAGCCTTTGTCAACTCCGTTAATGCGAACCCATATGGCTTGATCCTGGAAATCGATCAGGCGCAACCTACGGAGGTCAGTTTCCTCAACATTAACATTAAAATTGAAAGGTCGGCAATCCATACTGAGGTGTACCGTAAACTGGGATCAGAGTCCATATACATACCTGTGGGGTCTTGTGATCCACCTCAGTATAAAATTGCAGCCTATAACACCTTAATTCGGAGAGTGCACACTCACTCATCCACTCAACAAGCTCTCCAGGCCAAACTGAGACATACTCATCACATAGCCACGAACCACGAGTACCTCAAGCTCACCCATAAATTGATCAACAGATTTCGCCACTCCCAAGATCCTGTCCAAGTCCACTCCCATAGCAAAGATCAACCCAACAAAGAAGAAAGGATTCCAGTCACTTACAACCCATATCTCAAATCACTACACACTGAGATAGCTAAAAAGTGCCACATTTGCATCACATACAGAAGATGTCCAACCATATTTGACATCCTTCATAACGGAAAGGATGGTCCCAACCAAGATAGACTCCTTGGTATATACAGCATTCCAATTAAAGATCACAGATGCGATAGAAACCTTATCTACATTGGCTCTATGAAGGGGTCCCTAGGGGTTAGATTGAAAGAGCACACCGCTGATATACAGCATGCGAGGACCACCACTGCTCTTGCCATTTACACCACTGGATCCAGACATAGAGCAGGATTTTAATCAGGTGAGAGTTAGCCGCACCTCACAGCACACAGAACATCTAAGATGATTGAAGGCCATTTATATCTACAGATCTAGCCTCAATAACAATTCTATCAACCACTAGGAGGAATTAACTCTGTCCATAGCATGGCAAGCGCTAATGGATAAAAACCTATAAATATCGTCAATTGCTGGTGTGCAAATGCCCATGAGGACGTCATCAAGAGGCACGTGTTCAAATTTCAAATTGTGTCCCTTTCTTACTTTTTAATTTGAATTCTATCAGAAATTCACTTTTACCTGAAGAAGAACTATTTAGAGTTCAAAAATGTTTGTAACAAACTGTTTTTTTTTTCCCGTCGTGTTTGGAGTTCACAGTGGCTTGGAAGTATGTAAATAACTTCTCTCCAGTGTTGGTCCAGTGTTTTTAAAGAACAAACCAACATTGCTTATAAATTACTATTCACTAATCACTATTAAAGCAAAGCACTATTATTTCTTCAGGTAGAAATAAGATACTTGCATTTAACATTTCACAAAAAATATTCTATATATTGTGGAAAAAATATTTTTAAGATTTTTTTGGGAAAAATTTCAAACCAGCATTATTGTCAACTGGTATGAATCAAACCAGAATAAAATGAGGACAGCCTATATATTAAATAACTGGTGTATATTTAAAAAACATAAAAAATATACACTAAAAACTTATACAAAAAAGAAAAACTTTCGAAGTCTTAAACATCCTTTCACAATCACTGGAATGCAAACAACATTGGCAGAGTCAACCTTCTTTTATAAGCTCTTCCCCACTTCTATTTATGTAGATTGTTTAAAAGTTACATGACAGAACTTGTGAAAAATTTACATAAATATAGAAAGTTTTTCTTTTTATACAAGTCTTCAATATATATATTTTTTAATGATTTTTAAATAATTATTTTATCCTGGATTTTTAGTTTTTTTAGTTACAACAAAAAAAAACTGATGTATACTTTCTGAAAAATTTCCCAGCGTTTATATCCTGAATGAACACCTACATTTAACTAATAAACCATCTAATAAAAGGATAATGTAAATACATTGATATGTTTATTCTGGTATTCCTGAAATCTTTATTATTATTTCCCCTTTCATGTCTACTGTGTCTGTTTCATTTCATTGGTTTACAATTATATTAATCATATAATACAGTAGACCCCCCTATAACACGATAGATACGTTCTGTGTTATATGAATCTGTGTTGTATGAGTCACTTAAATACATGAGCCAATCACAGCCTGGCAGGTGTGCAGTTTAGGGGCTACAGTTGTTTGAAAGGTTTTCTTCCATAAAATTAATTGATTCTAGATTAATTTGACTCAACATTTCCAAATCACGTATAATTTTTTGGGAATAATCTATATAAACTATGCTATAAACAAAAAATTGTAGGATTACTTACAGAGTGTGCACAGTTCAACGACGCCATTGCCTAAGCTTGTTTTCGTTGTGGAGCAGTTCAACGAATGGCGGACACATGTTTCCTGATCAGCAAATTTTTCGCAGAAAAATAACTTAACCTTGGAGACATCATTAATAAAATATAATTTTTATAGCCATTGAATAATAAATGTTTTTTAGTAGGTCCAGTGCTCGTTTAAACTCAACAGTTTGTACAATATCCACTATTGGTCCAGATTCAACCAATCCTGTCGAGACACGAGTTGGAAATGATGTTTTACCGTGTTATACAAGTCTCTTTTAGTGTGTTTTACGAATACAATCGCAATTTTTCCACCGTGTTATACGAATCCGTGTTATACAAATCCATGTTATATGAACCCGTGTTATAGGGGGGGGTCTACTGTATTAGGTTTTAATTATTGTCTATGACACAATACTCATTTTATTGAAATTAATAATTATAGGTATCTCTTGATTAATGTGATTAATTAATCCCTCAATGCTACTGATATATCCAAATTGTATCAATCAAATACAGTGGTACCTCTCTACTCGACTGAACAATTACAACCCACTAGAAAAAATTTTCAGTTAACAACAAATATTTTTATTTTTTCATCCATATCTATCCATCCATCCTTTTCTCCTCCTTCCTTTTCTATTCTTTTTTCATCCATATCCATTTCTATGATAAAAATGAGTAACAAATTTACAAATAAAATGAAACCTTAGAGCTGCCTATCTTCATCAGACAAAAGTATACTTGATCCAGTTTTTTCTCCATTTAATGCTTGCAGAACACAATCGTCATGTCAATGACACATTACGATTTGCTGCAAGTTCACAAGTTGTTATTTGTCAATTTTTAACAATTTCTTCCTGAAATTTCTTTTCATCAAACGCATTTAGGTGCCCTGTACGTTTTGTATCCCTTAGTTCAAAATTTCCCAAACAAAATTTTCAAAACCACATTTGACATGTCTAATGTTTAGGAGCATCTTTCTCCTACATGCTATGAGTATTTTTTGCTGTCTGTATAGCATTGTACCCTTTATGAAACTTTAAATGCATACATAACATGCCTTATGTGCATTTTATCTGCAGACCAACCAGAAAGGATCTCTACTAGATTGAAATCTAGGAATTTCAATCTAGTAGAAATCCTTTCTGGTTGGTTCCTGATCAGTATAACATAGTTATAGAATGGCAATCCCTCTGGAATAATTTATCCCTTCCCAATAAAGATTTGGTGAAGGATCCTGCAGCCAGACCTCCTGGTTTCAACTTGCCATGCTATACCTGGTCTACCATTAATAGAATCCCGACCTCAGTTGATAGATACAACTATCTTCTTAATAAATAGAATATGTCCAGAGATGCATGCTGCAACTGCTGTTGGATTCAAACTATTAAGCATATAGTTCAAGACTGCCCTCAGTGATCTTTTGGTGGTGACTTGCTGGATATCCACCAGTGTAATAGAGAAGCACTGGAATGGATAAACTGCCTGGACATTAGACTCTAATCTTTTGCTGTTCATTTTTGTGTTCACTTGTTCCATGTTTTGTATCGTATTGACTACCATACATACACAATCAATATATATATATATATTATATATTATAGTGTATATATATATCTGCAGACATTTAGATTTGATTTTATGCAAACACATTGTAAGGTAAAAAGTTTTAAAATAAGCTTCTAAACAAAGAAAACAATCTCACTTTAGCAGTAGTGTGTTAAATTTCACAACTATCATAATTAAACTACATATCTATGTTAAGTGAAGATAGCCGTTAAAGATGCATTAATTAAATCTTCTGCTGCATATATAAACAAATTGTTGCAATTAATTTCAAGCATTAATCAAATCCTACATTAAGCAAAGAATACCTATATAATAAATTCCTCACCTTTCTGTTTTAGATCTGTAAATGTAATTTTACAAAGGTGTTCAGTCTCAAGCTGCTTTTCGCAAGAGTCAAAACAAGAAAACTTGAATTTTCTTGAAAAATTTATCCCGGGAATCATTGGTCAGAAACCCTTCAACACCTATTTTAAGTTTGGAAACAGCCAGAATTTTTGTTGTTTAGAATAACCCAAACAAGGACAGATTTGATAATTCAAAATTGCCAAAGCTGTCCTTGCTAAGTCCTTGTTTATTCCTCACTTCAATACAATATTGCATTATCATGGTGCAAGGAAAAATTCTTTCTGGCCTCACTATGTGAGATGTATGATTTTAAATAATGAGTTGTGATATAATAAAATCTGTACAAACAAAAAAATTACAACAAAATCTTTACAAGCAACTAACACACAATCTGATGTCAGCTGAGGAGCATACTCCTGACAAACACACTATACAATAAAATTAAACAAACAAAAAAAAAATGCAATAATATTTTAAGTAAAATAGAAGTGCAGATCTACTATGAGGACAAGAAAATGGGCTAAATACTTGAAACTAACCACAGGTATACCTCGCCTTACGTCGGTAATTGGTTCCAAGAGAGGCAACGTAAGTCGAATTTACTTGTGTAGTTACGACATAAGTCGAAACTACAGTGGAAAACACCAATAATGAGCACTTAAAGACCACTAAATAAGACGACAACACAGAAACACAGATGTTTTCATGTTTTGTTCTCTAGGATTTATGATGATTATATTAACATTTACTGTAAATGTACATATTTTAATATGATTTTGTGTGTTTTTAACACTTTTCTAGTGATATTACGACTTCAATATTTGTGGCGGACGGATGTAAAGTCAAATAAAATGACTTAAACTTGATTTTTATTTTTCCATATACTTTTTTGACAAACGACGTATAATCAAGAACAACGTGACTCGAGGTATACCTGTATTATTATTAATTTTAATATGCAATATTTTTTACCAATAGAGGGTGAAAGTTAGGGACAGAAAGACAAGTGAAAGAGAACAAAGAGGTACCCAAGTCTTTCGTTGGATCAAGTCCTTTTCAAATAAAAATGGGAGCACATGTTCCAGAACTCTTTCTTCTATCAAAAACCTGAATGGGGATGTCTTCTCTCAGAAGAACCTCCAAAAATCCACAAATGTCCTACCAAATGTTTGATCTCAGCTTCTCAGGTCACAAAGATCTCGTGCCATGTAATCACCACCTTCCTGCTATATTGGGCCAATCATCATCTACCTTCTGCTCCTGTCCAAAAAGTGTCCTTTTGAGGTTCTGTCTCTCCATTTTAAGCCAATCACGAAACCTGCTCTTACTTGGATAAAAGAGGGCTCTACACCAGAATTGGAGCGGACCCCCATTGACAAAGAAGAAAAACAGCTCTAAGATAATAAATGGAAATGGGAAAAAAATAAGGAAAAAGAAAAATTAATACTAACTTCTACAAATTATGGTATACAGCCACAACTATATAACAAATGTCTCTTGAGTGTTCATAAGATGAATTTCTACCTGTATTCAATCTTCTAATGCTAAGAATTCTAAATAAATAAATAAATTCTTTGAACCTGTTAACCGAAGTCAATCTATTTTTAGACTTGCAAATGTCCAATCTTACCTTAGTATATATCTCTCTCTAAAGTCAATTTTGTATTCTTAATGTAATGATTTTCTTAGTATAAATAACAATAAAAGCATACCCCAGGAAATTATAACAAATGCAAAATCAACATTTCTGTTTAAATTTTATTATTTTAGTGTCTGGAAATTATTGTTTAATGAAAGAATATACTTTATTCTTCTTAAATATATCAATATATTATTATATTTTTTAATTAATTTACATAAAAATGTGATTTATTTGCATAACATGCAAGTAGTTAAAATGTATTAAAGTAACTTGTTAATTGTTTTAAATGTGTTTAAAAATTGCTAAGAATTCTGTTAATGATCAATGCTTTGTACAGAATGAAGAAACCAAGTTCATATTTAACACAAAAACATCCTGGTTCAGATCATTCACAGAAGGATATTTCTCTGTTATATACAGTACTCCAATAAAGCAGTTGTTTTTGACTTATGATTAAGTCTTTGGAGTTTTAATGAATTAACTCTTAAGTTTATTAATGTATGCTTCAGTACTCTTACAGGAGAAACACAAACATTAAAACTATTATAAAAGTCAAAGCCTTTATTTGGTTAAATGTTTTCCAGGACATATCTGCCTCATCAGCAGACACAATAAAGTTGAAATCACAGGTTCAAAAGTACAAATACGTTTCTTTTTCAAATTAGAACTGAACTTCTATTTGATTGAAAACATCTCAGTGTAATAGCAATGGTTTTTAAAAGTAAATGTCACCAATTTTGTAAAATAAAGGATAATACACATTTATAACATTGATAAAATAAAATAGAGTAAAATAAAAATAAAAGTGAAATAAATAATAATAAAATAAAATATAGTAAAATAAATAAAATAAAATGAAATAAACCAGAATTACACAATTATGATTACAATCCGAAAAAAATTATAATACAGTTGATTCCGCTTAATTGGAACATGCTGGGACTAATCCATTTCGACCCAATTAAATGAACTAATAATAAGTTCTAAAATAAAATATGTAATACATAAGTAGGTAAAAAATATTAATTAATATATCTATTTTAATGCTTTATTAAACCAAAATACAGAAAATATTTGTACTGAAAATTTTCCAGACTAACAACGATAGATAACTGATTTGCATCACATTAGTGTTGCAAAATATTATTAGTGACATATACAAGGGTTGACCATTCGATCCGTTCCTGTTTGAACTATCTTTCCTCTCTTCCTTTTTAGTTAGAACATATCCAGGTTTGTCCAAAAGTCACCTTACGGCCTTTCTTTCAGCACAGTTTCTTTTACTTAGAGATGGGCCACTTTGATGGGAGCATCCATAGAATCTGCCAACTCTGGATGCTGGTCCCAACAATCGAATGGCTGCAGTCCAAGTCTAGATGTAATCATGCACACAACACCTTCCAAGGAAATTTTAGCTGTCTTCCAACTCAGTCGAGAGGTCTCGAAAAATTGTCCCAGGATCTTTGTCCCTTTGCTTTTAAGGGAATTGTCCAGTCCAATACAGAGCAGGGTCAGTAGCTCGCATTCAGGTCCATCTCAAATGGGATCCCCGTGTGATATGCCCTGCTATGTTGACCCTCTTCTGGAAAAACCAAACTGCTTGAGCAAAAGACAAAATCACTTTGTCTCTGCCAACCTTTAGACCTATACAACATTAGTGAAGTACATAGTATCTACATATTTTTGGAAGATCCATAAAATATATCAAAAATTGCTAAATTCCTTTTTTGCTACTGTCCCAATTAAGCAATTAAATAATGTATTAATTTATTAGTTTGGTTTCCATTCTTTGAGATTTGGCCCAATAAAGCGACTGCCTCAATTAACCAGTGGCCCAATTAAATGGAATCGACTGTATTTAACATTTCGTCTCCAGTTACTTTAAATTGTTACATATATAAAGGCCATAAGGAGGATAAGCATAGTGAATCAGCCCAAGACAGATAACGGATAAAAATTGGCCCAAAAGTCAGTATAGGTAAGTGATTAATTATTGCCCAACATTAGATCAAATTTTCCATGAATTTCAATTACATATGAAAATGAATTTTTCGAATTTTTAAAAACATCAGTTTCGTTGCATCAAGTCACAAAGTACAAAACTATGTCATTACTGAAAAAAATAAGACATACAAAATGGTATATATAATAAAGTATTCAAAAAAAAATTCTTTCACTAGTTCAGAACAAGACAACAATTTTCAAAATTTCTGAAAATCTTTACATTACATTATGTTATACTATAAAAATTGCTAACTTCATTTGCCAAATGCAACATAGTTTTAAAAAATCTAAAAACAATTAATTAGATTTTAATAACATGATAACATCTAACCAATACAATACCAGGAATGAATATTTTTACTTGCTAGTTTTTCTTTGGTCTCTCAGTATTGAGAGATTTTTGGTACAGAAACACTATTAACTTTATTAATTATTATATTTATAAAATCAAATAAAACCATACAAATTTATTTTTTAATTAATTTTTTGCATGAAATTCAAATTTGAAAATAATTTAAGTAAATTAAAGCAAAGAAGCAATTTCTAAAATTGTGAGGTGTGTGTGTATATTTTTTTTTTAAAGCTGAGGAAAAGCACAAAATAATTTGAAAATTTCAATATTATAAAATCCATGGGCAAATTTGAGACAACACGGGTGCTTACTCAATGTAAGCACCCGTGTTGTCTCAAATTTGCCCATGGATTTTATAATATTGAAATTTTCAAATTATTTTGTACTTTTCCTCAGCTTTACTTTAATGAAAACTGATAGGACAAAGAAGAAAACAAATTGCACTGACTTTCCTATCAACCACGTATTGTCATTGTTGCTTTCAGACTCCTAAGACTGTCCCTGTGTTTTCTCTTTATAGATTAACCATTGTATTTAGTAAAGTTTATTTAAACATTTTTAGGTAAAATTCTGGATTTGAAGATTTGAAGAGATAGTAGGATCGAAAATATTAGTCAATTTTGAGAGTGGGGGAGTGTCTCGACTGTCGAAGGTGTTGGCGCGATAATCTCAAGAGAAGAGTTGATACAACACTGTGTGATAATGATTAGCTCTTGGGGGAAAATGCTACCTCAATTGAAGTGGAAGTATAAAAAATGTCTTTTGCTGCTAGTAATATTATACCTATTGCTTATTTCTGGTATAGAACCTAACCCAGGCCCTTTGTCTAGATCTCCTCAACGTGGCGGCCACACGGATATGCAAAAGAAGGGGCATGGGAGGCCGCGCAATGTCATTCCTAAAGCTATAGGAAAAATAAGGATATCTGGAATTGATTCCAGTCAAGAAATTCTGCCTGAAGAACAGGAGTATGATAGAGAGGAATTAAACGATGGGAGAACTCCAAAAATACAAGACTACTTTCATACCGCACGAGGAGCAGACATTCCAACAGCAGAAGAACAAAAATATTCGCTGAAATCCATATACGATTTGATTCAAGAAAAATTCAATCAATTAAACACCGAATTACAAAATATCAAATCAAAAGTTAATAATCTGAAAGAAGAAAACAGAGTTTACCAATTGGAATCCAAAAGAGTTGCACAAAAATTGGAAGAAATGGATTCAATAACTAAAGAGGGATTTAGAATTTGCCCACACAAAAGGTGAGCTAGAATTTGAAATAGATCAATTATTAAATGAAAAAACGAACAAAAATATAGTAATTATTAATTTTCCGTTTGAAACTTCGGAATATCTAAAAGAAATCGAACTATTTATAACAAGAGAACTAGGGATAACAAATAGTCTGATAGATAGTATAATTAAACAACTAATAATGAATACAAGCCTATAGTGAAAATAGTTCTATCCTCAACACATGATAGAAATTTAATACAGTAGAGCGTCGTTAATTGGAACGTCGGTAATTGAAATGGCCGGAAATTGGAACGATTTTCAGTCGGACTGTGTCGTGCTGAATCGAACGTTTTTTATACTAAATTTACTTCTAAAGTATAATTTTCATGTTTTTTATATTCTTCAATATATTTATTTTGTTTGTACAAAATGCAGAAATAATTTTTAACGATACGATAGCCTCGATTATTATTATAAAAATTTTCGTTAGGCTTAAAATCGACGAAAATTCAACATGAAGCGACACACAACGGAGAAAAATTCAACAGGAAGCGATACGCAACGGAGAAAAATTTGAACATCGGACAGGTTAATATATTTTTTCGTACAAAGTCGGAAATTGGAATAAATGACTAATTGGAACAACCCCAGTCCCCAATTGACGCCAATTTTCGACGCTCTACTGTACTTAAAGAATTCTGGTCTAAGAGAGTAAAAATCAATTTAGACAAACATAAAAACATTATATTCAAAACAGATCTCTGTAGAAGATCGAGATTGAGGAGAAAAAATTTGATAACAATATTCCAACAAGAAAAAGCCAAAGGCACTAAAATAATAATGAGGGATGATTATTATATAAAGGAAGAGAATATCTATACATACGATCTCCACTTACAAAAAGTGATACATGTAAGGGGTTTTTTAGGTCTAAATTAAAGGGTCAATTAAATAAACATGTCAAAAAAGTGTGGGTACCGAGGCGGGTCGACGAGGTCAGACCTCTGTTTAATTTCGGCAACAAGTCGGAGGGACTTGCCCACGTGTCAGAGATGGCTTATTTATCGGTAGGGATCCCGTAGGGACGGGACTGCTTTTTATCAGGTCGAGTGTAGGAGGGAAAGTGGAGTCGTGGTAAGACGATAAGCGAATATTCGAGCAAACAAGACACCATTTAACAGGATAACAACGATTTACTGGAAAACAAAGTATACGTTACAAAAATCTGACATAAAAAGGGGTGACATATATATATATATATATATATATATAGCTCTATATAGCCCTATCACGCGACGGGAGAGAGAGAGTTCACATAAGTGGGTTCCATACCTCTGGGACAATCAGTAATTCAAATATGCTGTTCGTCACGATGATCGAATATTCCTTTCTAGGGAAGGTTCGATGGCACTTACGGCACAATAGTCAAATATATTCTGTAGGCACACAGCGTAAGATCGCGACTCGATCTTAATCGATGAAAGACTCTCCACCCAGAGGGAGGAAGGGGATAGTTTCTATTACTCCCGGCTTACGAGTCCGCGTTACCCCTAAAATCCTAGTGGTTACTATATTCTCTGTCAAAGGAGGAAGTTGACAGGGTTCCACAGTCATTACGTCATTCCCTTCCTCCATTTCCGTTGGACAGTAAGGCCTCTTATTTGACCCGGTCTCTTCCGATAATTGGGGGGCATCGCTACTGACCCTTTTTCGTCTTCCTCTGTTCCTTTCTGCCCTCTGTCTATCTATTGCAGTCTCAGTCTCCCCCTTATGGTCTCTGGCGGTCTCAAAGGGTATCACCGTCCGGGAGGGGAGGAGTAATTCTCCCGCCTTTAAATCAATAAGAAAACCTTTTTCGGCAATCATATCTCTGCCGATAATGCCGTCGCAAGGGTAGGTAACGTCTCTGTCCACCAGACAACAAGCAAATGGGAAGCACAAGTTTCCTATCTGAAAGGTAGGGCTTATAATGCCATAGGTTTGAATAAGGTGCCCAGTAGCACTTCGTAACTCAGTTTCATCGGTCTGAGCTATGGAAACTCGTTCGTTGATAGCGTCCGCAAAAGCTTTCGACAACAGGGACACTTTGGCTCCCGTATCTATTTGCACTACGGCCGGATTTCCGCCGATATAACAATCAACGGCAGCGTCGCATGGGGAAGTTGTATCTTTGGTAGTATTGAGAGGGACGGGTTTTCGAGTCCGTCTCGGAGTAGTGGTAACAGTCTTCCGACCTGGATATCCGGCTGACCCTTGTCTATTTCTAGGAAGAGAATTAAAGGTTCGTCGGAGAGTATATCGAGGTCGTCGGCCTTGAACGCTTCGCACATTGCCTTTCCATTGGGTCTGCTTCGCTTCCGAGGGTTGTGGTCGGAAACGGACCCGGTTACTGTCAGGTGCTCTTTCGCGCCTCAGCGGGGAGTCATTCCGTTGTCGGGCGCCGCGATTGTTATTGTCATTATCTCGGCGCTCGGGCGAGTTTCGGTTCCGATTTGGGTTCGATTGGGTTTGACCATTGGGTCGATTGGATCGACGACTAGGAGGACTAAAACGATTTTCGCTCCGCCGGAAAGGTGGTTGATTAAAAGTTTTATTAAAGTTCCCTCGATTATTCTGGCTAGAGATAGGGTTTCGAGAAGTAATGCTAGGAGAGTCGCGTTTTAAACCATCCATTCGAGTTTTAAGCTCCTCCACCGCGGCGGTTAAACGTTGGAGATCCTCTAAGGAGGGGGGAGAATCAGTCGATCTATCGGTTTCCCTAATTGTACGCATGATCCCTCGCGGGTGTGCGGTGAGATTCTCGATGGTTTCTTCGCTAATAGCGGTTTGTAAGGCCTCATCGAACGTTGCAGGTTGTCTGCTCATGGTCCTTTTTCGGATCCGGATATCAATCCCGTTTAAAAATTGTGCCTTGAGTCTCTCGTCTAGTTCCTTTCTTTGAACTCTTTCGATAATCGCAGTTTCCGCGGCATTCGCACCGGGTTCGGGCTGGATCTCTATCTCCATCGCCAGCGCTTGGAGTCTAGCGGCATAAGTCTGTACATCCTCGTCCGGTTTTTGGACGCAGGCATAAAATTTTGATAATCTAAAGGTAAATGGCTCGCGTTCGAAGCGGGCTATCATTAATCTTTTAAACTCGTCGAAATCATCGACTTCTTTAATCCGTCTGTCCTTTCGGACAAATTCTCTAGCTATTCCCGTAAGTTTTAGCTTAGCTACCGCTAACATCTGTGCCTTTGACCAGGCGGCGACCTTGGTAACGTCCGCTAAAGAATCGAAAAAATCAGTTATTCTAAGACCACCTGCTTCTCCCGTGAATACTGGCAATAAGGGTATAATACCGCCCAGGCCGCCCAACGTGAGTGGGTTCGGCGCTGGATTAGGATTTGGGTTGCTTGGCCCAGCCGCAGGATGGGGATTGTCCTCCATTGCGTTTACGGCTCGATTTTAGTATCTAAGGTAGAAAAAGAGACCTAATTCAGACGAGGTCGTGTTGCTCGGATATGGCTTTTTTTTGTTCGCCTTACCAGGGTTCCGAAAAAGTCGAAACCCCACTCCTGAAAAACCAATTTGTGGGTACCGAGGCGGGTCGACGAGGTCAGACCTCTGTTTAATTTCGGCAACAAGTCGGAGGGACTTGCCCACGTGTCAGAGATGGCTTATTTATCGGTAGGGATCCCGTAGGGACGGGACTGCTTTTTATCTGGTCGAGTGTAGGAGGGAAAGTGGAGTCGTGGTAAGACGATAAGCGAATATTCGAGCAAACAAGACACCATTTAACAGGTTAACAACGATTTAATGGAAAACAAAGTATACGTTACAAAAATCTGACATAAAAAGGGGTGACATATAATATATATATATATATAGCTCTATATAGCCCTATCACGCGACGGGAGAGAGAGAGTTCACATAAGTGGGTTCCATACCTCTGGGACAATCTAGTAATTCAAATATGCTGTTCGTCACGATGATCGAATATTCCTTTCTAGGGCAGGTTCGATGTCACTTACGGCACAATAGTCAATATGTTCTCGCGACTCGATGTTAATCGATGAAAGACTCTCCACCCAGAGGGAGGAAGGGAGTCTCTTATATATCTTTTTCTGCTGGGAATTTTTGTCACGTGCAGGTGCTTAGGCCATAGGTGTGCCCGGGATTGGAAACAATACGGCGAATTCGGACGCTAACTATAAACTTAAGTTGCAAGATGATCTGTACGCAGCATAAGAACAATGGATAGTTGACAGTTATACGGCCGGGGACGCATATTTTCTCGTCCGGGACCGTTTTTAGGCAGGATGTTTACATCCAAGTCAGTTTTTAGACGAGATGTTTATAATAGAGAGAATTTTTCGATTCGATATAGGGATTCATTTTATTATAATTCGTATTATATTCGGATTATAACCGGATAGAGGAAAGGGGTAATTATTAATTCGAATATAATATATTACAACGTTCGTTCCAGGGGATTCCCAGATCTCACAAAAGCCTTCATTTCCACGAATAATCGAAGAACAGACGATTCTATAAACCTAGAAATACTAGAAAATAATAACCAACAAGGATATAGAATAGAGCTGACAAACTTAGTAGTTGAACTACCATTAGAAGAAGGTGAATATATAAAAAGACATAATTCCAAAATTCGTTTTGGATTCTGGAATATACAAGGTATCCAAAGAAAGCTATACACAGATACATTTTATAGATATTTGAATTCCAATACAGTTATTGGTTTGTCTGAAACTTGGTTGATCCAGCTAAAAATAGAAGATATAACATATTTAGAATGAACCTTCTTAGTATTGGAAAGTAAAGGTCAAAGAAGTAGCAAATTCGGTCGACCCTTTGGAGGACTCTTATTGTTAATTAATAAAAATCTAGGTAAATTGAGATTTTAGATTACTGATAACAATTACATCCTAGCTGAATTAGAACTCTGTCAACATTTAAGTTCACGCTGGAGAGAAACACGTATAGGAATTATACTCATATACCTCCCACCAAACTCCGATAAAAAGAGAATCTTAGTAGAAATTCAAAATAAGATAATACAGAGAACTAATATTACAGATTTGTGGATAATTGGGGGCGATGCTAATAGTCAAATAGGTGAAGCAATGGATACAAAAAACAAAAATAACAATGAAATTATTGATAATATCAGAATGTCTAAAGATAAAGTAAGTAACTTAGGAGGAAAATCATTACTAGAATTTGTACAAGATAATAATCTATATATTTTGAATGGACGACTCCCAAGCGACTGTCCTGCGGAATATACCTACCTGTCTAATTTAGGCAAATCTGTGATTGACTATATAATTTGTTCGGAAACTGCCCTAAATATGATTAAGGAATTTAGAGTCTTGAATATCGATATGTCAGACCACTTCCCTGTACAACTAGAACTTCAATGGAGCCCCATACGAAAACAGGGAAGAACAAATTCAAAAAAATAATCGAACCTATAGAAGAGAGACGAAAAGAAGTTTTAATCTGAAAAAATTCAAAAATGAATTCAACAATCAATTGTTGATGATACAATATAAAGAAAATAATATAACGGCTGTGCAGAAATATGATAAATTAGTAAATATAATAGACCAATTTCGATACAAAACCTCTTGGAACATTAATAGAACACATCCCAAACAAATTTGGTTTGATAAGAGTTGTTACTTACATAAGATTAAAAAACAACGTAGCTTACAATATTTTAGAAAAATGAACTCGGAGTCAACGTTGAAAGAATATATAAGGAACAAAAAAATATATCAAAACCTAATTAAAGCCAAAAAGAAGAAATATTATTCTGAGATGAGTGATCAATTATTAAAAGCTAAAGATACAAAAAAATTTTGGAATATCATTAAACAAGTCAGAAATAAAACACAAACTCCTGAGCCTAAATGCTATGTAACGTATGATAATTGGCAACAATACTTTGAGGAATTTTCCATTTCCTACAAAGATAAATGCAATGTGCAGAGAATACCACACTTAACTGTTACGACTGAACCACTAACAGAAATATTTAATGAAGAAAATTTACACAGGTGTATCAATAAAATAAAAGAGAGAACGGCTCCAGGTGCCGATTCCATCACCAACGCGATAATCAAAAACTTTTCGATCGAAGGAATTCATCTATTGGCTAATCTATACAATAACTTCTATAATACGGGTACAATACCTAGAGATTGGAACAAAATCATCTTCCAAATGATATTTAAAAAAGGTGAAAGAAGCTGTCCAGCCAACTATCGACCTATCGCTCTTTTGTCTGGGTTTCGCAAACTGTTTACAGCAGTACTAACAGAAAAGTTTAACGAGTGGACAGAGAATAATAAACTACTTAATTATACACAGTTTGCCTTCACAAAAAACGGAGGCACCCAAATTGCATTATTTTCATTGACGACACTAATTCAATTACAATTATATAAAAAAAGACAAAAAGTCTTTGCCTTGTTTTTGGACATTGAAAAAGCATATGACTCAGTGGTTATTGCAGTATTACTAGAGAAGTTAAGCAAAAATGGAGCAGATACACGTATGATTAGAATAATCGATCAATTGTTCGGACACTACGAAGTAATCATTAAACAATTTGACAAGAAATGGCCAGAATTACAAGTGAATAGAGGTCTTCTTCAAGGTGACCCTTGGTCTCCACATCTTTTTAACTATTTCCTAGCAGACATAAATGAATGTTTTGAGAAAGAAGATGATGGATTTTATATAGACGGCCAAGTAATCCACTCTATAGCATATGCGGATGATATTGTACTAGTCGCACCCACAGCAGCAGGTCTTCGAAGAAAAATTAGAAATATACAAAAATATTTCGATACATTAAAATTAAGCATCAATCCAAGAAAATCCTCAGTCATGATATTTCGTAATGGATCCAAACTTGCAAAAAAAGCACATCATTCTTGATGAACAAAGTACAATTAGAGATAGTACAAGAGATAAAATTTTTGGGAATTATACTGACCCCCACAATAACTTTTGAAAAGCAATATAAAAAAGTCGTTCACAAATCAAATTGTCTGATTAATAACATGGTGAAACTTTGTACACATATTAAGCTTAAAAATATATTTAGTCATTTTAGACTGTTTACCTCTATAATTTTTAATGCGATATCCTACGCCTCACCAATTTGGAGTCTAACAAATTATAAGAAACTTGAATCCATTCAAAATAAATTTATTCGAAAAATTTTTACATTGGAATACAATATTGCTGGTTACGCTCTTAGAATCTGAACTCAACAGATTTAGATTAGCTCCTTTCTTTGTCAAAAGATTTGTTAATTTTCTATATAAGATCAGAGACAATGACAACCTTCCAACAAAACTATTATATTTGCTGTATAAAAAAATGTGTCAAAAACCCCAAAAAAATACCTGGATTAGTCAAATGAAGAATATAATCAATGAATACGGAGTTTCTATAGCTCCATTACTAGAAAATTCAGAAATTAGCGACTTTATAAGGAAACAACTAATACATAATGCATTAGAAATCTCATTAGCTCAAGATATCGAAGAAATACATAAGAGAAGAGAGCCTAAATGGTATAAAATATTGCTAAATTACCCCTTCAATAATAACTATATGTTATCTAATATGTCGTTTACAGTCAAGAAGTTTTTCATTCAACTGAGATTAAATAGCAATATGGTTATAATTAATAATAGAATCTATGAAATTTCCAAAAGTAGCTGTCCAAGATGTCAAGAATTATTCACTAAGTATCACGTTTTCTGTGGATGTAAAAAAGGCTATGAACTAAGAATTAAAATGGATTTAAACCAATTAAATTTCATCACAGAAGAAAATCAAATGTATCGTTTCTTCCAAGGTGCAAATACTGCTATGATTTACAAATTATATAATTATACAAAAACCTTTTGTAATCAATCCTTAAAAGGGTGAAAGAATTTGAATTGATCCGAACATTGTATGTAATAATACTAACTGATAAAAACTGAATATGTTATAATTATGACTATGATCAATGTTCATTCTATGTTATAACTCCCTGTAATAACAGGCTATTGCCTAATATGACTAATAAATTATTATTATTATTATTATTATATTAGTCAATTTTCTATTGAAAAGAACTTATTAATTTAAACAAGGGTTCTAAAATACAGGTGTGTTAGGTAAATGTTATTAAACATTTTTTTTAACTGTAGGTATTACTTACCTACGAATGATTACTTCATTCGTAAAAATGACGAACACAGTGGTATCTCGATACTTGAACAATTCAGTAGTCAAATACAAATTCTGGAAAAAAGTCTCTTGGTACTCGATCGAACAAACGCGACCTGCTAGAACAAATTTTTGATTAAAAACATATTTTTATTTTGTCATCCACAAAAATTTTTTATGATAAAAATTAAAACATATGAAAATGTTGTCGATACTACTGATCAAGATTAACAAAAAAGCTGAGATGACGACAATACTTTGTAAAAAGAAACACTTTCATTTAACTAAAATTAATATTAACATGTAATACAATACTTTTACTTGTGATTGTTAATTATTAATTGAAAATAAATTATTGATTGCTTTAATAAACATATTTTTCTCTTAGTAATGAAAAAGAATAGTATGTATACTTTTGCTAACTTCTGAAACGTAACCTTATGTTTCAGAGGCATTAGTCCTTGTTTCATATAGCACAAATTTGCATAACACATAATGTGTTATGCAAATTTGTGCTATATGAAACAAGGAATGTAACTACTATGTTATGTGAGGATACCTGTATATCAGGTGTGTCAAACTCATTTAAACAACAGGCCAATAATGTGACTGGTAAGATTCACGTGGGCCACGTCACATTTACAAATTTTCTTAAAATTATAATTTGAAGTGAGAATGCAGGAATACAGATAGAGCAATTAAAACACATTATGTAGTTCAGTAAATTCAACTCAACAATATATAATTGCTATAGCATTGCTTTTATTTAAACATTTATTTAATTTCATGTACATATTTATAAAAGTAAAATTAATTGTTTTCATTGGCAAACTTGCCAGCATTATCTTTCTCCTCCTAGTTTCCCATATCAAAAAAAAAAAAAAAAATTCCTATATCAAAAAAAATTAAATGTTTTTATTGCTGGAAATTTAAGGTTTTTGTTTTTTAATAGTTTATTTTCCAGTAGCTAGTTTACTTATTGTTTCCTATATCTGGATTCAAAGACAGAGAACAAACAATCTTCATTGTGGCAGATAGATGTTTATCAGTTAACCTTGATCTATAAGCCATTTTATTTAATTTTAGAGCACTGTGGCTGCGCGCCATGAAAATCACATTGGGGGCCCGCATGAAGCCTGCCAGTTTGACACCGCTGCTGTATATATACACATTACACTATTATATGTTTCAAAAAAGAAAAAAAATTCATTCTTTTAGTACAATGTAGTTAATAGATAAAATATCAGATACATCAATAAAAATGTTTCTAATTGGCAACATTTTCAGCATAATATTGTTGGACAATAATGGAAAGTTTGGAAATCTTTTTTTTAATTAACTTGCATGTTATAATATGAATACCATAATAATTATACTGTTGTATTAATTTTTGGCACAAAATTCAAATCTAATAATATTGTTTGACAATATTTAAATAGATCAATACAAAAAAAGTTTCACCATTTTTGAAAATCTTTACATTACAGTAGTATGTACAGTACTACAAAAAATTATCAACTCAATTGCATGGTAGACAAGCTCACTGATTCTCAGATGGCTAGTTGCTAACTGTCAACTGTGTTTGTAGCAACACAACCCCAAAATAGATAATTTTACCAGAATTTCATCAAAAAGTTTTTCAACCATAACAATTCAAGTCATGACAATTTTGATAGTTACAATATAGAATATAACCCAATTTTTCTGAAAATGAGAGTGACTTGGAATCAAATGACTCAATCTATGAATATATGATGGATATTGAAGATGAATTACATGATGTGAATGATACTAATCATGATAATACTATTTCTTCAAAAGATTATGAAAATCTATCAATAATAACTCACCTGTATAGCAACAGGTCTTTCCTCAAAAGTTCAGTGAAAAAGTGAAAAACAAATGTGTGTGCAAGTGACCACCCAATAGAGTTTTACAAACTGTTTTTAACCCACAAAATTATTGAATATATAACAGATCAAATAAACATTTATGTCACACAATTTTTGGCAGCAAAAATAATCAGTGGTAGTAGTTACAAAATCAATAGAAAGGTACCAATACACAGGAAATAAGAAAATTCCTTGGACTTCTTCTATGGATGGGGTTAGTTAGATATCCAAAGTGATTACTGGGGTACAAAGCACAAGTATAGAAACTGTACTACACCACAAACCATGTTGTGTAACAGATTTGAAATATTGCTAAGCATGTGGCATTTTTCAAACAACAAAGCTCATGGTGACCAATTACACAAATAAAATTCTGTAAATAATATAGTAAATATGACTTGAAGACCTTTACCAACATTATAATATACTTAGTAAATTTTTATGTGTAGATGAGACAATAATCTCTTTTAGAGGACAATTACTTTTTCATCGGTATATTCCAGGGAAACATCACAAATATGATGTTAAATTGTTCAAAATTTGTGATTCTACTGGATACACTTGAAATTTATCAAAGTAAAAATGAAAAAACAAAAAAACAGGAAAATGTGTCCTTATCAACCTACATTGCACTCAAGCTAGTCAAAAAGTATTTTTGCAAAGGTCATATATTCATTACAGATAATTACTTTATATTGATAGAGCTGGCAGAACATTTATTAGAGAGAGGTACCCACCCTATAGGGACATTGAGAAAAAATAGGAAATGCATTCCAAAGGAGATGGTAAACAAAAAGTTATCTAAAATCTAAATTATTGGAATGCATAATGAGAAAGGAATAGCTGTAGTTAAGTGGAAAGATAAATGGGATGTCCTTATGTTGTCCACAAAACATAACAACAGAAATAACTTCTACAGAAAAAAATAAGAAATTTTAAAACCTAAAATACTAGAACAGCAGCTATTGATTTATCTACTCAATATTCCAGTTACTTCAATGCAGTGCAAGTGTAAAATGGCATCACAAAGTTGCAATGGAGCTACTTTTTGGTCAATGCACATGTTATTTACAATAAGATATCCAAAAATAAATTATCCATTACTGCATTCAAAGAGTTTTTAGCAGAGATCTGGCTTACTTGATATTGCAGAAAATAATGAAGAACCTGTGGCAAAACTCCCCAAAAACATATACTGGAAGAGAGTGGAGATGTTGATCAAAAAAATATAAAAATAAGAAAATGTTGTGTAACCTGCTATACTAAAATTCGATAGCAACTGAAAAGTCACAAAGCAGATAGAGCAAGTTTAACACTGCACATTACTTCATATTGCTTACAGTACCCAGAAAAACCTGCAATGTGTACAAAGTTTTGTAATCAAATCAAATATTAACTACATATGTATAATTTGATCATAGCTCATTATAGCTACTTTCATTTATTCTTTCAAATAAGTAATACTTGTGCATAAATTATACTTATAATTTAATTTTGTAAATCTGTATCTTTAAAATTCGATAGCAACTGAAAAGTCACAAAGCAGATAGAGCAAGTTTAACACTGCACATTACTTCATATTGCTTACAGTACCCAGAAAAACCTGCAATGTGTACAAATAATCAAATCAAATATTAATAAAATTTTTGATTTGATATAGACCATTATGATGGCCAGCCATCATTATTACTCTATAAACATTTGCAGGAGGCCAATACTAGTGCATAAAACAAATTAATGTAAAGCATGATAATTTTAAGTTGCTGGAACTACAAATATGTCTCACTAACCTTGTATAACTTTGCAGGTAAAAACTCAGAACATATCACTAACATTTTTGACCCACTTTTTAGGGTCTTCTTCAGGTGATCTATAAATATTTTTTGGTTTTATTCTAATCTTTAAATTTCCAGTTTCCAACATTTTCTATCCTCAAATTCATTTTTCGAATCTTTTAAAATTTAAATATTCGAAAGATGTGCGCTTGCGCTAGTTGTTATAGCATTTTTACCAGCAAAGCTATGCAAGGTTAGTGAGACGTATTTGTATTATCACTTTGTTCATTGGATGGAGTTGCTGGAACTACATTTGATATTATGACAGTAGGCCATCATATCATTCATTCAGTTAGAAATACATATGACAACCAGCTCATCATATGGCAGTTAATGTGTTAAAGAAAACGAAAATCCTAAACATCAATAATAGTGTATTTTTAATTAATACTTTGAAATTATGGAAAATGTATTTTATTTGAATTATTTGGCATATCACAATATAGATATAATAATAAAGTTAAGTTTCTCTGCACCAATAATCACATTAATATGAGATCAAGAAAAACTATCAAGTAAAAATATTCATTCCTAGTACATATTGGCTAGATGTTAACATGTGATTAAAATTTTCAAGGAGATTCAAAATTAAATTCGAAATTTAGTAACTAATTCATGACTTCAGGAGTACAGACTGGTCCATTTATTTTTATTTTAACAATTGTATTCATTCCACCTTAAATTTAAAAAAGTAGACACCTCATCAAAAATGGTTAAACTTTCCTTTGCAAACACAGTAAATTAATGTGTCATCAGTGGAACAGATGAAAAAGACCAGGCACTCCCCATTACCAATGTTTACAAATGTATCCAAAAACCCATCCTTGATTCTTGCAATACTATTGTGGCCGTCAGCCATATCATTGTATAGTTATATTAATATTTTTATTTTAGATTTAAGATTTTCTTTGTCCCTTTGTCTTTACTATTCGGGGAATTCCTTCTTTAATCCCTTTTTTCCCCTTGGGTGGGATCGTTGTTTCAGAGAAGTAACGTCCTGAAACAAAAGAAGTAAGGAGACTGAAGGGATTAGCAAAGACGGAAAAGAGCAGGAAGACAGATTTCGGTGAGAGAGGTCAGTCTGAAATGAGCTCCAGATTACGAACAAAGAGATCAGAGGATAGACATTCTTGCAGACAAGATAAATGTTCCCATGTTAAAGAATAAAAAGTGAAATGTTGAGAGGATAAAAATCCCAGCGATGCATAATAAGCTGAAGCAGAGGACAAGCTTAAGAAAGACAGTATAACCTGGACAATTAACGAAAAACAGCAACCCATCCAAGACTACGTGGCAAGCAGAACATTCCTGGGTATTTCCATCTTCCTTTCGTTCTGTTCCTAATTATCTATCTTCTTTTCTCCTTATAGTTTGTAAGTAGGTTAAGTCTTAGATATAAGTCTCCTTGCGTAAACTTTGTCACAACTCGAATACCCAATGTTCATCCATTCAAGAAGTCCAATTATTGTATGTGTAAAAGAACCTTATATGCGCCTGTAAATTGGGATCTATGTAACAAGAACTGGTTCAACAAGCAAAATAAAATGATCTGTATTATATGTGTATAATTGATTGGTATTTTTACGTTTTCTGTTCATGGATGACATATCAACTCACTACAAACATCACACTATTATACAAAGTACAGTAGAGCATCGATTATCCGACCCCCGATTAACCAACGCGTTCTAGTCGGCAAATTCAAATAGTCCGCTAGTGATGTGGCGCTACAATATTTGGTTATGTCTTGGCTATTTTAATATTATTTTTGTTAAATTTTTGTGCATGTTTTAGCTTGCAGCATTGGCTCGACCATGAGAGGGAGGCTAGTATTTAAACCAGGCCTAATACACTATACTAATAATGTATTTTTTCATACTTTTGCGTTATCTGACAACCCACAGTCCCCAATTAAGTCGGATAAATCGATGCTCTAGCTGTAATTTACATTCCATATTTAATAATTTTGCAGTAGAACAAAATAACAACCCCAGTTCAGCTTTAAGCTAGGGGGGGGGGGTCAACAACAGATGCCACATTCATAGCAAGACAGCTAATGGAGAAATATAGAGAGAAGAAAAAAACATCCCATATGGTATTTATTGACCATGTAAAGGCCTACAAGAAGATACAAAAAGAAATCATCTGGTGGTCACTGAAAAAACACATGAAAGAGGAATATGTAAAAATCTTCAGGAACACACAGATTCTTCAACAAGTGGTATGACTGAGACTGACCTATTCCAAGGTTTGGTCTTAAGTCCTGATCGGTTTATCATAATTTTAGATGAGTGATGATAGATGATGTAAATAGGTGGGGTTTGGAGGCAAAGCTGGACCAATGGAGAGAAAGACTAGAAAAAAAAACTTAAAAATCAGGCTTTTAAAGAAGGCTTTTCATATTCTTAGTTTTTAATGACCAGATGTCTAGTTTATGATCATCATTTGAAAAAGAAGAGTATGAAAAGTTTTTAAAGGAAATGTTTTGATGAATTAAAGCCATTTGTAAGTACAAAGGTGGACCCACAAAGTACTAACACTTTAAAGTAGCAAATGTCAATTGTAATTAATTTATTACTAAAATAAAAACAAAATTTATTATAATAAATTGAAGAATTTCTGTATCGTGTTGTGTTATAATTTTTTGAATAAAGTTACATTTTCATTTAATTCTTGTTCCTTTTTTTTAAGATTTGATCTTTTTTTTAAATCTTTTTTATTTATCCTAATTTACATATTTTCACTGCTTAAGCCATTTTTTAAATTCACACAAAAATCAAATTTATATACGTGATGATTTAAAGTAGCTGAAGACAAAACATTAAATGTTATAATTTTTTAACTGTAGTTTAAGAATATGTATGTGATATTATATAAGATCTGTTTAGTCGAAATTAAAAGTTTGTAAAGGAGTGTTAAAAATTCAGATCACCAAGAAGTGGGCAACAAGCAGAATTTGTTACTGAGAAACAGTCAAGTTCGAACCCACAGGCAATCAACAAAAGTAACTATAGTCTATGTATCGTAACTTGGCATCTACTGTAAACAAAGATTTTGTCATATTAATCCACTGGAGATTTTCATTGGTCAAATTACAATCGGAAGTGGCTAGACTTGTGTTGACCAGATAAGCCCCTTTCTCTGCATGTGTTAAAGTATGTCAGAGTGGTCACAACAATTTAAAAATTACCGAGATAATACTTAGAAAACTTATTATAGCTTACTTTAACATTTTTACATAGCCATTTAAATTATTTCCATCATTTAAATATAGTTTGTCAAAAATTATTAAATATATAATATTATGCCTTACACAAAACGTATTTATAATTGTGTAGTTGAATACACTTCAGAATTTTTAACTACACAACTATTTTATTAAATAGATATAAAACAAAACAAATTCTCCAACAATCCTTAAAAATCATACTCAAACCTCTAAAGGAAAATGTTACTGTATTGTATGAATTTATCTATGTGATATTTATATAATTAAACATTTTTTAACATAATTACAGTGTAAACTTATCTTATTAATCATCTGTATCAGAAGATAGTTGCTCAAAGTAATCATTTATATCGCTTTTGTCACTACTTGTGTTTGACTGAATAATCAGTTTTTCTACAACAGTTTCTGAAATCTCATGAAGTCCCCACATTCATTGTTCTTTTTCTATATGTTTGATACATTTTCTCCATCTTTCTTCAGTTATTTGTTCAATAGCTTTATTCATTAAAATTCGCACATCTGACAGTTTGAATGTTGTGTTGTGACGTGCGATGTAACCTTTCATATCTGCCCATACCAATTCAATAGGATTTAAATTACAACGATACAGAGGTAAACATAACACATCAACACCTATTTCTTTGGCCATTTTGTCAATAATATATTTATCATATTTATGTTTTACTTTTTTAACAATATCCAAAAGTTCTATTTTTAACATTTTGTCATTATGACAAACCCTATTTTTTTTCCAACCAAGAAATCAAGTCAGCTTTTTTCCAACTATAATTAGAAATCTTCTCAATTTTGGCTGAGTGATATGGAGCATTGTCCATGACAACAACAGCATTACTTTCTAATTTCAATAATGTTTTTTCAAACCATTTTTGAAATTATTGCCATCCATTTCTTCGTGTTAATCTTTTGTTGACTTTGATTCAAGTTCATATAGACCACTATTAAGAAAACCTGTATTTATGCCTATATGAACAAGAACTATTCGTTTTCCTTTTCCAGAAGGATTTTTTAATTCAGTAGATTGTCCAGACGTAAAAGCTTCTCAATATGACATAATTGAACAATCCTTCCATATTTTATTCTTGGTATGGCCTGCATTAATCCACGTTTTGTCCAAATAGTAAATCTTATGGCCTAAAGAACACATTTCTCTTATTTTTCGTAGATATTGTCTTCGCCATAAAATGATATCGTCTCTTTCAATTAATCTACTATTTCAATTACAGTTTGTATATTTAAAATTAAGTAATTTTTAACAAATTATATATTGTGGATCGAGTAAAGTCTAGTAAATCTGGATCATCATTAACAGCCTGTAATACCTTATTTACTGTAGGTAAATTCATTTAAAAAATAAAAATTGTGTACTTTACCTTTAATGGCACATTTTGTGAATTCATCATATTTGTCAACAAGTTGAGTATGCTTACAGGTTTTCAAAGGAGTTATTTTACCATTAGTAAAATATTCTTTGCAAATTCTGTAAATGCTCCTTTCTGATATCCCTGTTGTCTTTGCTACCATTTTCACTATATCCTTCACACAGACTTCTGGATTTGTTTCAGTTAGAGAATTAAACAAATTTAATACTATTCGTTTATCCAAGCTCCTCAGAGATTTTCCTTGTTGATGTTTAATGGTATTTACATTCAAGTTTTCCATTTTTGTAATTCGACAAGACACGGTTTGAAACAATGACAGTTACTGTAATGAATGGAAAACGAAACCAAGACATTATAGTGCGCATGACCAGAAAAGGTTTATTTTCAGTGATTCAGAATGTGCAAATATTCATTAAAATAACAATTTAACAAATATGAAATAATTACATTTATAATCATTGCTAAGCGACTAGTGTTTCATTTATGATTTTATAAATAACGAAGAACTATTTTCTGCAAATGAATGAGATGCAACACAGTTTTTAATTGATGGACGTGGGTTTAAGCCAATAAACAAAGGGAGGTGTGACTTAGTTTGTTTACAGTAGGTGCCAAGTTAGGATAAATAGACTATAGATCCACACATCCAATTCATTAAGCTCTTCACTTGTTTGGCAGAGAGAAAGTGAATGTCACCACAGAAGGTTCTTCAGCTATTCCAAAAGGGAAACCTTGTGTCCAACAAAATAATCTCCCCATTGGAAGGAAGCAATTTCGGCTTCCTGCCAATGGGGAGGTGAACACCAGACAGTCAATGGTCTTGATTCATTATTGATAATCTTCCTTTATTTAAGTCATCTTCATGTTCTTTTAATCTAGTTGCAAAAATATCAGTAGTAAAATTTGTTAACAAATATTCTAACAAGTAAACATTTCTCTCCATACAAGTCTAAGATTAAAGAATAATTCTATGAAACATTAGAATTATGGTCTAATACCCATTGTGATAAAGAATTTAAGAATGAGCCCTAGATGCTAAGCAGAAAGGTGTTCTGATATTTTTTGAATTTATATTAAAATTTTATATACTGGTATCTCTCATACCACATGGTTTTGCTCTAACACAGCTTGAGAATTGGAGACATCCCTGTACAAAATGTCACAATTTTTAAATGCACTGTCATTCAATATTTTTTATTCAAGCAAGCATGCATGTTATCTCATATTTGCCCATGAAACTTTCAATGTTGTTTCATGTCTTTTGCACATTTTCTTTAATGAGAACTGATTGCACAATTTTTCTTCTTCCTTATCATAACTTTCTATTCTAGCATTCATATAAACCAGGTATCGCTGACAATGCTCTACATGAAGCCGAAAGACTGCCATTGTGTTTTGTTTTATAGATTAAATAAAAAGTTACTACATACAAATATTAAATTTATGAAGATCTCTTAGGCACATGCAAGCAAATAAAAATATCAGATTTTATGAAAAAAGTTAAAAAAATCACAATGCTTTGATCAAAGTCAACAAGAAAGCCCAGAAGTATATTTTGCCAAAAAGTTACCATTAAATGAGGTTTGCCCATGTTTAACAGTGTTTACAGTGAAGAAAAAATTAACATTAACATACAAAACTTTTCATTATGATTGCTGGTTAATTGTGTTATTGTAAAGAATCTTATTTAAAGAAAACTGTCCATCCACATTAATTAAAACTCTCAACTTTTTAACTTGCAAATTTTAACATAATTAAATTGTCATTCACATAGCTAGATAGCATTTCTCTTTAATCAACTGATGGTTTGATATTAAGTGTTAAATACACAGCTGAAGTAAAAAATAAAGGGGAAGTTTTTCCAAGAAAGTTATATCAACAAGTTGTTTAACTTTCCCGGAAAAAAGTTAACGTGTTATGAGGTTTTATTAAAAAACTTTTTATGTTATTATTATAAAATGGCAAATAATCTAATTTTGAGGATAGAGCCGAGTTTTATAAAACAGTGTAAATACTAATAACGAGTAAAATCTTCATAAAATCTTAAAGTCCATCCAACTCCACCCAAGGTATGACACACAACCCTTTCTATCTCTCAACATCTCTCAACCTTTAATTACCAATTCCTCTAATACACAAATCTCCCTACAGAATTTCAGAAATTTTTGACAATAGGCACAGGAGTTATTAAACTTCAAAGTGGGTGGTAAACAAAATTGTGCCTCCCCACATATACTAACATCCCTACATACAGAAAAACCCCCAAATTTTCTTGCAACATTTTTACAAAGTGTAAAAATCTTGAGAGGTCATTTTTTAACTGATTGCCATACTTTCACTCTGTTATACATAACAGCCAGGAAAGCAAAAATCAACAAAAAATTCTGAAAATACAACTTAATAAAGCCAAAAGATTACCAGATTAAATCAGGCTGCATTACTGCCACTAATAATTATTAAATACCAAGTAATATAGCACTAAAGGTAGGCATTAGGCAGAACCTCTTATTTATTTATTTATTTAACTTAAATTAGAATGGCAAGGCTCACACAGCCAGAATCCCCTTAAACATTTACCATACAAATAACCATCAAAAAACAATCAAAAACATATCTACAGAAAAAATTTTAAATTATATCCATGTAATTTAACAACAATACAATCCTACAAAAAAAAAAAATAGTACAATAAAAATTAAATTTAATAAATAAGAATTAATTAAGAATTACAAAAAGTAAAAATCATTTTTACATAACACAGTTGATGAAACCATTTAAAATTAAGATGTAAATAAAATTGAACAGATGCTAAATCATTACAAATCTGATAAAAGGAATGGCAAGATATATTCAATCTAAACAAAGAATTATAAATTTGATTTACATTATGAGTGTGCATGTTTGGTACTCAAAGTATAGGAACAACTGAATTAAGAAATTCATTATAGTATTTATAGTAGAATATTTGAAAATAGTTTATTTCTCTATAAACATTTAGAGGAGATTTAAAATGTAACTAGCATCTGTTGGAAATTAGTAAAAAGAAGGTTTGATAATCTATGTAGAAACAAACAATTATTTATTGTGACATCATCACAATACCAGGCTGCAATTTTTAATCATATTTTTAATTTATTTAATTTAAAATATATGTTCTCCATCTCAAATTAGTAGCAGCTTGCCCCTGTACATCATACTTTTCCTTTAACAATAGAGTCATGCTGATCATCTATTAACTCCTTTTGGGAAAAAGTTTTGAATTGAAACAATGTGACTTCTGCTTTACACCAGAAATTTGTATATATTTAATCGGGTCATCCAGCCCCTGAGGTTTCCATATCTGGTCTCATCTTCCATCTATTTAACTCTGTTCTTGAGATTAAGGAAAGACAGACAGCCAGACAATAGGGAGAATTTGTAGGTCTATAATTTTTTCACATTGCAGCCCAATAAAATTTATTCAATTCAGATATGTTTCTCCAGAGAAGATTTCAGTGCCATAACCCAAGAAATTTAGAAAGAAACAATGATTCAAGCAATTTTTCTATGCAATCATTTACAAGATGTTCAAGGACAACTGGGTTAATCCAGATTTTCTCAAGCTATAGTTGTCACCAGTCAAAAGTAGTGGGGTACATTTTTGTTTATAGCCCCCGTAATATGAAGAGAAATGAGTAAACACTTATTAAATTATTAACCAATTGTATATTTAGTGTTGAAGTCAATAGTAATGTTCCATTCACAACAGATATTACAAACTGCACTAATTTTAGTTTTGGTGCAACTAGAATTTATCTATGATCATACTGATGCTCCATTTTATGCTAACTTAAGGTCTTTTGACACTTGAACACATTTTCTAGCAGGAAACAAGTTCTGGCATCTATTACAATAAAAAATCATTCCATATATTTTAGACATCTACAATCCAAACTGCCGGACTTTCTTAGCAATTTGGCATTAGTTTTTATTTTATTTTTTACTCACATTGTTGGTCGAACCAAACTCAACATAACAAAATATATTCTGTGCATGCTCCACATGCAGAAGTTTGACTACTTTACGCACAAGAAATTACCTATTCTATCTAATTAAATACCAGGTTGAACCAAAAGTAGGTGGACAGTAGGTGGAATAGGGTTTGTGTTAGGGTTATACTATTATAATGGTGTATATGTAACTTGGTTATGGGTATGGTTAAGTTATCTTTGTGTATTAATTTCTTGAAATGTATCTCTGATGCATTTCAAGAAATTAATTCACAAAGATACCTGTGAAAAAATGTTTGTCAAAACATGAAATGTAGACTTCAAAGCTGTGTAAATTGTGATGGACAGCAGTTTGAGCACCTGAATTGATAAAATTGTATTGTATTGTATTAGTAAATATAATTGTATATGTAATCTCAAAATTTATATGTATAGGTAATCTCAGTAAATGTTATCATTTACTGCCCACCTACTTTTGGTTCACCCTGTATTATATTTCACAGTTTTTCAAAAATTTAGTTATAGCATTTACAATAATTTTAACCCAATCAATTCAAAGAGTTTTCAGAATTTGAAAAAAAAGATTTCCACACCAGTGAAAAATATGTTTGTTCCTGAGAGTTTAAAAGAATACAAGCCAACAGTTCAAATTTAAGACTTGAATTTCATGCACTCGTCCTGTAATTGAATGACATGGGGCTATACCTTTGAGTGCGACCCATTACTCGCCTTAACAACTGTAATTGAATGACAATATGATATTTCTCACGTGAACCATACATGCACAAAAAACAGATTCACCATGCAGATAGCAGAAACAGTCTACAAATAGATTACAAATCTTTTTTTCTTGATCACTCGAAAAAAAGGATTCGTAATCATGCAAACCACCTATAAAGTTTACAATGCATTTATTTAGTTCAGAAAATGGTAAAGTCTGCAAACTATGCAGTAAAAATAATTAATGCACGTTTTACACATTTTAACGTTAAAAATGCACATAAAATATGCATCGTCAAATGACCCAAATTTGATCCGCCAGACCCAAGTCACATCTAAGTCAAGGTTTTGACACCATACACCTAAAAAAAAAACATGCTCGGGCACATAAATCCAACCCTTAGATGTAACCAAAATGTTATTTTTACCACTTCCAAAATCATTTCTAAACAGCAGCTCACTCACAATGCTTCTAACAACAATAAAAGTCATTTCATTCCACCTTTTACAACTTTACATCCAAAACATATACACTTTAACACAATCTCTTCACTTTTACGACAAAGTTTAAAAATATAAGATCAAATCAACACAAAAGTGTATTCTTTCCAGATGAAACAAGTGCAAATGTGCAGTTCCACACACACATAAGTGAACAGGGGGCAATTATTTCACCCAAAGCAAATTATGAAATCTGTTGACGGCAAAAATTCCATACAAAGGCAAATGTGCCACTTGGGCCCCGCGAGTAGGCTTAAATTCCGCCACTCCTCCAATCAGCCATCCACGAGTCTTACCACCATTTTCGACAACACCCAAACGAATCAACCCACCCACTTTCGTCTGGGATGGCAAGGACGTCAAGCATCCACTGCGCACTTTACCAATTGCCAATTAGTAAAGTGCAGTCTAATTTTGACCTCTGCATCCTGCCAGGCAGGGAAATTCTGGAGCGGCATCACTTCTCCTACTGCAGAAAACACACTGTTCCAGACCCCTCTGTCCAAGGTCCCCCATTGCCTCCCATTGCCTACCAGGGAGACAGAGGCCGAGAGACTAACACTTGGACGGGCTCTGACCTCTCCAAAGCAAAGGGTCGCACCACGCACCCCTTCAGAGAAGTTTCTTCGCGTCGACGACGGAGTTTTATCGGAATCGGCGCCAAGGAGGGAGCGAAACGGTTATTTCGGGCGTCGTCGGAGGGCAACGAAGATCGGGAGCCGAAAAACGACACGAAAATACCGCGTCGGACGGGACGCCAACGCCTGGTAATGGTTGGGCGACGATGTGCGGCGGCAGAAGGGCAGGTCCCGACCGATGCCCGCGACTAATAAAAGGCAAAAATCGATGAAAGTAGCAACAGGCCGATCCGGGGAAGGGGGGATCGTCTCTCCCAGGCTACCGCCGGGCGGCAAAGAGACTTTTAAAGAATCGTCGGCCGGACGCCAGATAATTTTAAAAATCGAACGCTAATCCCCGCGAGTAGGCTTAAATCGGCCGTCGGAATTCGGATGTGTCGGCCGACCGACCGTCGGTTACGGGCATTACCTGTCCAAATGGATCTCTGTTCCGAAAACGGGCTTCTCATCCTCGTTACCGAACTTCCATCCTCCGTTATCGGCTTTCCTTTTCCGTACAAAAATCTAAAAACCCAAAAAATCGAAAAACGGGACGGTCGGGGAGATCACGTGACGCTAGAGTCACGTGACCGGTCGGGCCGGTGGCAACGGATATCCGTCCGACGATTTTCCCACCGTCGCCACGACGGACGAGCGTGAAAATTTCGCCGTAATTATCGTTTATTCCCGAAAAGAAATAATAGTTTGATGCCTGGGATTTAATTTCCTTTCGAAATATGCGGAGCGCCGATCCGTTTCTTCCTCCCGACCCTAACTCGGATGTTGCCAGAATTGGCCGTCGGCAGTTCGATGACGTCGAATCTTCGTTTTTCGGCCGGAGGGGAACGATGTCGGAAAGATCCGAAACCGGACTCGTGCCTCCGATTTTAATTTTCGGTGGCGGCAACAAATACTGCGGCGTGCCATTATTTCGGAAGCGTGGTTTTCGACTTTTCGATCGTGCCAGTGTAAACGTAAAACATTTATATATAATAAATTAAATGACCGGTAAATTAAAACGAAATCGTTGATATTTTTACAAGTCGCCATTTACGTGTAAAAAACGAAATGAATTAAAAGTATCAAGGAGTGCGCGATCTCCACCTAATCCGACTTTCTTTTTTTTTTTAATTCTTTTCTCCTCGTGGGAACTAAAAGTGCCCTTTTTAGTCAGCCCGTTACCGGTTCATCTGGGGCCACGGATTGGCGTAGAAGGGGCCTGACGTATATGGACGGACCAACCGCCAAATAAATTCCCGGAGTCTCTACAGTCCGGATTAGTTCCCAGCACTCCCGGAGAGGTATTGTACAGTAAGCATTTTTTCAGAAACGTCGAACAAAATGCCTATGATATAAATAGTGACTTTCGATTTGCCGATCGTTTCTGAGACAACATTTCGTAAAGATTTCAAAGAAATCTGCATCGTCTACCATCGTCGCCAGAAATATTCGCGTCGAATGATAAACGAGAAATTATAATTTGGAAGCGAAGACAAATGCAACGGTATTGTTTGGAAGGAAGAAAGATATTTTCCCTCGGTAAAACTTGAGTAAATGCCGGACACGCGATGTGGAAACATTGGCGAAACGAAACCGCGAAGTCATGTAAGGATGCATTTTCGATGGACTGCCGTCTGGAATCCGGAAGACGAGTCCATCTAAAATGCGAGTCTCACAAGGGAAACGATAGATTAAAAAATAACGGTAAATTGAAGGGAATTTAACATTGTTTCAATGAGCTGGACTGAGACAGTTTTGTACAATAAATGTAGTTTCGGGGTTTAACATTTGATTTTAAAATTCCACGATACCCATTTTGGAGCTCTCACATTTTCCACAGACTTTCGATATTCGTAAATTCTATGACAATTATAACATTTCTTTATCTGACCATTCTTAAGATATTTAGCAGATATATCTAAAACATGTATAGACAAACTTTTCCAACTTTCCTTTCCAGTGTTAAATTCTGCAGAATTAACATTAAAAATCGTTATTTCTATTAAATAATATACTCGAATTCGTAAATATTAACAAATATGTTCATTTTAATGAATATATTTATGATAAAAAATAATAGTAATTTTCAATTAAATGTAGACTTATTTTCAGAGCTAGATTAATATGCCTCTAAAATCAGTTGTAATTTGTGTTCGGAAATAAGGCGGGCCCTTAATAAGTCACGAAATAGAAATGTATTGTTACAGTTGTTTTCGAGACATCGAAGTTTTCGTAACATTGCTCCCTTTTCCTAAAAATCTTTTACAGGAGCATTTTTTTTCCAGTGACGTAGCGAACATAACTGGCGCCTGGGACACGACACGATTTTCAACACGAGTGTTGAAGTCGACAATTTGACGTCATCAACGACGTTCCAACTCGAGTACGAAGTGCATAGTTCCCATAATTCCATTTTCAGCAAGATGGATTTTATTCAAATGTCTCAGTAATTACCCACAATTCATTGGAAAGTAGCAGTCAACATATCTGTTGAGTGCTGAATGTGTTAAGTCAGCGTTGACAACAGCGCCACTTCAACGTTAAAAAAAGGAACGACTTTTAACGAACGTTGAGATCCGCGATGAAAATTGGAATGTCTCGAATGTAGTAGACAAGCGCCTAGTCCTGAGCCAGTATTAGTTCTAAATTATGCCGCTACGGCGAACAGCGTCGTGGCAGGATTCGATTTATTCTGGTCATAGCTATAAATTATGGATGCTTTATTTTTAATATTTATTAATTAAAAATGAAAATAAGTTAAATTTTTAGATTATTTAAGAATTATTTAGAAATCGAGTCCCTGCTGTATGTTACAAATGGAGTCCCTGCCTCGGCGCTGTTGGCCGTAGCGGCATAATTTAGAACTAATGCTGGCTGGGGCTAGATGATTATCGTTTATCGAACGAGACGAGATCTGTAAGTAGGTTGATAAGTTTTGTATTATCATTTCGAAATGGCCAACTTCAATTCAACCGATCCATTTCTACGCGAAATTAGCTTTTATCTGTTATTTACTAGCTTTTATCACGTTAATTATCAAGAAATGCAGTTTTCTTAATATTGCCACGCGAAAGAACGTTGAAAAAATAAATACCGGTGTTGGCTCTCGGACCCAGAAAGTGATAGAACCGGCTTTAAAAGATGTAATTTAAATTAATTATAGAAAATCGTGATTTTAATTTTAAAGAACCCTCCCACGCCTCTTTTTACATGATTTATATGTTTATGTGGGTTTACGGTATTTATTGGCAAAGTTTACGTGACGGAAAGTGGCGGTTTCAAAACGCAGCGGGTTTCTCGACTTTTCATTTCTCCACGCAAAGCGCCATCTACGTAATCAGCACAATGCGACGTGATTGATTAAAATTATTGATAACTGATTCTATATTTATTGACTTTAAATTATTTATTAAGGAATTGAGACAGAGCATTTCTCGAGTAAACAACGCCATGCAGTAAGAAGACGCTGATTTTGTCAATACCGAGTTGGATCGGCCTGCCATGGCCAAGCGGTCTTCGGTCCCTCAACACTGGAGGGTTTGTGTCTCGCTCGGACGGGCTGGCCATGTGGAGTTTTTCGGGTTTTCTCCACGTCTGTAACGTCTAAATAGGGGCCAGTTTCCCTTAAAAAGAACTCTCGGAAGACACCCCCTAGGCAGATCGCCCAAATTTTGCATTGCCATAACTAAACAAACAAACCGAACTGGAAGACTGATTGACTTTCCCTTTATACAGTGGACAAAAGTATTTGCACACTTGGTATTCTTGAAAAAAAGTGAAAAATTGAAAAAATTAATAGTTTTAATAACAAAAACCATATAGGCAAAAATTTAAACTAAAATTATATATATTAATATATTCTTAAATAGTTAATTATGTTTCCTATTTGTCAAAACAAAGGAGAAAACTATTAGCATGGTTAAAAATAATAATAAAAAATATTAAAATTAATATTTTGTAATGAGCCTCGAACTAAGAGGTAGGGTTTTTAATAATGGCTCTTGTTAGTCTGTTTGGAACTGAATGTGTTAATTTTCGAGGAAACTTTTTCCCATTCCAGTCTTTTTGAGTGATTTGTGTTTGATACCTTGTGTTTTCTCGCTTTGTTGTCGAACTCTTTCTGTAAATGTGTACTAAAGATAATTGTACCATAAATGTTTGATGGAATTTGAATCCAGAGACTGCAGGATGTTTTGTAGTGTGGGGCTTGTCGTAAAGTTACTGTAGACGGATGACTCTGGCCCCGCATTTGGGGTGGTCGTTCCACCGAAAGTAAAAGTCGCCGTCCAAATTTTGAGGATTGATTTTCCTTGGGAACGTTTAAGTACATTGTTTTGTCTGTTATACTGTCTACAAATATGTTTTCCTGTGCTAGTAGCTGACGTACTAACCCTGCACCATTGCACTGTGACCCCCACTTCTTACTGTGGTTTGAAAATTCTTTTCAAATATTTGAGCTGGAACTTCTGTTTGCAATATAGAAACTATAAACTTACTCAGTATTTAAGTGCGGGACTGAAATTATCTGCTGGAAATAGTACTATAATTTTTCTATTGTGAAATTTTTTTCTTCCATTTCTGCATTTGGGCTTTCTTCAAACTAAATTTTTCCATTGCTATGAATTAGAATGGATTTTATTTTCTTCTGAAAACAACACTTTAGACCAGTGGTTCTTAACCTGGGTTCGGTGAGTCAGTCTCAGGGGTTCGGCAGGAGGTCAACCACCTGACGTTATCGTAGAACCACCTGACGTAGAAACCGTATTGGTTTCGAAAACTAATGCTACATAACGTGTGTTCTATTGGGAAACTAACTTCTCTTACTCTTTAACTTCTACTACTCTCTAACTGAAACGAAGTGAAGAGGTCCCAATCGAATACACGTATAAACGACCTGCAAGACAGTCAAGCACACACCCGACTCATACGTTCGTGATGGCACGCCCCACTCGGCTATCATTGGCTGCGGGTGATCACGCAACATCGCTTGGCCTTTCTATGCTGCAGGAAATTTGGTGCGCCCAGTATTCGAATTGTGACTGTCGTGATTATACGTCGTGTGATTTCTTTTTTAATATTTTAATCCCTTCATACTATGTCGAGCAAAAAAAGAAAGTGGTCGGACGAATATGTACAATATGGATTCACATGTATAATGGAACATGATGGGAGTCAGAGTCCTTGTTGCATGATTTGCAATGCCAAGTTGAGCAATTCTAGTCTAGCACCGGCAAAACTAAGAGAACACTTCTTTAATCTGCATGGAAATTACAAAAATACAACACTCGCTGAATTCAAGGTGAAGAGGGCCAGATTTGATGAAAAGGGTAGTCTGCCTGTCCTCGGCTTTGTACCCATCGATAAACCGATCCTTACAGCATCGTACGAAGTCGCTTACCTTATCGCAAAGCAGGGCAAACCACACAATATTGGTGAAAAACTCATAAAACCAGCCGTGTTGAAGATGGCGAATATCATGCTGGGAAAAGCGGCTGAAGTTAAGTTATCCCAAATTCCTCTTTCAAATGACACCATCAGTGACAGAATAGACAACATGAGCAAAGATATCTTGGCCCAAGTAGTTGCAGATCTGATTTCAAGCCCGGCAAAATTCAGCCTTCAACTCGACGAAACTACAGACGTTTCCAGTCTAAGTCAGCTTGCAGTATTTGTGCGCTATGTGAAAGACGACGTTATAAAGGAAGATTTTTTATTGTATAAGCCTCTTACAACAACAACTAAGGCAGCCGATGTAAAGAAACTTGTGGATGACTTCTTCAAAGAAAATAATCTTTCGTGGGATATGGTTTCTGCAGTTTGTTCGGACGGAGCTCCAGCCATGCTGGGAAGAAAGTCTGGTTTTGGTGCGCTAGTGAAAGCCGACGCACCACACATCGTTGTTACACATTGTATTCTACACAGGCATGTGTTGGCAACAAAAACCATGCCTCCAAAACTAGCAGAAGTCTTAAAAATTGTAGTGGAATGCGTGAACTGTGCGCGAAATAGTGCTCTGAGGCACCGCATCTTCAAGGAGTTGTGTAAAGAAATGGGGTCTGAATTCGAGGTACTTCTGTACCATTCAAACGTTCGGTGGTTATCCCGGGGACAGGTTCTGAATCGTGTTTTTGCCCTACGTGAGGAATTAGCCCTGTTTTTGCAAGAGCACCAACATGGTCATGCAGATTGCTTCAAAAATTCTGAATTTATTCTCATGCTTGCGTACATGGCTGTTATCTTCGCAGCTCTCACCCATCTGAATCAACAGATGCAGGGCGGTGGTGTCAACATTTTCGAAGCGGAAGAAGCCCTGAAGGAGTTTCAAAAAAAGCTACCGTTGTGGAAACGACGAATAGAAAACGGTAACTTTGCAAACTTTACTCTGCAAGACGAATGTGTAGATAAGAATTATGATGTGCCTGGAATCGGAGATATTTCTGTATCGGGGGAACTGAAGCACGCAATTTCCATGCACTTAGACAAGCTTGCAAAGTCTCTTGAAGGGTACTTCCCTTCAAGAGCGTTATATCCAGCATGGGTGAGGCAGCCGTTTACGTTTGATGTTGAGAAAACAGATGTCAATGATACATACCTGGATGAAATCATTGAAATTCAGCAGAGCCAGGTTCAACAGCAACTCTTCAAAACAACAACGCTCTCATCGTTTTGGTGCCACCAAATAGTAACGTACTCTGCTATTGCGAAGAAAGCTCTGGAGATTTTGATACCGTTTGTGACAACATATCTTTGCGAGCAGTCCTTTTCGAGGATGCTGGACATTAAAACGAAGAAAAGGAACAGACTTAATTGCGAAAATGACATGCGAGTGGCACTTTCCAAGGTAAAGCCTCGCATTTCCGAACTGGTGTCTAAAAGGCAACAGCAGCAGTCACACTGATTTTAAATTTTGTTCTTTGTTCTTAATGTTTTGTTCTTTGTTCGTAATGTTTTGTTCTATAATGGTTTTGTTATTTTGTGGACCAATAAAATATATACGTATGTTTTGAATTTGAAAAATTATATTTTATTTTTCCAATAGGGGAAAAAAGTGATCACGTGACATAGGTGTCGCGCATATCGATACGGTTGTAAACAAGCTGTTCCGTTCGAAGGATAGCTTACTTTATAATAATGGAAGAACGAAAATATTTTTTAGGAAGGTTAACAACGGTACAATTAAAGGAAGAATTAAAAAAGTACAATGCCAAGTTAGCTGGTAGAAAAGCCGATTTAATAGAAAGGTAAGTTAAAATAATCTACATCTATATTTTTATCGTTAATTATTACATTTATAATTTCAAGTCATTATAACTATTACATGATAAGGTAACTTACCAGTAGATGAAAGTTTTAAGAATAAGATTTCACAAAATGCACATTTTTCGTCGATAAAAACATTTAAAGATCAGTAAAGTTCTCATTGATTCCTTTCACATTTGTCTAACCAATACATAAGGTCAAAACTTTAATTAAAATAAATTTTTTTTCCTTTGGAATATGGTCATGTACTGAGCCTGATATATTATAACCAATTTATATCAGTATCTGAAATGTTAACTGTACCAATAGGTTATCACTGTAATTTAGAACAACAATCAATACAAACAAAACTACTTTCTATGAAGCTCTAAGACAATATAAGAGATATATATCTTAATCTCCGAGACAACAATCTCTGGAGTATAATATATACAAACTTTGTTATTAATTTGGCAATGAACATGCAAAGTGGTTGTGCAATACCGATATTGCAATTAAGGCAACCAGCAAACATGAGGGCTTTAGAATCAGATCATGATTATTGCAAAAGCACAATGTCTGAAATGTTTTTTAAGTGCTTTACATGTAACTGAAGCAAGTAGGGAGTACATAAAACATTTGGAAAAAGAGACCAGATTACAATGAAAAAGTGCAGTTTGGAAGAAGGAACATTTGTTGCATTTGACATCTTCAAACTTTGGAAAAGTTTGTAAATTAAAATCAACAGACAGAGTAAAATTGTGTGGCTCATTACTGTCAAGTAGGCCAATAAAAAGTAAGGCAATTTCTCACGGCTTAAGGTATGAAAAAGAAGCAATTGAAACATATTCTTTTGTAAATACTCCTGTGAAAGAATGTGGCATGTTTCTTCATTCAAAATACCCATTCTTAGCTGCAAGTCCAGATGGGCTAGTGGATGATGATAAAATATTAGAAGTTAAATGTCCTTACTCCAATTTTAAACTTCCTGTGAATGTGCTAAAGATACCATATTTGGAATGTACTGATGACAAAATTACTTTAAAACGGAATCATGATTATTTTCATCAAATCCAAGGACGATTAGCAGTGACAAATAGACAAGTTGCTCATCTGTTTATTTACACAAAAAGTGACTTCAAAGTTTGTATCATTCCAAGAGATAATAAATTCATTGCAGACATGATTGAAACACTAATTATGTTTTTCCATGAGCATATTAAGCCAGTTCTTTTTTTAAAAAAAATGTTTTATAAACATTAAGTTTATAAAATAATTGAGCTAATTGTTATTTTACAATTTGAGTTTATGTAAAATTTTTCTAGATGGTGTATAGTGTGAATTTTTTTAAATAATAAAAAGAGATTTTGTTTTAAAGATTAAAATTCTTTTATTAGCTTACAAGTATTTATTCAACTATAGTACAAATTTTAAAACCACTATATTACTTTGAATTGAAGATCCACAATGAAGACTTTACTGTGTATGATAGTATACATTCTTAATCTTAGAATTTATAAACAGACAAAAATTTAAAAATACTATAGATGGAAAACTTAAATTAGGCTAGGGTCTAGAATGGAAAAAAAATTATTACGGTATTAATAGAGAGCTAGACTAACAGTGAAACAAATTAAGAATCTTCTGCCAACAATGCATGGTCTAAAATTGCATAACATAAAACATATAAATATAATTTCACTGCCGGAATGCATGTGTTGCCTCAAAATTTTATATGTACAGTACGTGAGTACGAGCCATTCCTATAATACGTTCAATATGTATTCTTTTACTAGATGTTTTTCTGTCTCGAGATGACAAACTGCTGCTCAGCTGTGCTTTTCCTCTCATAAAAGTGGGTATATTTACCACAACTTCTTTAGTAATTAGTTATTCCTGAATGTTAAAACCTCTATCAGCCATTACCCAGTCTTAAAATAATTATTGGATTTTCGTTTAAAGAATTAACAAATCGTACTTTGGAACCGACAACGTATCGCTTAGTCTGTTTTACAACCTCGTCGATACTAGCGCCGCGTACGGAGTAGATTTCACTTTTTTCCCCTATTAAAAGGGGTTCGGTGAATGCTCATATGAAACTGATGGGATTCGGTACCTCCAGCAAGGTTAAGAACCACTGCTTTAGACCAAAATGAATTATCTTGAGTTATATGATCTGATGAGAAGCTAACCTTCACAAAAGCTAGCTTCTTTAGATAAGTTCTTCTTAAGTTGTCTACTCTATCTTGTGAACTGACATAACAAAGGATTCTACGGATAGGTTTTGGATGAATCCCTTTGTTCAAATTTTCCTTTGGCATCATTGCAATTTCAGTTGAAGATATGTTAAAAAAAATCCACATTTACTTTATCTATCTCAAATTTCAACTTTGTGTTATGTGTATTACAATATTAACTCTGGCATACATGCAATGTATAAAAGAGATCTATGTGCTTTTAAATTTTCAAAACTATGTTCCCCCTGAATCTGAAATTCTCGTGATCCTATTATCATCATCTTTTGTACTCGGAAGATAATGACATTTTAATGAGAATATCTTATTCTCGTTAGATTGTGTTTCTGCTTTAATGGTGGCTTTGGACTTAGTTAAGTCATTTGTGGGATGCATAGTATTAGATAAATTCATTGCACACATCTGTGTTAGTACATACACAATTATTCAAATTTATCCTTAGAAGGATAAATTCTACTAAAACAATATTGAAGACAGAAATAGGAATACTTTGTGCAACATGGGGATACATGAAAAGGAATTGTACAATACTTCTAACACTGCTTTTGATTTTGTGTGGAATCTTTTAGAAAATAAAAAGACATTTTTATATGCATGATTCAGCAAGCAGAAATGTTATGAAATGTAACACGAGATAAATAATTTCTTAAAAAACATCAATAAATCTTAAAAATCAATAGTAACAGTAAAACAAAACAAATGGCCATGATAATTAGCAAAAACATCAAGGATATCTGACGGATATGTTGTGTGCACTTTCATCAAGTAGGATAATTGTAAATTTCTAGTTTTCCTAGTTTGTGTTTAGGACTCGCATGTGTCTGTGGCTGGGGAAATTGTAAATGGTCATGAATTTTAGATGCAAAATGAACAAAATTTGGCAATTTTATTTCACCAAACAGATGAAAAGCTTACAAGAAACCTGTATTGATATACATTAGAATATGCTCAAATGAAATAAGTTAATACAAACCTGTTTTTAGGCTGTAAAAATTAGACTAACGAGAGAAGACCACAAGTTGCTATGTGCACTTTTTAATAAAATCAGTAACTATTCATATAGTTACTGTGTCGTGATTACTGATCAGTTACTGATCAGTGATTGCTTAACTATAGTTGTATAGATCTCTGTGTCTTTTAAGCATGTAAAGCCAATTGCATGAATAGGCAATATGCAAGGAGAAAACTTTAAAAGTAGTATACCCATAGTAAATAGTTTGCCTGAAAGCTTAAGGCAAACTGTAGTATGATGTAATCAGTAAGGTCTGGATTTTTGGGTGCCACACCCACTTGATTTTTGAAAAGGGCAGAGTGTAATAAGACAAACTAAGTTGGTTTTAGTGCAGTAGGCCCACTCATTGCCAAACTGTTTAGCACCCAAATGCACCCAAATCGCAAACCCTGCCCCCAAAACAGTGACTAGCACCCAAACTATATATTTTGCATTCAGCTTTCCCCTTTTTTACATTTCAAAGAATATGTCGACAATTATCTCTTTTTTTGGTGGTTCTTATTCATTCACTTTAGGGGGAAAAAATAAATTTGTTAAACCAGACCATGTATGCTGAGGAAAAAAATATGATAATTAGCTTACTCTCTTCTTTTGTTGAGAGAAAAGAGGGTAAAACGGAATTTTCTGGACTAAACAACTAAGCCTTAGGGTTGTTTTAAGAATGTAAACAGATTCACTGAAAATCTGCAACACGTGTTTTCTTTTCTAAGAAAAGAACAATCTAGAAAATTCTGTATTGAGGTCACCGCACCCTGACTTGTGAGCACAACAGTTCCAATTTCCTTTGTTCGGTGTCAGCGACATTAGAAAATGGCAAAATTGTCCACGTCTAAACTGAACATTTTAGCAAATAAGTTTAAAGATGAAGGTGTATGCACAGATGGAAAAGTTCTTTGCTGTTCCATTTGCAATTATGTAATTTCAGTTGATGTGAAACGTCAAGAAACGAAAACAGGTGACACATAAGTTTGGAAAAGCATAGAGAAGGCAAACAAAAAAGGAGGAATTTTGAGCATATATTTATAGGGGCACTTGGTTGTTGTTGGAGACAATTCTGTAGTGTTTGTACTGGAAGAAATGACGGATTCCACAAAACGGTATGCGCTGAACATTCTTGTTGCACTACTGACCAGGTGCTATGTACAACCAATGTTGTTCAAGATGTACCAAGTTGAAAATACGAACTCAATGAACTCTAATATCTGGCCATCCATTGAGGGTCATTGGGGGATAAACAGTGTGGTATTCTACTGCTAGAACTTCAAGAAAATTAATGCGTTTATCAATGAACTTCCTTCTGGTAATTCTGCGGTTGTCGACAGTGTCGAGAAACTGGTCGCTGATCCAGTAGTGACCACAGAACTCTACTCTGTGCATTTGTACAAGTTATTGGTGGATAAGATCAACGAGCTGGAAAGACGTGGAACTGACATGTGGGATCAGTGGAATGTTGTAAGTCAGGCTCTTGATGTACTGGATGATTTTGCCCTGGACAAACTCAAATCTAGTTAATCAAAAAATCCCGATATGAAAAATATTCTGGATTGCACTGAATTAGAATTCTGAGTAAAACTGAAACATGTCCCCTTAGTCTCGGTCGACGTAAAAAATCTTTCTCCTTATATAAAGGCATTCTATCCTCCAAACAAGAAAACTTCACTTTTAAGAACATTGAAATGGTTACTGTTGTAAATTACAATGCTTATCTTTATGTCTAAATTGCAATAAACAATTATAGTAGAGTCGTAAATCGGCACCCTGGTAATCGGAATCGCCGGTAATCGGCACGATTTTCAGTCGGACTGTGTTGTGCTGAATCGAACGTTTTTGATACTAAATTTACTTCTAAAGTATAATTTTCATGTTTTTATATTCTTCAATATATTTATTTTGTTTGTACAAAATGCAGAAATAATTTTTAATGATACGATAGCCTCGATTATTATTATAAAATTTTTGTTAGGCTTAAAATCGACGAAAATTCAACACGAAGCGACACGCAACGAGAGAAAATTCAACACAAAGTGACACGCGACGGAGAAAATTTGAAACATCGGACAGGTTAATATATTTTTCGTACATAGACCGTAATCGGAACAAATCCCTAATCTGAACAACCCCAGTCCCCAATTGATTCCGATTTTCGGTTCTCTACTGTTATGTAGTTTGTAAATATAGTACATCTTGTTGGTTTTTGTCTTAATAATACAGCATTTAAAAGCACCCAAATGAACACCCAATCCATTTTAAAACTGCACCCAAAAATCTGGACCTTATTTGCACTTATAGTAACACTTGCAATTTCTGACTCAGAATCAATTCTCCATTTTTTTCCCTTTTTTTAATACAGTATATTCCCAATTATCCAGGCAAACCAATAGTAATGGAGGCATGGAAACATGGATAATCCACAAATCTGTGTTAATGAAAGTTAATTTATAAACTTTAGTTGTGATCAGAGTTGAACAAAATTTTCAACATAAACAGAAAATTCAGAAAAATTTATTGAACTAGTGCCTTGCAGTTTACTATCAATTTCATGTAAACTGAGAATGATAGGTGGTAGCCAGCTTGATATTGTCATAAAAGTCATTAATTTTGCAGTTGTAATGATTTATTGATAAGGTAATTATTCAAAATATTTTCTTCAAACAATTTTACAACTTATTTAATGAAAATAAAAAATAATATACATGTGGGTAAGGCAATATTGTTCAACAATCAACTGCAGTAACTGTACTTGTCAGGCCATTTAATTTATGCCTTGACATTTTATGCCTGGTAATAATACTGATGGCCAACGTATCATTTTAAATACGAAGAGTTAAGAATGAAGATTTTTTACATTTATTTTAATGTTAATATTCCTGACATAAATTTTTATCAAGACGTAAGCATGTATGGATGATCTTTACGTAGATAATTGAGAGTAAGAAATAACTTACTAAATTTATTTTAAAAATTTTACATAAAATTGAAGAAAAAAACAGGGATTTTTCATATTTCTTCATCTTTTGTCCTTTTCACACTTCAGGAATATCTTACAGCAGAGTTGCCCTTTTATTAAATTAAGTTGTGTATTCTGAAACTGTGTCTTTTTTTTATCTGTTTTTATTGTCATGACTAGGCACATAGACAGACACTGGACATTTCTACATCATCTTTATTCAGAATATCCTATAGGCCGATACGCGTTTTAGGCATAAGCCCCTCATCCATCAGCCTGACTTCTGGGATTTCTTGTAGGTGGTGTTAACATGTATATATTCCGTTTAAAATTACTTATTTACAGTTAAAATTGTTTCTGTTAAAATACCTTTATAGTTTAAAATATATTTACAGTTAAAAGTACTATTTGTACTTTTTAACAATTTTAACTGTAAATAAGTAATTTTAAACAGGATGTATACATGTTAACACCACCTACAAGAAATCCCAGAAGTCATGCTGATGGATGAGGGGCTCATGCCCAAAATGCGTATCAGCCTAAAGCAGTGTTCCGCAACTGGTGTGCTGTCACATGGTGAAAGGTGTGACATGAACTTTTACATATTCTGTTAATTTCAAGTTTTATTTATATATTTTTATCACAGTTGTTGTGTTTCTTATGCTTGTATTTCATTCTCTGCTGCTCTGATGAAATAAGATGTTGTTTATTCTTTATTACAAGCCACACATTTTTATGTATTCTAAGAAATTATATGTAAAATAAATTTGCTCACAGGTGTTGATGTCTGTTTAATCATAATAATAATAATAATAGATTAGTGGCATTACGTAATTCTATTAATAGTATCATATCATACGTTTTTGAGGGGAATGACATTTTGGTGTGCCCTGTTGAGTCATGGGTGTTCCACAACCTTTTTCTACTTGCGTGCCGCAAGTAGAAAAAGGTTGTGGAACACTGGCCTATAGGATATTCCGAATAAAGATGATGTAGAAATGCTCAGTATCTATCTGCGCTCCTAGTTGTGACAATAAAAACAAATTAAGTGGTATTAACCATGTATTGACAGACCAGCTTAATACACGATTTCATGAGGAATTATATGTATGAATTGTTAGAAATGTATACTTATGTAAACTTTAGTAATTAAGTTAAAATAATGCAGGCATCAATATAAAAGTGACTGAAGAGGATTGATGTATGACTGAAATGCATTCCATGAATAAAATTAGTCTTTTAATGATGTGATCTGAATTATTTTGTTGCTCCAATACAGTTTGATAAGTCTCCTATATCTCCACTAATTGGAAGTTTGCAATAATTCAGTTATTCATTGGAGGCATAAAGATTTTTTTCATGACAGATATAAATTTAATATTTTGTCTCTAGTTAAAACTAATGTCTTATTTTTTGTATTGTTTTTGTTTCTACATTACATTTCTAGACACCAAACTCTTGCTGAGAATTTGTGAATTATCAAAAGTACATGTGAAAATACAAATACCATTGTTTAGCAACCCTAATTATATTTTCACATGCACTTTCACAGGTAACAAAAATACAGAACAAAAGCAAAAGATAAAATTAAAAAAAATAGCAGATTTGATTTCAACTAGAGAAAATATTAAATTTATTAGGAATTCCTTCTTTGTACAGTACATATTCAAGCTATTCTGAAATAAATCTATCAGATGTTCATAGTTAAATAAGCCTATTTTTGATTGTCACTATAAAATACTGTGAAGTTTATATTTATTGTCAAAGTTCCATTTCAAATATCCCTTCTTCTGGTATGGGGTAATTGTAAATGCCAAATTTTGCAGTTTCTATGGTGAACAACCAAAATAGTAAGATACAAATACTATTTTAGTGTTTTCCTTTACTAATTAGTACAAAAATATGACACAAAATCTCACTAATGAGGACAACAGTAATGATTATAGACGACACCTTTAATCCTGAAACTAAAAAAGTGGACACCTTATTTTTTTAGTAAACAAAATTTTAAGTAGGACCATAACATTCATAAAGCACCCTCTGTACTTTTAAAGGAGTCTCCAGATTTTCAGATTGTGCAGATGCTTAGATTACAATGTTAGAGGGAAAAATTTACAATTAACCCAGGCAATCCGATGTTGGCTCAGTTTTAGTATGTTCTAAAATTCTTACATATTTCTGACATAAAAAAATGCCTTTGTTTGCATTTACTGTATATCAGAAATGCCACCTTTGTTTTTTATTGTTAATAAATTAACATCACGAAGCTGAATTTGTTAACTGATTATCTTTATTCTGCAATATGCCATCATTATTATGCAGTTTTTTATTTTATATTGCCTCTAAATTAACACTTTCATTTCTTTCTACAACATTACTATCTCTTGAGGATTTTGAAAATTGTATGCATAAACTTTTGATTCAGATTGTGTTGAAGTTATACAAAACTAAACTTTCCATAAATTACTGAACCTTCTCTGATAAAACACTGATTTTTTTTCCTGCTCATAAATAAATGTCTGTTAGTTAAATTTAAAAAAAAAATCAGTTTAACAGATTATCATTATTGCTCAAATTATTTAGATATGGCAGACTTATTCTATTTTTACTGTCATATTGTGATGTTTTCACAGCTGAAGCTTTGCACATACAAGATGGAAAGTTACTACAAATTAGACAGGGATAAATTATATAATTAAGCTAAGCATTAGCATCAATAATTTAGTAAAATGAATAACAAAAAAAATTGTTAGATATTTTAAATTGAAACAAATGCAATAAATGGTTAATATACAATGCATTTATAAATCACAAATAAAATTTAAAAAATAAGCATAGTAATTATAAATTACGAAACTGATAATATATGTATATATATATAAATTGCAAATGATTATAAAATGCATATAGACATGCAAATTCATATATACCGATAAATTGTTAAGAGCACGCTTAGAGCTAACCCATTGTGCTATTTATCTGGCAGCTGGCCAGGTAAATAGATATGGTAGAATGTGATGATATATATTTTTTTACGTAAAAATGATTTTTAGCAATTTAAATTACAAAAAGAAATGAAATAATTTGTTGTCCGTGAGTAACAATAAAACAAAATACGTGTTCGTGTATTTTGTGTTTTGTTGCTTACGCAGATTATTCGTGTATACTAGATTTGGTAGATTCTAGTTTATAGTGAATTGCCATTTTTTCACTCCTAACAGTGATAGGCACTGGGAGAATGACAGTTTGACTAAACAAAAAGCATTTAGCATACATTCAGTGTTTTTTGACACACATTTAACTAAATGATTACTTTTGAATACCATGAATAGTTTTCATTGAGAGTTTTTTTGCGAATGTTCGTTTTAATTAAATTAATTTTGGAAAAAACTTTTTCGCACGAAGCACTGGAGAGTGATAATACAAATAAATCTAAAAACCTTCCCAAGTCTAAATTTCAAATTTTCCATCATTTCAGTAAGTTTCAAGAGTTTGTACCGGTATTTATCAATCGGCTTATCACTTTTTATATCACTGGTAATTCACCTTGACTCCATAGTATATACAAACGCCAATGGACGTCAATAGATTATAGCAAAGGTTCCCAACTTACTTTTATCACGAAACTTTTTCACCCTAATAAATGTGGAACCCTGCAGATATCAACGAATTAAAACATACTAGGTAGTCACTTTACACCAAAACTGAAACCGAAAGCAAAACTACAATTAAATATAATCGAAATTAATTAATTAACCCTTTTCCCCCGACATCTTGTTTACGTTTATTTTTGTAATCTGTCCTAAGGCAATATAGGTCAGTCAGGCGATATTATTTTAAAAATTCACCAAAAATCAAATTATCATTATATCTATATGAAAAAAATCACTTACATTTATTAATATCTTTAGTTTTAAATACGATATTTTTCAATGCATTTTATTAGAAAAATTTATAAGAAAAAAAATAATATATATCAGAACTGACACATAAACTTGATAATTTGTAACATTTTGTGAAAATTAACATTGTCTAGTTACATAGTTGTTTGCTGGCACTGAGCCAGAAAGACGTAGAATATTGTTTTGTACAATTGGATATAACATTTATGCATGTATGTTTATTCGTTGTGAAATTATCGCACATTATATCAAACATTTGTTTGAAATCAAAATTTTATACTGTTACCAACTAATATAATGAATTATTATACTTTATTCATTTCATATCGAACGAGATTATATCTGTTGTTAATAAATTTTACAAAAATCGATATTTACCAAAGTAATGATGAATCGGTACCCTCGGAGTTTTGCTTAAAAAGCCAGGGTACCGATCGATCGGTGCCTTCAGGGACAAAGGGTTAATTAATGTTAATAACACAGATGTGTGACCAATAATTTCAATAAATATCGTATTAAATAATACAAATGTTTTAATCCCAATCATCACTTTATTTATTTCCCCCAAACATATTTATGTAGCTAAAATTAGTTTTAACTAATGTTAAAAGTTAAAAAGTTAATGTTTGATTTTAGTTTTATCTAAAATCAAAACATGTACAGCAGTAAATTCTAGTTTTAACTAGACAAAACGGGTTATAACAATGACATCCAGTAAAAACTAGTTTCAACTAGTTAAAACGGGTTTTTACTGTAACATATATACAGATTTAACGATTGTATTTTTATTTATATATTATACCTTTTTAAGGTTATGTGTTTTAATGATTTTATAGGTTTACTTTATGTTTTACTGTTTTTATGGTTTCCATTACCTTATTGTCAAACATTATATGATTTCGGTTTGTTCCGTTACCGGTAAATCGGTTTCCACTGGTTATTCAGCACGTGCATAAAAATCTTGGATCGAGTCCTTGTATGACGGACGATATGAGGACTCGTTACGAGAGTAGAACAATTACGCCTCATCCCAAATCTGCATTGGCACATTCAAAACATCACTAGACTCAACGGAATTTATTGTGGAACCCCAAATTTTTATTGGTGGAACCCTAGGTTTCTGCGGAACACAAGTTGGGAACCCTTGGATTATAGCAATTCATAGTACTTTCGGTCCAAAATTCTAGACAGTTTACTCGGTAAAGATTGGACAGAAATTGGCTTCTTTTTTTGAAAATGTCAAATTAGAAATAAGCGCGGAAGAGGGCGCAGATTTTAAAGAAATATAACTTAAAAATAATTTAAACTAGCGAAGCGAAAGTTTGCGAACTCACATTAGGTCATGCGGGGGCTAAATTAAAGCGACTGCTCACTGCATAAGCAATCAATTCTTACCTTTGTTCTAAAACTTCTCTAAGTTAAATAATAAAGGTCAACGCGGTAAGGATATTTTACACGTGCTACTTTTAATGTAGCTTAAACTATTCCTGTATTTAACAAAACACAGACAAAAATAATTAATAGAACTCAATTGGAATTTTCCCGTAGACGTAATGGGAATCCGAAACTCAATGTACTGTCGTTATTAATTGTTTTTTGAAATGAATTTCTGTGCAAGTTATAATATAATACGTTAAGATATTCAGGGTCAATTTTTCTAGAAAAATAGGAAGAAAGACCGGTATTAAAAATATTTGGCAAGGGCTTCTCCGTATTTCAAATGTCGGGTAGAAGATAATCTTTGACCTCCGAAATCTTTCGTTCTAGGTCGAACTTTAAAATTCGGCCTCCGTCACAACACGCCATTTTATTAGTTCTAATGCAAAATTTCGTACGAGTCATTACTTCGAGATGTGTTTCGGTGATTTGTCAATTTGATTCGCTACCAAGGAAACTTGCTGGCTTCGCTCGAATTAAAATGATGATGTGGATTTTGTACAAAACTAAAAAAATCTACTAAAATGGCAAAATAATGCCACAATTATCGATTTTGGTACGCTCAAATTTATTATTGGAATCTGTTTGTAAATTATGGTACAAATTGCTAATTGTGTTATGGTTGGTAAAATTGCGGATCACGGAACGTGAAAAAAGAATTCTTTTAACACTGTAAAAGCATATTGATAAAAAAGACTAGAAAAAACTATTCAGAAAAAAAAGAATAAACCGAATCGAAAAAAATAAACTAAATTCAAAAATAAAAGACTAGATCTGGTTTAAAATGGTAACACCGGGCCATCATGAAAAGATTAGGGTTGAGAGGCCCCGATTGACTATATACGAACTTATGGTTTACACTGGAAGTCACTTATTCCAATTCAAAAATTCCCCACCCCTGAAAGGAGTTAGATGACCGGCACGACTCTATCGTTGACGGGAAGGTATGATGTTCAGGGGCAAGACACTACTAATTTGAGGCGGAGAATATATATTTTAAATAAATTAAAAATATGATTAAAAATTGTAGCCCGGTATTGTGATCACGTCACAATAAATAATTGCTCGTTTATTTTTAGACTGCTGAAGGTAAACTATGGATTCGGATTCGTTTTTTGACGGAAAATGCGGCGGGAAACCATATCAATCAGTACGGATTTCGAGTCCCGTGGGGGAAATCGTGGTGGTGGGTTGCCCTTTCGGACTACACTGGATAAAACAGAGGCGAAGGATCGACGACGAAGATTTTCCTTTTACAGACGCGTAAGTATCGCGACTTACTTTATTGGCTAATTATTTATTATTAATGTCCGAATTTTCTTTGATAGGCCGGTACGAGTTTTACCGGAAAACGGAAAAGAATCCGAATGGTACGGGCCAAACGTCCAGGCTGTCGCCTGGATAAGGGATTACTTCCGAGATCCGTCGGATTCTCGGCAGCGGGTCCGACCGCCCCTGTGCTCCGCAGCCCTCAAAAGTACAGGTAAGAAAATTAAGGAGACGCGTTTATTTACGCCCCTGCGCCGTCTTATCGTTTACATCGTAATCGGTATCGAATGCCGGATATTCGTTCGAAAGACTATTTTTTTGACGGTTTAGGAGGAAAAACGAGAGAGAATGTCACTCCGAAAAAGGGCAAAAGTTTAACTTTCCCGGCTTTTAGGTATACATAAGAAGGGAAAGTATTGGAATCGTGTCGAATTTCACCCTCCGAGTTTTTTCTAAATCTTCACGTTTCCAAATCTCCCGAACTCAAAATAGTAAAAAAAAAAACAAAACGGAAGAAATTCCGCGCGTATGTGTTGTCGTCTATTTCGTTTAGTATCTCGGCGGGACGGTGTAGAGTAAGGGCCCACCAGGGCCACGCGGTTCCGTTTCCCGAACACTGAGAGTTCAGTCGTGGGTTCTCGGGCTGGCCACGTGGAGTTTTACAAATTTTCACTACGTCTGTAACGCCTAAATAGGGGCCAGTTACCCTAAAAAAGACCTCCCGGAAGGCATCCCCAGGCAGATTGCCCAAGTGGTGCGTTGTCGTAACTTAACAAAGTAAAGAGTAAGAAACGAAATTTGGCACGGAACCTGTGTACGAAGAGCATCGAAGATATTAAATTTTGGCGGTTAAAGATCGAGCGGACAGAGAGATAGAGGTGGGTGACGTATAGTACGATAAATCGAGAGGAGTCGGACTTAACGATTTTCTGAATTAATATTTTAGAGTTTTCTGCGAAACTCACTACCCTCAAAATTAAGCATTCTGCCATTTTATAATAATAAGATTTATAACAATTATAACAATCTTTTATGGCGCTACACACAATTACGATTAATCGAGGTGCATAAATTATTAGCGAGGTTGAAGCCGAAGTTTTCAACGCGAAAACGTGTAGTCGGACGTTCAGCGCCGCCATCCTGTAAGCCTAGAAGTTTGACAATGGTGTTTGGAAAGTCAGTGGAATCGTGCTCGACATTCCAAATGCCATTGTCAAACTTCTAGGCTTATAGGAAAGCGACGCTGAACGTCCGACTACACGTTTTCGCGTTGAAAACTTCGGCCTCAACCTCGCTATTTACACGCGCTTGGTACTTGGAATGCAATTGGTTTGGGAAGGCCGAACCCATAGATTTTTTCCGTTAGAAGTAACAGAAAGCCAATTAATCGAAACTACAACCAATTGGAGTTTGGATATACGAAAACTATCAAATTAAAAAATTAGAAATATATATAATTAAAGTTTTTCCTCCAGAACCGCTTAAATTTTATACGGGAACAAATACGACCTCAACATAAAAAAAAAAAAAAAAAACATTATGGACGTAAACGGGAAAAGATGGCGAAATTTACTTTTCGGAAGAATTGATAAACGAATTTTAATGGAGCAGATTTCAAAGATATTTAAAAACATTAGAAAAACTAAGAACGACTGGCCGGTGTTTGCATTCCTAACGCGTATGATTTTGCCATGGGTCGGGCGGTCTGTCTGGCTCGCTGGCACCGAAACCGGTTGTTTTCGGTGGTGGGAATGGCGTAAATGGCTGTTTTTGGTTCCGACGCTAATTTATTTTTCTCTTTTTCCAGAATTTACGGACCGAGTCCGGAAGACGCTGGAGACGATTCCGGCAGGTTCCGTGGTCACCTACGGAAGACTGGCGGAATCGGCGGGCCGTCCGAGAGGCGCTCGGGCGGCGGGCGGCGTGGCCAGATCCAACCCCTTCCCGTTTCTGGTGCCTTGTCACCGAGTCGTGCCGAAAGCGGGAGGGACGGGAGAATATTCGGGGGGAAGAGTGGTAAAAAGGTGGCTGTTGGAACGCGAGGGCGCGCAGACGCGGCCGGAAAAACGGCCGCGGATAATCACCGAACGACTAATGTAAAATTCTTAACCCCTTTTTTGACTAATAAAAATCGATCCACCAAAATTCTTACCCGGAAAGTTCCCAGGCACAAAATACATCGGGTAAAATAAACCGGGCGCGCAAATACCCGGTATTTGCGCCCGATTTTTTCCTCATTTTCGCAGAGAAAATTATTTTCTTTTAATCCATAAAGCGACGCTCGATAAGTAATCTGGCTCTACAAAACTATTTGTTTTTCTTTTTTATGCTAAAAATGTGGAAAGATGTCCACTTTTCGTACATCGAATTATTAATTTTTAGTACGAATAATAATTTCAAAAATTTTGGTTTTATTAACGCAAAAATAAGGCGACTGTGATAAAATAAAATATATATTTAAAATACGGACTTGGTTGAGATTTATTTCTTACTAGCAGGTAAGCTGACCTTGCCCGGGCAAAAAATAACAAACATTAAGATTAGTTAATGTACAGTACGTCCGTACATCCAACTCTTCTATCTATTCTATTATAGAATTTGGTTTATATAACTACAAAAGTTATCTTACATAGGCAATCTTACCCGTTTTCACCGGGTGCAAGAATTAGGTCCCCTCTTCCCAGGCTAATTAGAGAATTTTTAGATGGGTCTAAAAATATGTTCGATTTTCCGCAAAAACGCAAAAAACCGCATCTCGAATAGAGTTCTTCGGGATAATCCTTAAACCTCTCCCCCCGCGGGGAATTTCCAAAAATCCCTCCTTAGTGTATATGTTATGGACAAAGTGATTAATTTGTTGGTCATTGTAATAAATTTCAATAATTTATCAAATTGACCGGTCGTTATGAATACTGCTATCATCTAGTCGGGCAAAGTGGTGATAATACGTTGAGGAGTGATCATCCGACATACGCTAGCTAATCAGAACTTACATCTGAGTTGCACATGCGTATTGCATTTAGTACCGAATTTTATGTGACCAGTAGTTAATCTTTTTTCTTTGACAAAAGTAACGATCATGGAGGAATCATTAAGTGATATGAATAATCGCTTCAACAACGTGATTAAACGAATTAATTAATAGCAGAAAAAGGCGAGAACAATCAAATTTTTACAAAATCAGCGTATTTCTCAATGATACAAAAAGTGAGAGTCAAAAATGAAAGTTACTTCTAAGTTACCTGAAGAATATCAGTTAATGGTACTTAGAAATATTTATTTTTTGTGAATTATTTCAATTTGTTTTCTGAAACCCGTGCTTTACTATTTGTTGAGTATTAGACACAAGATCGTGTTATTAATCAAACACATGGCTTCCTTTTCATCTTTATAAAATATTTCTAAATGAAATAAGTGGAGTTTTTTAAAATCAAATTTAAAATTCGGTACTAAACACGATACGCACACGCAACTCAGAGCTAGCGTATGTCGGATGATCACTCCTCAACGTATTATCATCACTTTGCCCGACTAGGTGATAGCAGTATTCATAATGACCGGTCAATTTGATAAATTAATCAATATTTATCACACTGCCCACCCTTTTTGGTCATTATTCATAATGCCCGATTAATCACTTTGTCCATAACATATACATTACCACAACGTACCTTAAAATAATAATAAAATTTCAAATTTACGAACAAACGAAAAAAAAAAATTAATTTATACAGATTCGCTGAATTTTGAACATCTGTTACTTAGAGAGTTACATTTAAACAAAACAAGCCGCAGCTCTCTCGCTAGAGCGGGGGAGAAGTTATTACCATTGTAAGGACCCAGACGAGGTCCGAAATCGCAAAAATGCAGAATCCTGTTGTGAAAAAAATAACGATAAATTATATGAGAGAGAGAGGAAAAAAACCTCTTGATCAAAACAGCGTAACGAAAAATGTAAACGACGAGTCTCGGGACGACGTCAACGCGTGTTAAACGACCTATTAATGTTCAATCCAAAGGTAGAACTCTGACACACGCGCTCATAAAGAGGTATAAGTTTGACACAAGTACTCAAGGGAAAAAATTCAACTTAGGAAAACAATTTCAGAAAAGGAGAAAAATTGAAGAGATAGGAAAATATCGCGTGATCGTTAGAATTCCAAAATGACAATTATAAACAACGGATTAAATTATGAGTACAGGTGTTGTGGTTCTATCAACAATTTTAGAGCATAGTCGACAAAGGGTGTCAAATAGACACCTCGAATCGGACCTTTCCCGCGACCCGACATGGTCTCGTTTTGCGCTTGAAAACAAAGGGGAGACCAATCGGGAAGCGAGGAAAGGGATGAGGGACCAATCGGCAAGGTGGATAGTACACGAGAAAAACTTATAAAAACTGGGACTTCAAGGTCGAGGGAGTTCTTTTCGGAATTACGGACTGCCTCTTATGGATTAAGCCTACGGTGTGTGTAGTGTCGTCGCCCGGAACATCTAAGTGTATCACCGCTCGTCCCCATCTTCCAACGGCCCTTCTCGTCCGCCCGGGACTGGATAGATCAACCAGCCGAACTCTCACGTTTCTGAAGATCGCTGAGATTTGGAACAATCTAACCGATGTAAGCATGAATTCGTCCAAATAAACGGTTTTCGAAATGTAAACACTTGTTACCATTTGCCTCCTTCGCAACCGCCCACATGCACGGGTTCCCTTAGGCTCATCCTGACGCGGGATTAATTGTAACCCCCTTGAAAGTCGGCAAATCTTACACCATTATTTACACTACGTCTCTACTTAGAGTCGATGCTATCGTGAAGCGACGCCGATTAGTGAGCCGTACGGTTTTCATTTATTTTTTATAAAAATTAAATGTACATTCAAAATATTTATGAATGGGCCACTAATTTTTTTTAAAAAAAATCTTAGAATTAAAAGTATTTCAATAAGAAATCAATAGAGATATTTAGATAAGGTTGAAAATATCGGATTAACTATAGAAAAAGTTACTTGTTATAAAGAAAAAAACTTAAAATTTATAAAATTTAACGTCAAATTTAATCGCATAATAAGTTTATACAGCAGAAACACATTTATTTATATTTAAAGTTTAATTTTCTATGCTCTTTTTGTCTTCAAAGTGAATAGTGCGTTTTATTATGTATGTAAAGTTCGAAATTATGGCGCAATATAATGTCAGAATAATCAAAAATTGAAATGAAAGTTCAAAAAATAATTACAGTAGAGAGTCGTTTATCCGAACACCGGTTATCTGAACGCTTTCCAGACAGACAGTGTCGTGCTGAATCGAACTTTTTTGATACTAGATTTACTTCTAAAGTATAATTTTTATGTTTTTCAATATATTTATTTTGTTTGTACAAAATAAAGAAATAACTTTTAACAATACAATAGCCTTGATTATTATAAAAATTTTCGTTAGACTTAAAATCGACGAAAATTCAACACGAAGCGACACGCAACGGAGAAAACTTTTAACATCGGACAGGTTAATATAATTCCCCAATTGATTCGGATAAACGACTCTACTGTATTTAGATTTTTGAAAGTTTTCGATTTGAAGCAGTTGTAGGCTATTTTTCAGAAGAAATATTTATTATAGTCTTAGCGTGTATTTATTATTATATCGTCGTTTGGAATATTTTGTACCGTGTGTCATACTTTATTTCTCGTTTGCGTTTCAAACTGAGATGATGTTCATCTTTTGCTGTTACATTTTTAGATATCTGTGTCTATCTTCGATAACATGGCCAAACGTTTTGCCGACAAAGATGTAGAGGAAGAACTGTTAGCATCGGACGAATCATTTACTCTATCGGATGCGAATAGCGATTTTGAGGAGGAAATAATGATGCACAACCCTCTACTAGTTCAGATACGTGGTCTCTGCCTCTCGAGAACAATTTCGTTTTACTAGTGTTTCGGTAGTGAAGATTGTTATAACAGATCCGGATAATGTGCTTGGAATTTTTGAGGAGCTGTCTAACGACAAGATAGTCGAACTTACAGCGGACGAAACAAATAAGTTCGCTGAAATAAGGATAAAAGAAGTGACTGATAGTTCTCTAGGAAGAGCCTGAGTTGGAAGCCAACAAATCCAGATGAGATTAGATTGTAGAGGAAATGCTGCTCCTGATGGGGATTGTCAGCAAGCCGACTCTGCAATCTTAACTTCTCAACAAATTTACTGATCAGAACGCCCCATATTCCCCGAACTAGTGGTAAGGGATAGATTTTTATTGTTACTCTCGTTTTTGCATTTTTTCAAGCAATGAAAACAAAGCCAGTAAACCGTACAAAGTCGAACAATTGCTGGATCTGTTTAGATGCAGTTTCCAGTCTGCCTACACTCACTTCATCGCGAAATATTTCGATAGATGAGTGTCTCCTTCTCTGGAAGGGTAGACTATCTTGGAGAATATATATTCCAATGAAACGCGCGAAATTCGGCATTGAAAGTTTTTTACTTTGTGAAGCAAATACTGGGGTGTGTGTGTATATAATTTTATAATTTATACGGGGAAGGGGACAGAAATACCAATAAACTTACCTGATGTCGACCCTTCCAGAGAATGTCACTCGACAAATGTCCTTTCGTTGATGGAGGAATTCCTAGACAAAGGATATTCTCTAGGGATTGATAATTATTATTCCAGTCCTTTTCTATTTGATTACATCGCGTCCCAACACACGGATGTAATTGGAATGGTTTAAAAAAAAAAAAAATCGCAAAGATCTTCCGAAGCAAGTTACATCCGCGAAATTAAAAAGGGGAGACACTAACGATGGTTAGAAATAAATCAATGGTATTGAAATGGAAGGACACAAGGATGTTTATATAATGAGCACCACACACGATGAAACCATGATGATTGGTAGATGAACCACGTTTTACTAACAGAAACTAAATGTCTGCGTCGACTACAAGCATCATATGGATCAAAAATTATCATTTTATAATTCGGCCAGGACACACAGAAAAAATATTACATCAAAATATATTTAAGATTTTTAGACATTTCACTTTTAAATGCTCATATTCACAAAGAATTGGGGGGAGACTACCTTTATACGATTTTTGATTGAAACTTGTTCAGCAATTGTTCGACAAGTATTTAGGGGGCCAGAAAAAGAACTATTCCAACTTCGTCTTCGGCATCTATCGACCGTCTCAGTAGTCGGCATGGCCACTTTCTCGGCCTCTATGAAACAAGCAAGGCTGACCGAAGAAAACTTAAGCCTTGCGTTGTTTGCAGCGCGAGGAAGAAAGAACGGACGTTACGTTTTATTGCAAGCAGTGTAATGTTGCCCTGTGCCCTAAACAATGTTTTGAAGATTATCATACAAGAGAAAATTTCGTGTTCACTTGTATATATATTTTTATTTGTTGTTATTGTATATTATCTTGTATATAATTTGTCTGATCATATTTTGAATTTTTTATTTTGTCAATAAATAAAAACATCGAATTACTGTTTACTTATTTAAACAAAACATGAATTACAAACTAATCGAGCACCTCCATTGTCATCTGTTTATGATATTTCTGTGAGCTCCTAGAAAATAAACTCGGGTAAAGATAAAAGTACTGTGACCTGTTTACTCTAAAATAGTAGTAGTAGTAGTAGTAGTATCAAAAGTAAAAAGTAATCAAAGTAAAAATAAGTCAACCACAGCTTTATAGGGCGTTTATAAGAAATCATCTTAGGACCAATTGCTTCTAAATTATCTATAAAGTAACAACAGGAAGTATTGAGTTTTGCGGGGGTGGTGGGTTTCCAGTGAGTTAAGGTCAAGACAAGTTCTTTTCTAAACAGTGTATAGTAGTGTTGTCACCATTAGAAAATCGCTGACCCGGACGGCAGGGCAGGTTTGTTTGAACAGAAGTTCCTGACGCATGCACAATGTCATTTTACAATGCGAAGAATAACGTGCATGCTGGTTCTAAATCAGGTTGCGCGTTACACGTCAGCAAAAACAGAGTAACATGGCGGAATGGCAGATGAATTTCAGTGAGTGAAAGGTCTTTCGTTGTTCAAATTGTGTAAATTTATAACAATATTTGCAAGGACTTTGTTTCATCGTAATTTCACAATTTCTACGAAATTCCCGGACAAAATTAATAGTTCACCCGGACAGTGAGTCAATTCCCGGACTGTCCGGGTGAAAACTGGACGGGTGGTAACACTAGTGTAACATTATTTCTATATTATTTTGATGATTATTGCAGTAATCGATTATACAACGGAAATTGCAAGCACTTGTTTACGTATTTTCTCTTAGGTCGCGACTCTACTAGCGTAAAAACGGCCGTAAAAGCTTTTAATCACGTGACCATGATATTTTACGCCTGAGCAGGTCGTAAAACCAACGTAAAAGCGAGTTGAGCAGTGTTCAACTTTCGAAGCGAATACGGCCGTAAAACGGTACCATCAACCAATCAGAAGTCAGTGAAATCTAGGTCATTGTGACACGGTGCGAAAATGGCGAAAAACGTGCTTTTGTGTACGTTCTCTCGTGGCTATTTAGAAAAGAACTAGAATAGATCTGGAAAGATTTATCGAAAGTATTCGTATATCTACGACAAGAGGTATCCCGATTATAATAATGAATGGCTAAAACACGAGATATGGACAGCCAAAGGAAAATCCTTCATTTAGAGCAGTGGTTCCCAACCTTTTCTAGGATGCGGAACACTTTTGTGAGCAATTTTCTTTAGCGGAACACTTACTTAAGTTAATATGAAATACATAAGCTTGTCATCAGTTATTTTATTAGAATTGAGCAATTATAATTCAAAATCTCTACTCATATTATTAACGCCAATTCTAAGACAGGAAAAAATATACCTAAATAACTTTAATGGGAAACTTGTGCCTGATGTTTTTTACATATTTCATTCAGTTTTTATCATTGCCTTTATCTTATTCGAAACAGTAGTACACTCCATAAGTACGAGTCGTACAGTACGTACATATATATTTAAGTTTATGAAAATTTTATGATTTTAATTTTTTGATATTCGGCGGCTCGAATACGATTGTACACTTTCCGATTTGCGACTAAATCTGCGGAACACTTGGGAGATGCTTACGGAACACCGGTTGCGAACCACTGATTTAGAGGAGTATATAATAAAAAAGCTAAACTTATAAGTGCTGTATATTATCTTAATAATATGATAATAAAAGTTAATATATGAAAGTAAAGATATTATTTTTACTACATTTGTAATTATAGTACAGAAAAAACTCGTAGAATATAAGCATTGTCTTTATATCGATATATCACGTATACAACCGTAATAGTACCGTCGTCGTAAAAAAACCTTCGCTAGCCGGACCTCCACTACAATCCGAGCACAAACGCAAATAGGTCACGTGATTAAAAGCTTTTACGGTCGTTTTTACGCTAGTGGAGTTGCGGCCTTATTACGTAACGGCGAAAGTTTGACTTCGCGAGAAAATTATACATAAAGTGACCAGATATGTTAGGTTGATATGCGGGACGCTTCTGTGTTGTGGGAACTAAAAATGGGATGGACATCCAACATACAATATATATAATAATAAAAACTAATTCATTAATAAATAATTTAGTAGAAAAATATATAAATACATAAATAAATTTAAGAATAACTCTTCATAGAAAAAAAATTTTTTTTTCACAACTTGATGGCGCTGTTTGTGTATCTGTCATGGTATGCCTAGAACGACCACTAGGGGCGCCCCTAGCTATTATTTAAATTAATAATAAATTCAGTATATTAGTATTGCAATAGGAATTTATTATTAAATTATTGATATGAATTTATTATTTATACCACGGAATGACATCATTGCTGCTAGAATGCCCACTAGAGGGCGTCCTGGGCTACTAGTAGTAAAAGAAAACGACAACTTTGTGCTCTTGTTAACTTGCGAACATGTTAAAAATGTTACATGACCAAATGCGGGACGTGTGGTCACCTTAACAAACGGTTCTGAAAAGATGTTGCCTGTGTAAAGTCCTCGTTTACAATTACTTTGTCTCCCTGACTAACCGCGGGGTGGGGGTGGAGTGGCTCGGTAATGTAGGTCAAAGTTTGTCAACGTACTTTTTAATAGTGAATATTTGACACTTTTTACACATTTTTCCAACGCTTTATACAATAATAGATTATAATAAGCGATTAGTTAATTTTTCCTGCGATTACACAATATCCGGAAGTAATGAGTTTCCCGGTAAATTTTTCAACTGGAAGCTTTTGATAAGAAATCTTGTCTAAGTAAAGTCGGTTAATGTTACCTTAGGTAGCCAAGATGGTGGCTCGTCTCTAATTCCAGCAAGGAAACAGTGGGACGCACGTTCTAACCTAACCTATTCTAATAAATTACCATAATTATTAGCAACCAAATTATTAGGTTAGGTTAGGTTAGAACGTGCATCCCACTGTTTCCTTGCTGGAATTAGAGATGAGCTGCCATCTTGGCTACCTAAGGTAACATTAACCGTAAAGTCAAACAACATGAAAACTAGTAGAATTACGGCTCTAAAATGAAGAATATAGCTATTTTTTAACGTCTGTTTACATTCTGACTCCGATCATGTGGCTTGATTCTTTGCGGGGAAATCCAGAGCAGGCAGTTCTGAAAAAACTCATTCGTTGAAGTTGATTCATTCATAATATAAATTACCAATTAGAGCGTAAAAGGCGTAGAAACAAAAATTTTAAAGCCAATTAACAGCAAGATCTTCCATAGACTTACTATAGGGAGGTGAAGTTTCCCGGAAATATTTATTGCTAGATAGTTTTGAAAACATATTTACTCGCCTAAATATTGTCGAATTAGCTAATTTAATGTCTAAGTATATTAAATTAGTTAGAGCTAAAAAACGATTTAAAAAGCGAATTTATTGCGATTGTTTACATTTTACTTCGAAGGTTGGAGGCGGGGCTTTTCGCGGCAATTTATTCCTTTCACAAGTCTGTAATTAGTTAAAGTAATGCCAACAAAGATAGATATCCAATAAAACCTTAGGAGTTTCCCTTTGATTGTTTTCAGTCAACTGTGTAGTTAGTTAACTGCGATGATTTACTATAGAATGGTAGGGGGATGTATTTACCAAAATATGGTAACAAAACACATTGGCTTAAACAAATCGACCTACAGAAGAGCGATTCAAAGCTAAAATCGCTGTAAAACTGGAATATAACGCAAGTTAATCAAATTTCTTTGATTAATTCTTCAATTAATTTACATCTAAGGGCGTATTTCGCATCATCAATTCACGAAAAGTCACGTGATATACGCCTATCAGCGTCTAACCACCCGGAAAAGGTTTTAATTAACTGTGTACCAAATTTAACTCCTAACCGTTTGGGCTCTGCGCTTATCACCATCAATCCATCTCGATTATATTATAAAATCCGATTATCGTTATTCTTGTTGGCTTCGTCTTGGAGTAGCTTCGTTGTACACTACATGCTTGCTTATATAAGCTAATACGCGAATTATGTAAATCTATTTCATTAAAATCCACATGGCTAAAAAGTATGTCGCGATTTATATTGATAAATTAAAAGTAGAAATCTCCAGTCAAAAGTGACCCTACGGTGTGCACTCGTTGGCCGATTTCGTTTGGAAATTGCGTCGTTGTTCAGAGTGATATTTTCGTTGAAAATAACAATAAAATACAACCTGGCAGTTAACGTAATAAGGATTATAACTTGCGTTATCGCGAGTACCGGTCGGAAAGAAACTTCGAGGAAACAAAAACCGAAGCAAAGTTAGGCCAGGAACACACACGTGTAAAATTGTGGCAGAAAACTGAATCAGAAATCAGCTTTCAGTTCAGTTTCTGTTTTACGCTTTTATGCCAGAACACACACACGTAAAAATTCTGGCCGAATAGGAAATACCACTGCCACTAACAGTGCTAATTTTATTAATTTTTTCCTCTCATATATCCTTTTGTACTGTACGTTCTATTTTTTCTCCGCTATAATATAAAAAATTTAAATTAATAGACTTGTATTCCGAATTCAAATAAAGAACATGTGATCTAAATACTAGGCCTATATATCAACTCTATTACACCTACCAGTTATTTGAAATTTTGCACCTATAGCCATCCGTAAATGTTTAAATACACTGTCTTTATACATGACACTGATGTGGTCGAACTGATTCGATAAACTCCTCTATTTCATTTAGTTTTCGTTTTTCCGAGACAGTCACAATTGTACGGTTAAACCTCATTGCTGCCATTGTTAGAATAAAAACCACGTGTGTACTTTGACGTCACAGAAAAGACTTCTCTTTATTGGAGGAATTTTGGCGTAAAAAGTAAGACATGCTCTACTCTTTTTTCAGTTCTGTTTCAGTCAAAATTTCAGAATTTTTACGTTTTCTGTTTTATGCTACATTTTACTTCGAATTTTACGCATGTGTTCCTAGCCTCACGGAGGAGTATATTCCCGCTGACCGGAATTTGTTTCCGGTGATTTATGCCGCGAGTTAAAGGCGCACAAACGAACATTTTCTGGCGGATGTGAAAATTTCGATACGGAATGCTCCGGGAGAAAGAATAACTCGAGAAATCGGCGGCCGTTTCGTATTTCTTTCGGGACGTCAGTTTCGGAAGAGCCGCCGCCCAAGAAAATTCATTTAAAGCCGAGAAGTGTGATTTTCGCCGTTTTTAAACCCAATGGCATCTTTCCATATAATAAATTAGCTCAGTTATTTCCCCGCTTTAAAGAAAAATTTCATCCGGACAAAACGAGCATAAATACCGTCGGAGACGGACGAATCGTCAATGTTTTCGTAATTCCAGTCTGGAAAAATTAAAAAATATCGGCGGAATTTACCAGAACATTCTTCGATTAAAACTACAAATCTTAACAAACGGAAAAAATCGCATCGTCTGCCGGAAAACCGGCTAAATTACGAGTTAGTTTTCAGTGGATGGGCCAACCCCTAAAATTTCCAAAGGTTTACGTACCTTTCCGACCGAAAACTCGGGCGCAAAATAGTTTAAGGACTAGGCTGGAATGCCCCGTCGGAAGTGGCCTAAGATTAATTTCTAATAAAAGTTTATAAATAATAAAAATATAAAGAAGAGTGGAGTCGGAGATATCCGTCGTTTTCCTTTTAAAACCCAATCGCACTTAGAATTTGTCCTGATTCCACCAGATTAAATCCAGAAATTGGAATTTTCCGATTTATTTTATAAAACGAGAGCGTTTGGGGAAGAAACTTTATTTTCTTTTTGCCGCTAACACGTAGGACGATTATCGCCACCGACGTAACTTGGGAGGCAGAGGCGGAGGAACCTTGGGAGGTAGAGGTGGCGGCCGATCCATCGGAGGGGAAACGCTCGCCTTCAGCACCTGAAAAACAGGCGAGAAATTAATAAATCCGTTTCACACTAATTTTTAAGCAGGATTAAAGAAAGTCGACGACCGATTCGGAAGTTAGTAGCGCCGAGATGACCACCAATCGTCGATGACGTTCTATTAAAGTTACATTTCTATGCGCTTGCGGGAAAGATGCTATTCCCGTTTTTCGGCGCGCGCCACAATCGAATTTAATTTATTTCAAATTAATAAAAACCGCGTTAATTGACATTCGTGTAATATAAATGGCATTCTACAATTCGTGTTTAAATATGCTTAAGTTAAATTAAATGACAAAAGTGCATTAAAATTAATATAAGTAGCCAGTTAGTTAAAACTAAAAGTAGTAAATAAATTTAAAAGTAATGAAATAATAATTAAAACTGGCCTTTACATCGAAACTGAAACAAAAATTAAAATTGAAATCAAATCAATTGAAAGATGGAAATTCGGAAAGTGTGGATAAAATACTTGCTGTCTGTCCTGACTGATTTGCTTCTATTTCATGCAGGCAGTCAGAATTGAGTCTCTCTATTTACAGCACTTCTTTGTAAAATGGTGTTGGCTCTTTTCAGTTTGACAGTTTGCTTATTATAATAAAGTGCCTTTACAGGCATTTTAATGCGTGAAATACAGAAAAAAAGGTAAAAAAAAAGCTTTGTTGTGGGGAGCGGGAACGGATTAATTTATACCCTGTAATTTCTAATATAGTTTTACCATTATATTGACGAGGGGCATAAAGCCCGAAATTCACATCCTTTACAAAATATAGAAAATAAAAATCCACTTTTTCCATCAAGAGGAATGTTCCTGTGCGATAAGTTCTCAATAGCAATTTTATGCTTTGTTCCAAGGAACATAAAACCAATTGAGAGAACAGCAAGCAATCAAGTACTAAGAAATTATAATTGTAAAATAAAGTGTAAGCACGACTTTATACAGGATGTCCTGCAAGGACGACGTCAGTCAATGGGCCAGGGGGGCAAGATGATGTAAATTGATAAAGGAGATGAATTGTATGTAGGTAAAATAGAAACGATTCATAAAGTTTTAATCATTTACTATGTACCGGAAAAGAAATATCTTAATTAAAACATTTTTTTTAACTTACAAGAAGCCTAAGAAGATTATTTTAATTAAAACTTAGCATGTAAATAATTTTTTTCGAATTTCTGGGGGAGGGCAACTGCCCCCTCGGTGTCCCGTAAACTCTCCAGAGCGAGAATCCTCGACAAAGAACTTGCATGTACGTCATCTCACGTGACCAAATCGTCATCGCCCCGTCTCCTGTGTCATTTTTGTGCCGTGCTGTTCGTGAAGGTATATATAGTTTGACTTTCGTCCGGACGTTTATCACGTTTAGATGGCAAAACATGCATTTTACTTTTCTGGCTATGTTGTATATATCAGAGGGAAACCTGGAACATTTTTGCATTTTTGGACTCGGGAACCTTGAAACGTCCAGAAATGAAAAAAAAAACTTCGAAGTTTTTTTTCCTGTACGTATGGATATGGTATGTGGATTGGGCGCGATTCTGTTCACTCAATTTGATGCTTAATAATTCCCATGACTTTTGTCGGAAGTTTCTGAAATTTTGCAGGGAGGTTTTTATATTAGAGAGATCGATGCTATTAAATTTTCGTAGTTAAAGGTCGAGGGGTTGGTGGAACATATCTCGAGTAGGGTCTAAGGAACTTTATAAATGTTAACGAGTAAAATGTTCATTATTTTTTTATAAAATTCGTCTCTGCCCTCAAAATTACCCCTTTTTTCAGTTTATAATAACTAGGCTCATATTAACCAAAGTTTTTAATAACAAAATTTCATTAATGGTGCCACATACAAATTTATTTAAGTTTAATAATATGAAATTTAATTTTTAATTAAAACCTCATAACAGCCAGGAAAGTTACACAATGTACTGCTGGATTTTTTAAATAGGTTATTTAACAACTCTTACTAGTCAAGACACTACCGGTACAGAAGTAAAATTTTAATGTATAGTGGAGTCGATCCATACGATGATGATTCGAATTTGTTCTTAGAGGATAGTAGTTCGTGGCCGAAGATAGAATATGGTGACACCATGTCTTAATAGCCAAATTTTTAACTCTTAACCGCACAAAAGCATATAGATTCTTAACAGGGGAGCCGCGGCCCCCTGGGGTGCCATAAGAACTTTGCCGGGGAGCCGCCAAATTATGCAAAATTTCCTTCAGAATATAATAAAAAGAAAATTGATGTATAACCGAATATCGTATTGGAAAGTGAAATACTGTAAGAAAGATGAAGTTTCCCTATTTAGTTTTTTTTATTTATTTCTTATTTCTTTCTACATACAACTTTGTTAGTACAGAAGAAATAAACGCAAATATGCGGACGGCCGGATGGCCGAGCAGTAATTGACTTCTTTTATTCCAAAGCAATTCTAAGAAACTATTAATGTCTGGAATTTTAAAAATAATCAGGAAAAATAGTAGGCTTAGTAGTAGGCGTTAAAAATTTAAATATTTTTGCAAAAGATATGCAAAATCTTTACGACAAGTTGTGGGTGTTTTAGTTTTAGTTTAGTTTTAGCATCGACTTTGGATCGATTTAGCGACATGTTTTTTATTTTATTTTTTGTTAAAAATCAATGAGTTTTCATGTTTAATTGTGAAGTTTGAATGTTATTTAAATAGATAATGAAATAATAAAGTTATGGTTTACATTTATTATATAAAAAAAATAAAGCAATAATAAAAAAATCAATTTATTATAGATAATTTAACAAATATAAATTATTATTAAAAAAATGGGGGTCACAAAAAACATTATGAAATATTTGGTGGGCCGCGAGTATAAAAAGGTTAAGAACCACTGATATAGATCATTTAAAGCTCAATTTTGTAGCAAGTGACTGGGTCGATCCAAAGATTTTGGTAAAAAGTCGTGTCGTTGTACTGACTAAAAATGCACATTTTATGATAGTTTTATTGATCACTTTTAAGTGCTATGCGGTAATTTTTTTTTTGTTTTTGTAATTGTCGAATTTGTTTTATTCTGTTTTCAAATTTACTTACACCGTATTTCTTCATTAGGTGAAGCACTCAAAGTTTACGCTTCCCTCCGTTTAAAGTGTCGTGTATCGGGTGAAGTTAAAAGGGAATGGAAATGTCACAAATAATGGCGCCGGACAAAAATGCATGCCTCGATATGCACGGTAATCATTTTGAGCATCCTCTTATGTGAGAATAATGTCATATGCAAGTACTGATGTTCATGTTTTCAATAAAGCTTATTTTCCGTGCACCGGATGTGACTTCATACATTTTCTTTTACATTTTTCTCGAAAACTATGGGTCAAGAGATGTGGTTTTTGGGTATATTTTTATATACTCCGAGCAAGGGTTCTCGCTCTGCAGAGTTTATGCGGTCTTGCGGTTATACACTATACTTTAATATAGCCTACCGTATTATTTAAAACACGATTACATCTGCTAACTTAATACAAGTGGAGAAGCGGCCGGATGGCCGAGCGGTCAAGGTTAGCAGCCTACCGCCCTGGGGGACCCGTAATTAATAGTAATAAGTTAAATCTTTCTACATTAATTAAAATTTGACTTCTAACAAAGTCAAACTTTTTGAAATAATTTTTTCTTAAATAATTGGAAATAAGGATTTTTCCAAGTTAATTTTTCTTAAAAGCGTTTGAGAAGTCTTCACTCTTTCCAGAAAATTATATGGAATTAAATGTTTAAAATAACTTTTATCACAAAAGGCTATTTTTATGAAAAAATAGATCTCCACAAATTAATTTATTGATATTACACGGAGATTTTTGTTATTTTTCTCGCCAAAATAATAAATCAAGTTTTACCACGTAAAAATTACCTCTTTGGGAATTACTGTAAGATACTCTCCACTGTCCGGTTCGTGAATATTTTCGTCGTACCGTCGTTCGTCATCCGAACTTGAATTGTTTGACTCCTGAAAATAAAAAAAAACCACGTAATGGGTTAAATTAACCGATGATACAAAAATGTATAACCAGAATTTCGACAACAACGCCATAAATGTAATGAAGTATCATTACATTTATTGCGTGCCGACTTTTTAAGACAGAAAATAACAATAACGAGCAATTATTCATTGTGATATCGTAACAATGCCGGGCTGCAATTTTTTGTATATTTTTAATTTAAAATATATGCTTTCCATCTTAAATTAGTAGTGTCTTGCCCCTGTACTGTACATCATTAGAAATAGAGTCGTGTGGATTATCTAACTAACTCCTTTCGAGGGAAAATGTTTGAATTGAAATAACGCGACTTCCGGTATGCACCAGAAGTTCTTATATAGTTAATCGGGGCCTCCTGACTCCATCTTTCCATATCTGGTGTCGGCTTTCGTCTATCTAACACCGTCCTCGAGATTAAGGAAATACAAACTGACGACAATGAAAATTTATAGGTTACATTTTTTTTTTTTTCAAATTGCAGCCTAAAATTATTAGGCTGCAATTTGAAAATTTGCATTTTTGCAATTAGCCTAAAATTATTAGGCTTTCAATCGTCAGAGATGGATTCCTTAAATCTGTAATATTTTGTCATCGTGTCAGTTTTTTTTTAATCAAAAACCTAAATTTTATCCAATAAGATGTCACCTATTGCCGTTTCGGTAGATTTTTACTCGCCCAAACGAGACTCAAATTAATGGAGGAAAAACCAACAGAATTTAACACTAGAATGAAGCTAAAGAATGCAGGGAAAAGCGTATACAGTACTTTATTAAACAAAAGTAAAAACAACTACTGTATTTACAAAGATAAATGTAATAAATTTTTCAAAATAATTTAAAGAAAACAATTTAATTTGAAATTAAGTTATTATGACGTCGACATTAACAAAAATTAATGGTGTTGTTATATTTATGGAGTAACAATCATGAACGCATGAGGAAATTGTCCATAATATTAACCTAAAAAAACGCTGTGACTATTCTACCCTATCTTCGTATCAGATTGTCTTTTTTTCTTTTTTTTCTCCATCCGCAGTAACGTCTTAAGCTTATTCGCTTGTGTTGACAGAGTAGGTAACCGCGAACAAAAATATATGTAAATAGATATGTAGAAATAAAAATTTATTTCGTTAAATAAATTTCACCACGACTTATTATAAAAGAATTAAATCTGCAGAGACTACATTTCCCTAAACAGGAAATGACGTCACGTTTATAAATATTTTGTATTATAAGTTTTAAACGTGAGGAACAATAATAGTGCTAATGATACGGTAAAATAATAAAATAACTTTGTTACACATTAAAAAATAAAAAACTAAATAAAAGTGCAATGGGTCGAATGAACCTTTGTCATTGCCAAGCATCCTATTCATTCGGCTATAGTAATTATCAATACAAGGACAAGTGAATCTTACAAATAATTTTAAGCGAAATAATCAATTTTCAAAAAGTGGGTCCAATTATTTGGACTAGGAACTGTTTGTGATTAGGACTGCGCGTTCGCCAAGTTTCGTTCGAATCGTGTGGCCCGAACGTGTGGCCGTCTCCTTGTTAGTGACAAGAGAGAAAAAACACTATTCTGAGCTACGGGTGAACGTCCCAAATTTCAGCAAACATCTCTGGTCGGTGTCATAATGCAGCATTGAATTAAACATCAATGTCGACCTGAGTTAGATCTTGAATTATTCCTAGAGGTAGGTAAAAGATCGATCGGAAAGTTAAGAGAGGAAATCGGGACCAATTCGGATGTCTGAATTGAAGGACGAATCCTTTAAAAAACCCTGTCTCGAGAATATGAGGTTTTTTTCCCACCAAAAAGATCCATGCCTTGTCGAAAAATGAGTTCTTTGCACTCTTAAGGATCCTTCGCCAACCAATTGTTCTACCCTCAAAGGGCTGGAGAGTCTGTGTGTCATCCACTCCATCTTTTGACTAGTGAAAGGCTGTAACTTTTACTCCTCAAGAACCGTCACTTATAATCTTCATCATTTCAGGTGTTCGACCGATAGTAATGTCACCCGTCGCACTTCGGTGTTTGAAAATTTGCATAGAAGGAAGTGCATTGAAGACATTCACTGGACCATCGGGCCTACTGACGACCACCACATTTGCCTGATGATAAAGATCACGGTTTAGTGGCCCGTATTTTTGGAAAACTGACTGTTTAGTGAGGCTTCGGGTTGAACACAGACTCTTAATTTGAAAGTGTATATAGATACATCAAGGATGATGTACGTACAGTACCGATAAGAAACGGTTTTTGTGAAGAAATGGAGTCTTGCCTCAGTGCTCATTCCACCCACATATGACCTCTGATCCCTCTCGTCATTCTGAGTGACAAATCTCTTTATCTACGAGTGTCGTGTTTCCATGTTCGAATATTGAGGCCGTGACTAACATTTTCATCCAATGCTTTTAGAGAGAAAATTGAAGTAATCGTTTTTTTTTGCTAACACTACAAACGTGCTCCTTTATTCTCTTTTTCATCACCCTTATCTATTCAAAAAGTTCGATATTTATTACAGTAGGTTTATTTCTGGACTCTGTTCCTCGTCACCTCATTCTTCCTTTCTTTATCATTTCTCCACACAACTGTTTTCTAAGGATGTTTGGTTCATCCTGCAAAAACTTTCACTTAGCATAAATGTGGTCAGAAGATACCTTTCAAATAAAATGAAGATATAACTTTACATCAATGTCTAAAAAATTAGAAAAGTTTATACCACAATGTATGACTCTGACTTTCTAGAAAACACAATGGAGAGTGTCTTTTAACCTTAACCTTAGCTTCATTCCAATTAACTACTGATCCTTCAGTTTGTGCCACTCTAGATAAGTAAAGGACACTGCAGTACGGCCTTATGTCATACATAAGTTTTTTAAGTCTTTTATTCAAGCTCCTGTTGGTGACTCCTATGTATTCTTTATTAAGATCCAACTGATCATTTTTGTATGGTATTTTATAGACCCCAGAGCATTCATCACCTTTGATGCTATCCTTGTTGTTCCTAAGTGCACTGTAAATGGTGGGTGCCCAGTATCTAGATCAACTTTGTGTTCCTACAGTTGGCTACTTCCTTCATTATAGTGGACAATCCTTCTCTGTAAGTGAATTTAGTGATTTCTCTGTTTGAATTCCCTTTTGGTTTCTTTTTGTTAGGTATTAGGTAAGATTTTATTAAGTTTTCAACTATTGTTGTTCTAAATCAGCAGTTCCCAACCTTTTTTTGACCAGGGACCACTTTGATTTCATTGTTGTTAGCAGGGACCACAATGTTTAAAAAAGTAAACTGTGTCAATCTAAGAATAAACTTTAATCAAAACTTTAACAGAAGTAATCGTTAAACTCAAGAGTAACATGCTTTAACAGTACTATTATAATAGAAAACATAACATTTTTAGTAAAAATTAAATTCAATTTGTATCAATGTGGGAATAATAATTTAAAATGAATGAAAGTTCTAAATCTTTCGCGGACCATATTTTTGCTCTTGCGGACCACTGGTTGGGAACCACTGTTCTAAATCCTAAGGTTGTTGCAATGGCCCTAATTCTATCCAACTCTTGCATTCTGTCAAATATGTTGGAGCAATAAGCAAATGACCTTCTAATAAGGGCCCTAAATGCTGATAGTTTGTAAGTGGGCAGATCATTAGATGTGGAGGGAATGTATAGTGGGTCATGTGTGGGTTTAATGTATACTCTTGTGGATAAGGAACCTTTTTTAAATTTAATGTTGATATCCAAAAAATGCACCTCTGTTGTGCTAAGCTGGTCTAGTTTTAGCATTAAGCCATGGTTATTAGAATTCATTTCATTCAAAAAGTGTTGTGTTTTTCTGTCATTTTTCCATAAAATAAGTACGTCGTCTACGTATCGTTTGTACAAAATTATTTCATCCTTAAAAGTTCTAATTATACAGCATACGCTCATCCCATATAAATATATTTATGGTATAGATATATAGTTTTATTGCATTTTATGTTAGTTTACTTTCTTCAATTTAATATTTAGTTGATCTATGCATTTATTTAATTTTATTTATATGTTTGTATTTAAACGGATTGTTCGAACTGTTTTAGAAATTTGAATTTTTGTTTTGTGTAAATATTCGAACCTAGAACCTGTGCGAAGAAACATTCCAACAGTTTAAATTACCTGGTGATGACCTGTTGAGCAGGTAGAAAATGTTTGTAACATAGTAATGAATACTAATTCTTGGAGACATAAGGTGTTTGAGTCAAAATATTCTAAACTTTGAGTGTTTATTGAAGTATTGAAATATTAAAAACTCATTAAAAGATTCCTGCAAACAAACCAAAATCCCAGATTTTCTTAATAATGAGCATTAAACATGTTAAAATAATTGTCTACCTTAGAAGTGTATAATATGTTGTATTTTAGAAATAAATAATTATAGTTCAGATTATCCGTGCCACCTCTCCCCACCATTAGCCCGAATAATCGAGAGTTTACTGTATTTGATAATGCAAACTTTGCAAATGATAAAATCTTTGTCCATTTGGTAATGATATTATTTAGGCATCGTGAAAAATGTCTTTATTTGATAAAACTATAAAATTTTTTTAAGTTATTAAACTAGCAATTTACGAATTTGACATCATTGTAAATTGACGATGCCAATCCATGGAAGCTGAAATAATTTACGGCAAACTAAAATTTAATATGTTCATTATTGTTTTTTTGCATCAAATTACAAAAAACAAGCATAAAATATGCATTTTCAGTAATCCACGAGAATTTATCATCATTTGAAAGAAGACAAAATGAAGAAATTAAAGATGCAATCGTAGTTTGTGATGCAATTCTGATAATTTCACAATTTGATAATAAAAACTGGTGTCTGAAAAGCATCACACGATCTAACTCATTCATTTCACTTTTTTGAGGCAACTTCTGAGGGATTATGCAGACTCAAACACATATATGCAATATTGACCTGTCAACAAAGAACTCTGTCATATTTAAAATGAATTTATTTTGTATTTGATATTTTTGGGCTGCAATTTTCAAAAATTAGAGACTTGTAAATTCCCACTGGCATCCACCTGTCTGTCTTTCTTTACTCTTGAGAACAGAGCGAGATAGATGAAAGTCGAGACCAGATATAGAAATTTTAGCGGCTGGAGGCTTGATGAATTATATAGGAACTTCTGATTTGAACCAGAAGTCATGTTATTTCAATTCAAAAATTTTCTCCTGAACAGAGTAAGATAATGATCGACATGACTCTATTGTTAACAGGAAAAGTATGACGTACAGTTTGTTTTGTTAAGTTACTGCAACACAACACTCAGAGATCTACCTAGGGGGATGCCTTCCGGGAGATCTTTTTAAGGGTAGCTGACTCCTATTCGGGTGTTACAGATGTGGAGAAAACCCAGAAAACTCCACGTGGATAGCATGTCCTGGCAGGACAGGCAAACGCACAACCGAACTCCCAGTGTTCAGGGAATGGAACCGCTTGGCCACTGGTTGGCCAGTATGACACTACCAAAATTCAGAGCATTGTGACGATGTCACAATAAATAATAGCTCGTTCTTATTAATTTTTCATCTTAATATATTTATGCTCTTGCACATGTGACCTGCTATGTAAATTTGCATTTTTCTAACGTTTATAATTTCAAATTTGCTTTATGTTCCACTGTAGAACCTGAAGATGGCCATTACACATGGTCGAAAACGTTTGTTCTGTTAATATACGTTCCATTTTTGACTGAATTTAAAGATTTTTGGAATTAATTTAAAAGGAAATTGCTTGATTGTTTATAATTTTCAAGCCAAAATTAATTTTCAGAAAAATTCTGCTTTCAAGTAACTATAACAACAAATGAAACTATTCATTCTTCAAGGGTTGAATGTATACAGCCAATATTAACATGATGTCGTTGGAACTTATTTGAGGACAGCAACAGTAAATGCTACTTTCCTATTTAAGTTTTGTTTTGACTTTAAATGAAATAAAAATATTTTTAGTCATCTTTTTAAATATTCATTAAATTTTTTAAGATAAACCATTTACATCTTTTATAACTAACTTGCCTAGCATACATAAACAAAAGGTAAATACACAGAGCGTTCTAAAAAATCAAAGTGTCAAAATGCTTAAATTTATCTAAACTTGAAGGATCTCTCCCCCACATAATCCTTATCATTTCTCCTCCCTCCTCCTTATTTCAGTCTCTTATAGTTTTAATATAGCTTAAGGCATTGTGGATTCATGCACTAAACGTTTGTTGTGATAATTTCAATTGTAATGGGAATTACAAACACCTGTTTTACGTGGCAACTTTGACTGGATCTCTTTGTCAGCCCTAACATAATATACCTCACATTATTGTATTTTATGAGTACCAGTAGCAATTTGTCATATACGAATCTACATTATATAAAAACACATTATATCAGAGTTGACTGTACAAATTTTCCTTATTTTCTGTTTGTGAATTTTGAGCAGTTAAAAAATAACATGCAAAATGCAAACACCAGTAAAAAATAAGGAGGAAAAATCTAAACTAAATCTAAAAAATAAAAACTATTTTGCTTGCAATGGTAGAAAAATTTTATTCAAACATGTATTTATTTAAATTTAAATATAATTATATTATAATCATTTGTTCTTCTAGTATCTGATGAAGTCATAAATTGAAATCAATTGAAAGTATTCAAATAGATATTTTCATTTTATTTAAAATTGTGGAAAAGAAGTTTATCACGATTTCTTTGTTCCTGATTATGAAAAATTTATGTAGCCAAAGAAAAGCACCAATATCAATAAGCAGCACAGAAATGAAATTGTTAATGACTTTTTCATAATGATAGACCATTAAAAAATTATTAGTAATTTGTTTACAATGCATTGTAAAGAAATTACTGAAGCAAACAAATCAAATTATTGCAATGGTTTTATTTGTCCACTTCAATAGTTTGTGTAAATATTGAAATGTGGACAAAAGGAATGAAAACAGACAAATAAAATATAAAAATAAATAAAATAAACAAATCTTCAATATAACAATATAAATGCACAAATTAGAACTAAAAACACACAATATCTTTTCTAGAGGTCAGTGTAAATATTTAAATAAACATTTTGGATATTGTTTATATACATCTTCAGATCTAATAGAATTGTCTTCAGGATCTGGAGATGGATATAAATAATATCCAAAAGCATTTATCTCAATATTTATGAAAAAGATATGGTAATATAATTTTTTTTTTTCTAGTTTTAATTTCTGAACTATAAGTAATGGGGTTATGCTCTGAAGAGCAGTATATGAATAACACTAATATAATTACAAATTTTTTAAATATAAAAAGCAAAAATTGACAAAATCACAATGTAATGTAGTTCAAAACGATGATAATGTTAAAAACTAACATGATAATGTGAAAAAATTGTTTAAAAGATTTGATATTAACTAAATATGGCTGATGAGACTTATATAAAAGTAGAAAATGGATTTATTTCTGTTTCCAATTAAGAATTTTGAAACAGAATTAGTAAGAAAAATAAGTCTTAAGAATTACAGCAAATAATTTATTTAACTTAAAAGAATTAGAATAATAGTATGGTTTTCACAATTTCATTACAGACTGAAAATTATGGGCAAGACAATGGTAAGTGAGAAAATGCAAACAAAATTTCAAACACATCATACCATCATTGTAGATTCTGCTTTGTCACCGGTCAGGTCCCATTCGAAATCTCGAGAAGAGTAATTCCTAAGAGGAGTCATCTCAATGACGTCGGAGTCATCTAGGTGACGTACGTTTGCTATTAAATTGTTATTAAGGAAAATCTAAGATTAGAAGGTTAGGAATAATTAATTGATTATTGGCTAAATTAATTGACATATAAATTCTTTTTTAAAAATAATGTTAGTGCTAAGACTTTATTTATTTCATTCTTAACAAATGCAGTTTACAATTTTTGCTGTAATTCTTGTATCGCCATAAAAAAATTATAAATTTAATTTTTTTTAAAGAGTATTTCAGTTCTTTCCATTGGAAACAGTTTCTCTTCAACTTAAATGAATTTATGTGAATGCAAGTAAAATTTCTATAATTTACTTTGTCAAAATATTTTTATAAACTCACATGCAAAACAGAAATATTCACTCCCTTTATGAAAACTTATAAAAATTAATCAAATCTTGAACTAAAGTTTGAAATTAATCAACAGGAAAAGTTTTCACAATTTTTATATTTCTTACCATTCATTCTTTTATAATTAATCTATATAAACTCCAAGATCTCAAAGATTGTTCCATTTCTGTGAATTCTTCATATTCAACATCTTGTTATCATTTTACCGTAAAATTTGGACATGAGCCATACCAGTGCAACTCTCTTTTCATGTCACATGGAACTTGCTTCCTAAAATTATTACTTGTTGAAAAATTCAGTTTTTAAAGTGACAGGGATTAGTATCTGAAAGAGTTTCGTTTCATTTATATGACACCACCAAATCAATATCATGAATCTGAAATAATTAACGGATACATTCCAGTATATATCAGACCCAGTCACAAGTGATGCACCAGTGAATGATGTAATAAGCTTCTGTTGGAGTGTTTCACATCCTGACAAGAAGACAGCAGAAGCAAGTTGTATTAAACTAACATTTGCAGAGTTATTTTCTCAAATGATCTTTACACAAGTACAGATAAATAATAATAATAGTGACAGGATTATTATTATTTTGCCCTCAAATGATTACTAATAGTTGTATAAATGCAAATTAGATAATATAACAACACAAACTACCTACATATTTATTTGTTATTTGTAGTCCAATAAATAAGTTTCTAAATCTAGTTTCTAAATTTAAGTTGGTATAAAAATAAAATATATCATATACATATATATTTTAAATTTTGCCATACGTCTGAACCTGCTGCCTCCAGGAAATGTCTGACTACTGTGTTATGACAGCTTTTGTGATTCACCTTCTGCAATTTTGAAACATTTAGAGGTGAAACCTCAAACAACTTGCTTTTGTTGTCTATTTAGACATAAAACAAACTTTTGATTCACTAATCCTGAGTACTCTTTTTGAAATTTTAAATACGAAATTTGGTCATGACCCAGTTTTTATTTAATGGCTTAATAACTACATTCTGCTTCATATCAGTGTGTTAAAATTGGAGATTTTTCTTTTAACTTAGAAATTTTGTTCCTCTCTATGTCATTCAACATGGCTCAGAGCCTTTAATACATGCAATGAAATATACAGCACTAACAAATGTTTTAGTAGTTTAAATTCTAATGTGATTGCTTACACCAATGACATAAATCCAATTAATAACAACCCTATCTAATTACAAATAAAATTAAATATCCTAGCTGAGACTTAAGAAAAACTGAAATTAATCATTAATAGGCATAACAATAATCTGTTTTTCTTTATCTCAAAATCCTCTTACTCTAGACTTTTTTACTGAAAAACAGTTGTTTTTCTTATGTTAAATCAACCTCTGATCAAATTAAACATTGTTTGGGAGTAATCTTTGAGGCCAAACTCACTTTTCACATACATATAAAAAAGTTAAGGGGTTAGCAATTCAATGTGGCATGCTTTGGCAGTTCTGTAGGCCAATTTCTTCTAAGGCAATTTTATGCTCTCTTTTCTTTATTAATTTTCAGTCTTTAATTGATTATTAATTCCCAGTTTGGTCTTCTGCTGCTCCATCCTTGATAAACATAGTAACTAAGTGCACCAATTAAAACCTTGACAATCCAGTAAATAGTTTAATATAAATTCGACAGACATTTTCGATCTTACACAAGAGCTGCTTCAAGTCAACAAAATTCTAAACTGGAATGCACAAAACTAATTTCAAACTTTTCAAAATATTGGAATTAAAACCTATACAAATATAAGAAATAAATATATCATAAAAATAGTATTAACTAATTTATGTTGATATTGTCCAGTTTTTCATAAAAATATTGCCAAGCATATGTAATGCTTTTTTCATCTTTAAAGTTAATGTAACTGCCTGTCAGATCATCTTTATAGCTAAAACTTTTAAAGACCTGATGTCATCGGTTTGTCAGGACTGTTTAATTAATACGGCATTCTGGAGGTCAGCATGCGCATTACTCTCTATGGCATAAATGGACTGGGCGGTGGTGTGCTGGGCTGGCGGAAGGCAGAAAGCAAGATAAGCAAGGCACAAGGGCACTGATTCAAGAGGGGCACCAAGATGGTACAAAATTAAGAATACATTTTTATTACGTTATGAATAATAATTAATGCAACTTGATTCATTATTTCTACAAAATAAGGAAATGTAAATATATTAAAATAAATAATCACATTTTCAAATGCAATTTGTCGATTACAATTTCCTAGTTTGCTTTCTCTTTGATATTCTCAGTTGTGTCTTCTTCAGAAATCATAAGTTTTTTGGAACCATAAAAGAAAATTATAATTTTTTTTGCACTATCTATTAAACATTAGACTATCTTAAAAAAGCACATTACCTCATTTATGTTAAAACCACTTTTGAATACTTGAAGGGAAAGTTGCATAAATGCTCTTCAACCACTGAGACATCAAGCAGGAGATATATATGATGCTTTGTTTGAAATATTCTCTGATGACAATTTTGATCAAGAAAGTAAACATGAAGCTCAGATATTATGTACAAAATGAAAAGATTATCAGTTTCTAGGCTCTCTTGTTTTATGATATGACATATTACATTCTTAGTCAATTCATTGTTAGTCAAATGTTGCAAAATCCTCAAACAAATGCTTTGATAGCCATTAATTTGATGCTTTGATAGTTAATAATGATATTTAAAGAAATTAAATGAATATGCTTTATTTCGAATAAATGTAAAAAATCTGACTGAAAAAAAAGATCAGGTGATAAACAGAAAGGATGATTGAAAAAGACAGAAATCATATGATACATTATGTGCCAGATGATTTCTCTTACGTGCCACTTTGGGCACGCGTGCCATAGGGTCGCCATCCCTGATCTAGAAGGTTTAGAAGGAAAGCCACATGTCAAAACTAATAATGTAGTGAGAAACAGAAGTAAGATATTTTATTATTATGAACATTGAGATGAAGGACCCAAATACCTAAAGATAAATTCAGAGTAAACTTCTTTTTCACAGTATTGGATATGACAATTGCATCTCTTGATGAGGGATTTGTGCAAATGGAAACCCACAACAAACAGTTTGAATTTTTGTCAAATATAAACAAATGTGGTAAAGCTGATTTAGAAAAACTTAAAAAAAAATGTTTTGATCTACAAATTCATTTGAGTGACAATGATAGTAAAGACATAAATGAAGAGGAATTGTATGAAGAACTTTATCTGTTTAAAAATTCATTTTCAAGTGAATTAACTCAACTTAAAAATCCACTTGATGCTCTAACTTAAATTCATGAAAATGATTTGACCATTTTGTTCCCAAATTTGAGCATATAATTAAGATTATTACTAACTCTTCCTACATGTGTAGCTAATGGGGAGAGATCATTTTTGAAGTTAAAAATTATAAAAAAATTACTTACATTCAACTGTGGCCGTCAGCCATATATATATATATATATATATGTATATATTAAAACATGTATATTTGTATATAGTCATAATTTTATGCTATTTCTGTGATTTCTTCTATTTTTTTCTTCCATCCTTTTCTGGAACTTTCTAGGACGACAGTTATTGCCTTTGGGTAGGATTAGCCATTCCACAAACAGGAAGAGAACAATAGGAGATAAGGTGACTGGGTGAAAAACGACCGGCAAATTGATCAGTTTTCGACTGGAGATCGAAGGGGTTAGATGCATTGTTAAGAAGGTCGAAGGGAGATCACGATGAGAAGATCAAGAGGACAAAAAAAGTTAAGAAAGAAAGTATGAAAGGAACTTCGTATCGGCGAAAGGCCCGAAGACGTCTTTAAGAACCTCAGAGAACTGTCTAGTTTCGTATGGGGAAAGAATCGTACCTAGACACTGGATTGGAAAGAGAATTCGATACTCAAGAATCTTGAGATCAGCAAAGGAATCATTGAGATGGCAGGAATAATAACCTCCAAAAGAACTCCTACTCCAAGAGCATATCGGCACAGACAAGAGAACAAATCCCGGGTGACTGTAAACTTCCATTCCTCCTCATTCCTCACTTTCCTATCTCTATTTTCACTTCCTTAGGTTAAGTTAGTTTTAAAGTAGTTTTAACAATTAGTTAAGTAAGGTTCATGTACACAGTTGGGCTAAAAAGATTGTTACATAACCATTTCGTGTGTAAATTATATTCCCGACCTGTATGAAAACCCAACAAGAAACCCTATGCAAGGCACCTCGAATCTTGTAAAGTTTACAAGAACAGTTGGAATTCCTTAAAATCAAACCCATTCGTCATGAATAAAGAAAGGATTGTGTAATATAGAGAGTTTTCATGTGTCTTTTCTTTTGTTTGTACGTTTTTTTCGCAGACAACATGTGGTCATTTGTTATGTGACGTTATGTCACATAATGAATGACCACACAACAATATCACAAGATTGGATAGTAAATTTGTCAGTGATAACTATAGAGAATGACATATGCAATATACTAAATGCTGATGATATTGTATCTAAGTTTAGTTCTGTAAAAGCTCAGAAAGTAAATTTATAATTATGTGATAGTAATTTTTTTCATTGTTATCTTTAGTAGAACATTAAAATACTTATAAAATCACACAGAATTTGTTTTCTCTTATTGAGGGAGGGGTGTCAATTACTGTTTTGATAAGGGCACTGATGACCTTCCTCTGGCTCTGATGATGTTTTTTATTCATTATATTGTAACGATGTTCTTGTAACCTTTTGCATATGAAAGCTTAGTGGACCCAATGTATACCAGACCTTTTTGGAATATGTTGTCCCTCACTGGTACGTTGCACATCCCTGGAGCTCTATGTTTGTCAGTCTTGTCTTTTCTGTTAAAATAAATGGAAGCATATAACTTTGTAACACTTAATTCATTTAATAAACATGAATAAAAACAACATTATCTTTTATCTAGTTAATATCACTGATATGTTGTTTTAAAATTAAAAAAAAAAGCTATGTTGAGTTTTTTAAAGATAAAAGGATGTCCAAAGAGGCACAAATGGCTATGCAGAGGAGTGTTATGGTTCCTGCATATGAGATGAGTGTGTGACATAACAAGAAGAGACTATGTGAGAAATGAACAAGTGCTGGAAGAGTATGAGGGTGAAAGAGAATGTGGTTAAAAAGGTGAGAAAATTGACCATGTTGAGAGAATGAAAGGAGAAGAACTGTTGAAGAGAGTATACAGTACATGGAAAAGGTGGATGGGAAGCACAATAGGGGAAGGCTGAGAAAGTCTTGGTTGGAACAATTGAATGAGTATCTGAAAGAACATAAGGTGTTGAGTCAAAAAGAGAATGTGAGTAAGTGTGCTAGAAGAGGCATAAGTATGCCTGAAGCAAAGGAGATGTGTCTGGACAGGAAGGTGTGGAGAAAGCTTGTAAGATTGTAGTCTGTTTGCTCACCCTTTTTGGATTATAAACACGAAGATATGTATGTATGCTATGTTAATAGTTATTTGGAATACACCTTAGCTTAGTACAGTGATGTACACATGCAAACACATTTCTGTATTGTCTTCAATAATGCACATTTGAAGACATCTTGGGTGTATGGTAATGTAATTAGTTTTACCAGGTAAGTAGCAAATCAGAAATACCCCTGAAACACTGAGAAATTTACTTTTGTAATTGATGCTTATGAACTGTCCCAATTATGTAAATTAAGCATAAAAATAAATAAATAGAATTTACCTTTTTTATGACTACTGTATTTTGCCCAGTAACAATAATATAAAAATAAACTTGAGAAAATTAATATTCTAAATGTTTCTATGAAATACAAACTTTGTAAATCTTTACAGAGACATTTTGAATGATTAAGAAAGCATATGGAGAAGACTATGACCAGAACTGAGTGCTACAAATAGTCCAAGTGTTTCAAAAGTGTTTCATGCTTTGATTTGTGGAAATCACCACTTAATAATCCAAAAAGTTGCTAATGAAGTAGGCATCAGTTTAGGATCTTGCCATGTGCTTTGAGTGAAAAACTTGAGATTTGTTGCATTGCTACAAAAATTGACACTTCTTGACTGATGAACAGAAAGTGAAGAACTATTTAAATGTGTAAATTCAACTGGTGATGAAAACTTCCTTAAAAACATAACACCAGGAGATAAAATATGAATTTATGGACACAACATTGAAACCAAGATAAAATTGTCTCTCAAGCAAAACACCCTACGAGTCAGCCAATGATCAAGGTGATGTTGATTGATTTTTTTATTGGAAAGGCATTTTTCACTATGGATTCATCCAATGTGATCAAAAAGTCAACAAAAAGTTCTACCTAAAGTTTTAAGGTGTTTGAGGGATGCTGTGCATAGAAAGAGGTGAGTTGTGGGAAAACCAAACCTAGTTGTTGCACCACAATGCACTAGCCCATGCATTGCTCCTATTCCACAGTTATCTGGCAAAAACAAGCACCTGTAATGCTTCACTCACTTTACTTTCTGGACATGGGTCCCAGCAGACTTTTTCCTGTTTCTCAGGTTGAAAACAACCTCAAAAGGACATCATTTTTTCAAACTACATAGGAAATAAAGAATAATGAAATGCAAGATCTATGTGCCATTCCAAAAGGCACATTTCAGGAAGTGTTCCAGTTGTGGAAGAAACACTGGGAACAATATGCTGCAGTATATGGGACTATACAAAGGGAACAAAGCCTAACAAACTTTATTAATTAGTGCTATTACTAATGGGTATGAATAAAACACAATTTCATCCTAACATGCAAATGAGGTGCAATAATATTCAGTCCAGTAAAAGTGTCAATTTTTAATTTTATTTCTACGTTTAATTCTAGTCATTCGAATTAAGTATTGATTATAATTCTAGGCCTTCAGTATATGTTAAATGTCAAGATTCTGATAATACGATGGCAAGACATTATGAAAATTGATTTCTGCAACATTAAGTTTACTCCCATCTTATATGAAAATCTAGATAAATTTGATAGTAAAACTTGCAAAATAATAAATAGCAGTTACAACTTCCTTTAAAAAGCAAAAACAGATTTCAATAGATAAAAAATTGTTCTTCATAGAGAATTTAATTGAGTAACAAAAATATCTTTTGTTTAAAGTTATTTATTTCAAAACAAACAATTTCATTCTACTCAGCTAGATTACAATCTCAATTCTATTACTAATAAAAACATAGATGACATCCAAAATTTTGTTTTTGAATCATTGATACATGGTGACTGAAATCAACAAAATGAAAAGAATAGTTTGACATTCGGTTTTAACAGAATGGTATGCATCATCAAATGGCAAAAATTTGAAAGTTTGTCCTGTGGAGATACAAGGGTGATTCAACTTCTGTCTGGAATTTCAATAGAGCAGTGGAACTGAGTTCAGCGCCACCTGTATGCAGGCAAAGAAAACTGCTTCGGGAAAACACGTGTCTTTGGGTTGGATATGTACTAAAATGTGGTGATTGTTTTCTTCCTGTGATAATGAACTACAGCTTTCTGCCACACAAAACTTCAAAAAATAACTATTGTGTGGTCGGTTATAGTGTTACCTATATTACTGCGCTGCCAGGTACAAAGTTTTATTCGTTCCCAAATGAACAATACCCTGGGAGGAAAGAGAAATGACTGGCTTCAATTTAATTCCTGTGGTTAATTATATAATGATGTGTTGCATTCTAACCAATCTTCTGTTATAAAACCTTAGTTGGCTCTATTTTAAATTTAGTTCTCTAATGTAAAGTTTAGTAATTTTCTTTTTTCTTTCATATTATTTTGTTAATCTGACAGACATTAATTGCCATATGATATGATATTTGAATTTAAGAAATCTGTGGAAGAAAGGAATAAGAAACAAAATTAGTATTTTGAGAAAATGAAGGTGAAAATGAAAGTTCTACCTGTTAATACAATACTATTAGTTACTGTTATGGTCCTCATTGAAGCTCCTCTATATATATAGTTAGTTATAAATTTCATTATTTACCATGCAATGGATATATAGTTTACTTCCATGCCAACCTATAAACTGTACAAAATTAAGAGTATAATAAATATCAGAATATTAATACTGCTCAGTCCTAATGATCTACAATCACTTCTCGAGTTATGATGAAAAACTTTGATTAAAAAATTTTAAAAATTTATCAACTTTTTATAGTTTTCGTCAAATATATATCATATACATATATATCTTGCATGCTTCTGACGATTGATTGCGTCATCTTTAGTTTTGTTGTACCCTTCGAGTGTGCTTGTGTAAGATGGCTAACTGTTTTTGTTGTAAGTACAGTCACTTCTCGACTTACGTCCGAAGTTGCAGAACTGAACCCTGTCATAAGTCAGTAAGCGACTGTATTGACTAATGCAGGCATTAATTTGGCTGTAAACTGCTGAATGTACTGTACTGTCTGTATATATTATATATTATTTAAATATATACTTATAAATAATATATAAATTTATAATTTATCAAATTTCTATTTAATAAAATATATTTAGTATTACATGTAACATACAAAATTCATATATTGCAAGAATGCTATCATTCCTCAATAACAATCAAATGAGCAACATGTTGAAACAAAAGTAATGAACATGAAGTACTAAACTTTAAAATTATCATATTGAAAAATCACTGGTAAGATCATCGTCATCAGAATCTTCCTCACTAGAATGTTTTTGTATGGTTGAAGCAGATGATGGTTTCCAAGTATAACGCTTTATCGTTGGTGCTTTTAAGTAGCTCCTTTGCTAATAACAGTGATCCACAAGAATCGGTAAAAACTCGATTATGTAGTTTAGTTTTTATTAAATTTAATTGCAAAAAATACATTCAACTGTTAAATGAGGAAGCAATAAAAGCATCTATTTACTGCCAAAGTAAAGTAAAAAATATAGAAATATAGAATAAAAATGAATGTTTTGAAAGCTACTAAATTGAAAGGAAAGGTATTAGGATTTCATGAATGGTATTAGGAAAATGGTGTTGGGTATCTTGGTACTGGAACAAATAAAAAGGTATTAGATTAGTACAAAAGTATTAGGTGAAACAACACTGGTGCTGGCTTTGTAGCCCCGATTCTGTTACTCGGCGTCACCACTAGAGGGGCCTCGATCTAGTTTCGTTGTTCCTTCCACTAGCTCTATAATGGTGATGGAACTGTGTGTGTTCCATAGTTCTGATTTGTGTTTCTTTCTCTAGGTATTCCTGCTCTACATGCTGACACTTCTCCCATCATTCTGGCAATGATACTATGTCTTCAGAATAAAAGTCTTTTGGCTGGTAGTGGAGCTTAGTCCTGTGCATGGTGGACGTAATCAACAGACTTAGTTAAGAAATTTTGTATCACCCAACCTATAGCAGGAATCACCCTGGTGTTTTTTTTATAGCGATTGTGAATCCATTCACCAAACAAATTTTTTTATTCACCAAAATAGAGTTATTCACCAGGTTACTTTTTCACTTACTGTAACTTTTTGTACCAACTAGAAATGAAAGGACAACAACAATATAAAAAACAGAGTTTTTATGACTGAGTTTCTCAAACAACTTTATTTTTGTTTATTAACAGTAAAGTTATATATTCATATCATTCTGTTTATTCATGTTCTGTGATACTCTTTTTCATGAAATAACTTTTTGTTTTTTGTGTACTGTTCTGTGGCTATTCACCACTCCAATTGCCAAATGATAAAAGCAATCACAATATGAATAAAATTTTCACAAACTGAGAATTTTGCAACAGGTAACTGTGACTACAGTCCAGATCTGTCACCTTTTGATAATCACCTGTATGGCTCTTTGAAGGAAGCTTTGGAAGACAGAATATTCACTCAGAACACTGAAGTCACTCTGACTTCACCATGATGAACTCTGTGGCTGCATGCCATAATTTTTATATATTTTCTATTTTTCTTTAAATTTTGTATATTTCCTTCCCCCTATTGCTCTGCTATTGTCTTTTCCTTCTAGAATTTTCTTGTTCAAACCCTCCTTCTTTGGTGTGGTGATGGGTAATCCCTTTAGAACAATGGAAAGGAATGTGACCCTGAAGGCAATAAGGATAACATACGGACATTTGGGGCGAGGGATTCGACAAGGATGGAGTGGAAACAGAGCTCCCCAGTGCATTTTAGCATTGCATTGAGAAGTCAGAAGCTGTGAGAAAAGGAGAAGAACATTGATCATGAGAGTACAAGAAGATATTACTGTCCCTTCGAACCAAATATAAGAGGAATTTTGGAGAAGAGAAAATCTATCCATCGTCTCAGGAAAGTGTTTTGTCCCCTCAACCCATCACAATGGAAACATCACCACAGATCCTTTTGGGTACTCTTTCTCTATCCACCTTCTTTCTTATCACCTCTTCTTCCTATTCTCTTCTATACAAGGCTATACCTATGAGTGCGGCCTTCCCCTTTATTAACACTGTCCCTTCGAACCAAATATAAGAGGAATTTTGGAGAAGAGAAAATCTATCCATCGTTTCAGGAAAGTGTTTTGTCCCCTCAACCCATCACAATGGAAACATCACCACAGATCCTTTTGGGTACTCTTTTCTATCCACTGTTCTTATACTTCATTTTTCACCTAATTATATTTATAGTCTAGTTTATTTACCTCTTATTGTAGACCCATTCAGGGAGAGAGATCGGCTGGCATCGTGAAAAGTAACCTGTGTTCCATCGAACAAATTAAAGCCCTTATTTTTTTGTATATTGTTTCTTTGTTCTCATGTACACTCCAATCATCACACTCTGACTTAAGAGAGTTTGCCAAGCAGTGGTTCTGACACCAGCCAAAAGACTTCTATACTACAGGCATAGCATCATTGCCAGAATGACGGAGAAAGTGTCAGCATGCAGAGGGGTGTATCTAGAGAAAGAAATATAAGTTGGAACTATGTAACACATACAGTTCTGTTGCTATTACTGAAATTCTGGACAGAATTTGAATTATCCTTGTAATACAGGCTTTGGCAATAAAATACTATGAAATGTAAGATAAATATCTTACATTTTATTGTCTGCCATTTTGTTTCTCTACTTAAATTGCCTTAAGTATAGAAACAAAATATCAGAAAATTGTCTTAATCTGCAATATTGATATTAGTTGATATGTAAAATTGTACTACAGATGCAATTTCATATTAAAATTACAGTAGAGACTCGTTAATCAGAACCCCCATAATCGGAATCGCCAGTAATTGGCACGATTTTCAGTCGGACTGTGTCGTGCTGAATCGAACGTTTTTGATACTAAATTTACTTCTAAAGTATAATTTTTATGTTTTTATATTCTTCAATATATTTATTTTGTTTGTACAAAATGCAAAAATAATTTTTAACGATACGATAGCCTCGATTATTATTATAAAAATTTTTGTTAGGCTTAAAATCGACGAAAATTCAACATGAAGCGACACGCAATGGAGAAAAATTCAACACAAAGCGACACGCAACGGAGAAAAATTTGAACATCAGACAGGTTAATATATTTATTCGTACATAATCGGTAATCGGAACAAATCACTAATCTGAACAACCCCAGTCCCCAATTGATTCAGATTTTCGGTTCTCTACTGTATTAGATTTGAAAGGTGTTTCTTTTGATTGTATCTATATTACTCTAAATGCTATATCAATCAGCTGAATGACAGACACAGTTAAGACATCAGCCTTCTACTCTGGACACCCAGAATGAAATCTGGATGGGTCAAAAATCCCCAGGAATTTTTTTGGGGTAATCCATCGCAAATATGTCAAGCCTCATCCCTCGCCAGCCAGCTGCCATATTATGGGCCTAGTCAAATCCACAATGGGCCTGAAAAAGACTAACTGTCCACAAGACAGAAAGAGTCAAAAAATACATATCGAAATTTTATATCGAAATATGGGATTACATTATTAGTCATTATGAGTACCATATGCTTGATTATAGTGGTCAATATTTCCATTCATTATATGAAATCATTTCTGTAGCAATTACCATCAATGTTCAATATATGAAATACAGGGAGATCAAATAATTGACAATCTCAAACAGTAATGGAACTGTGCAGACAAAAGAACGGTCTCTTCCAACTTTGTGTTATTGATGACATTAATTTAACCTGAAGATCAATCAGTCACTGGAGAAAAAAAGAATGATGGGACAGAATAAATCAGTTAGACTGAAGACTTACCATTGTTTGGGTCAGCAGGGAAAAAAAGGTTGATTGGGATTTCGGTTTCTAGGTCAGGAGATGGAGATACTTCATGCCATGAGTTGTAGAAATCATTATTGTCCAGAAAAGTGACTGCCGATGAAAAAGAAATTCACAAATTAGTGGTACATACAAAACTAACACCAAATTTCTGTTTGACAGAAACTGCTTGACTGAAATATTTCATTTTCAAAAACACTAGCCTTCTGAAGAGTCACTCAAATGGTAAATAAGGAAAATCTATTAACACTATATCTGATAGATCAACACTAGGATAGACTCGAACATTGAGAAACTGCTGTATTTTTAGCCATCCATGAAATGTTTCTCAATCATCCATTACTTCAAATTTAAAATTTTCAGAATATTTTCAGTTTTTACATGTCTTTTTTTTTTAAATCTGCAGAATTGGCTAGTAGGTACAGTACATAGCACTCAATCATTTTGTTTACTCAAATTAAAAAAATCATATCTAATTATCATATTGACAAAAGATGATTGGAAATCTAATTTCTATATGATATTTGTTTTGATCACAAAGCTACTGTAATTTTAAACATCATGTTTTTTTGTAGATCATTACATATAGTATGAGCATTCAGCTGAAACATGGCAAATTTACAACATCTAAAACTGAAATATGGATTATCATAAACAAGAGAAAGGACTGACAACGAAATTCAAACTTAGGTATCTCTAACAGAACTGCCAAGCAAGAATTTAGGAAATAAATTTTTGTAAATACCCCTGTAGAACGAAGTCTGCAGGGCTAGACAAGAAAAAAAAACGAACAAGTCGGCTTAACAAGTATTTGTCTTTTAAATTAATTCAGTTTTAATACAATAGCGATAATTATATACAACGCGGACTATCACAATTTTGACAAGGGGCACGTGATATACGAGTATATAATCAATTGCCACACACGTTTACACGCTTCCTCTCTTTCCTCCTTCGGGTTTCGAGAAGTTTAATAACAAGTGGAAAAATAGGGCGACGAAATGGCGCGTAACAAAAAGAAAAAGAAAATTACAAACTAATATTACTCACGACAATTTTACACCGCGTACATATAATTGAAACAAAAACTAATCTGGTTGGACAAGTCCTCCACCAGTCGTTTATCTCTTGACTAAGTTGTATTCCACTGTTGCGTTGTCCTCAGTTGGATGTGAACGGATTTTCCTATCTCGTCTTCCTCCCGTTCTCGGACCTCCCGCACTCGGCGCCTCGATCTCGTGTCCACACGTGGCCAGAACACTGCAACCAGGAACCAAAAAGTGCCCTAAAACGTGAAGTTCCTCAATTTATATTTCCCGCTCTCCGGAAGTCCGCTTCATTTACTGATCCCACTCTGGACCAATCAGGAGGTTCTTCACGTACACTATGGTGACATCATCACAAAAATCGACGCAACATGGTACAAACAAAGAAAACCCGATATATACAAAAAGGAAACCGAAAAAAAAATATAATAATAATAATAATACATAGTCGCGTAGCACTACATATCTCCCCCCCAAGCGACTCACTTCCCGTAGTGCAAACTACGGAAATCAATCTTGCGTTCACGCAGGTTATAAGGTTTCTTACACACCTCAAGGTCAGTGCACTCCTGCACACCAGTTGTGTCACCATGCGTGATAGTAACCACCCCACGTCTCCTCACCAACCGATCATCCAGAACTTCGTCATCATCCTCTGGTACAATTCTTCTAGCCCCCTTCCTTTTTCTCTTATTAACAATCGGATCACCATAGCAAGGTTTTAGGCGATCGACATGGACAGTTTCCTGATCCTTCATATTGCAACCCTCCACATGATACATAGTTGGGGTTATTACCTTGGTGATCCGAAAGGATCCTTTATAATTATAAGAGAACTTATTCCTTTTAACACCTTTCTTTCTCACCCAAACCCTCTGCCCCTCCGAAAAACTTACTAATTTTCTCCCTTTGCTTCGATAATTCCTTCCTTTCTTGTTGTGATTTCGCGCATGGATACTCGCATTTTCCCATAATGCACGGAGTTTTGTGACTAGAAATGCCCTACGCTCATCAATAGTCATTTCATCAGGCAGGTATTCGATATTAGGGGTACGGGGATCAATGCCATACAAGAGGAAGGCAGGTGACTCATTTATGGCAGTATGGTGGGAATTGTTATAGGCAAAGCATGCAGAAGGTATCATTTCATCCCATTCGATTCCCCCATCGTCAGAGGATTTAGTGATCATTTCGACTAACGATTTGTTCACCCATTCGCACAAGGTCGATAAGCGGTAGTAACGTTCCTCCTAATTCCCAACCACTTGCAACAGTCCGAGAATAAGGATAATAGAAAGTTGGTACCTCTATCGGAAATAATTACTTCTGGGGCACCGTACCTACAAACGATTTCATTAAATATTGTATTACTCACGGACCATGCAGTTTGGTCCTTCAAAGGGTGTGCTTCGACGAAACGAGTGAAAATATCTACTATTACAAGGATGAATCGGTTACCGCTGCTCGATGTGCGGATAGGTCCTACTATATCCACAGCAATCTTTTGGAAAGGTGCCTCAGCCGTCTCGTTTTCTTGGAACGGAGCCTTTCCTTTGTGTATATTATGCCTCTGGCACCTTTCACATGTCTTAATGACCCTTCGACTTTTTCTCTCAAATTCCGAATATAATAGTGTTTCTCGATGTTAATTATAGTTTTCCGCACACCCCAATGTCCCGACAGATTGTTTTCGTGAACAGCCTTAATCACTTCCCTAGCAAGGTCCTCCCCTACGCATAATTGGCTAACATACTTGTCATGGGACTTCAAGAGGCTTTTCCTATACAGGCATTCGCTTATTACTACATACTGGTGCATATAGCTTCCAATATTTCTATTCCCGGGGCTTCTCAGTAAATCTCTTTTTATGGGGCCAAAAGTTTCATCGCGAATCCTGTGATAAGCCAATCTTGTATCTATTAGGGATTACAGCCCTTGAGATTCTACATCGAAGTGGTGAACCCCGTTAACATTCCTCGAAAGGAAATCCGCTACTTTATTGTCAACGCCTTTTACATGTTGGACTTCTATATGGTAGTCCATAATCTCCATTATCCAACGAGTCAGACGCTTGCTCCCATTTTGAATGTTGCTAAGGAACACAAGGGGTTTATGGTCAGAGAGTATTATCGTTTTTTGGCCTAGAATTAAAAACTTGAAGTGTCTTAAGGCTAAAATAATTGCTAGACATTCTTTCTCAATTGTGGAATAATTGATTTCTGCCCCTTGAAATCTTCTACTAAAATAGCCTATTGGAGCCAGTCCCTTTTCGTGCCGTTGTTCGAGCACCGCAGCTGCCGCGTTGTCAGAAGCGTCAGTGTGCAAATAGAATGGTCTATTAAAATCCGGATGAGCTAGAATTGGTGGGCTTGCTATTGCCTCCTTTAACTTTTCAAAACCTCTCTGACACTCTGGGCTCCATAAAAATCTCTTCCCTTTCTTGGTGAGTTTTGTTAGTGGGGCAGCGATATCGGAAAACAACGGAATAAAATTCCGAAAAAATCCGACCACACCGAGAAAACTGCAGACCTCTATTACACTACGAGGTGCTTCCACTTTCTTGATCGACTCAACATTGTTGGGATCAGGTCGCACACCCTCGCTATTAATAATATGTCCTAAATATCTCACCTCTTTTGCTAATATTTGGCATTTACTCGGATTTAATTTTAGGCCCTCATCCCTTAATGTACTAATTACACGGTCGACAAGCTCAAGATGATCCTCCAAACTTTGAGAAAATAATACAATATCATCTTGAAACACAAAGCAGCTATTACCGACAAATTTTGCTAAGATCTTCGTCATAATGTATTGGAAGAACCTCCCACTATTCTTCCCACTTTGAGGCATCCTACAGAGTTGATATTTTCCCCATGGCGTGGAGAACGCAAATATGTGCCTTACCTTAGGATCTATGGGAATCTGGAAATACCCGGATTTTAAGTCCAATACCGAGAAATATCTGTTCCCATTAAGTTGGGATAAAATATCGTCTATTCGAGCCATCGGGAATATTTGGGGTTCCGTTATATCATTAAGTTTTCGCAGGTCCAAAGTGATACGAATCTCACCAGAACTTTTAGGAACAACATGTATAGGGGAGTTCCACTCCGATGAGCTCTCCTCACATATGCCTGCTTTTATCAACTCACTAACTTGCTTTTTAAGGCCAGGTAAGTAACTGTACGGAATTCGGTACTGTCTAACATTGACCGGACGTTCCGACGTCAGGCTAACAGAGTGCATATGTCTGCTAGTGCCAGATAACTCGGCAATTTCGCTAGCAATAGCGTCCAGATACTTGCTCAAAATATTTATTATTTTTTTCTTAACCGGGTCATCTAGGTGATCCAGCCTCCACACCTCTCTTTCTACCTCTGCCACCTCTACCTCACTATTTATATTAATACAAAATCTCCCTTCACAACTTTGCTTATCTGCCTTAACCACCGATTCGATCCCCACCAACAGCCCAGGGTGCTGGCAAATAATGTCCATCTCGATGATCATCTCGTAACTTGCCCCTTCAGGAAACCCAACACTTGGTGTTGTCGTGCATGCCTTTTTCCCATCGCGGAAACAGCACTTGATTGCTACGGCTTCATCACTTTTTATGAGTGCTCCTGACATCCCACTAATACATGAATCGTTCAGGACCACCCAATTCCTATTTTCTCTCCTGATATATTCAGTCAATTCATTCTTAATTACGGTCCTTTCTGCACCTGTATCTACTAGGCCAGCAATTTCGCGTCCTAGGATTACAACTCTTACAATCGGTAACCCCCGGTCTGACAAGTGTATCTTTCTGGTCAGTTCTAATTTAACTAACGGGTCATTCGCCTGACCTTTCAAATGACCTCTGACTAGTTTTAAATCTCTTCTCTTGTTGCATTTCCTTGAAATATGGCCTATTTCACCACACGTGTAACAGCGGCGCTCTTCTCCCCACTTTTCGCGGTTCTTATTATTCCCATTCACGTACCCGAGTAAAGATGTCATGGACTCTGTCAAACTCCTTATTTGAGTCTCCAACTCCTCTACACGCTTACCCATTTGTAGTACTTCCTTTCTCTCCAACCCCTCTTCATGCTCAACATTTGCGCATACCTCACTTATCCCACCTCGTTTGTTGCAGGCCGATTCGATTTCCTCTTCCTCTTCTGCCTTTGCTATCGCCTAATCCAAGGTGTCTGGCCGCCTCTGCATCACCTGCCTCCTAATCTCCGCTAGTAGACCTTTTATAAAGCAGTCCTTAACCGCATTATCGCAAAGCGTTGCTAAGTTAGAATTGCGCGTCACTGCTTGTGAAAACAACGATTTAATCCTGATCCCGTATTCGCAAACTTTCTCCCCTCTTCTCTGGGAGATCTTTAATACCTGATCAAACGGGTCTTGTTCCTTTTCTTTACGACCAAAGCACTTTATAAGAGCCCTCCTTATCTCGTCATAGCTTATGACACCCTGGTCCTTTAAGTCGAAAAATAAAGACAAGGGCTCACCTTTTAGGCGGGCTTGAACTACGGTGACCTTCACAGTCTCATCCCAGCTTGCCAACGACGCTACGTTCTCGACGGTTTGGAAAAATCTACTTACATCTAAAATATCACCGGGCAGGTTCGAAAAACATGGGATCATACCCATGAACCCAGTAACTATTGGAACGTTACATATTTCCCCTGTTGATCCACTAACCTCGTTAATGTCCAACATAACAGGGAAGGTGGCCAACAACAAGTTATTACACCACGCGAGCGAATAATTTTTACACACGGAATGAAAGGAGGAAGCGTAAGCAAGCCGAGCCGACTTTACAGAAACAATCCTGTCGCGGACGCCAATGTAAATACCCCTGTAGAACGAAGTCTGCAAAGCTAGACAAGAAAAAAAAAACGAACAAGTCGGCTTAACAAGTATTTGTCTTTTAAATTAATTCAGTTTTAATACAATAGCGATAATTACATGCAACGCGGACTATCACAATTTTGACAAGGGGCATGTGATATACGAGTATATAATCAATTGCCACACACGTTTACATGCTTCCTCTCTTTCCTCCTTCGGGTTTCGAGAAGTTTAATAACAAGTGGAAAAATAGGGCGACAAATGACACGTAACAAAAAGAAAAAGAAAATTACAAACTAATATTACTCACGACAATTTTACACCGCGTACATATAATTGAAACAAAAACTAATCTGGTTGGACAAGTCCTCCACCAGTCGTTTATCTCTTGACTAAGTTGTATTCCACTGTCGCGTTGTCCTCAGTTGGATGCGAACGGATTTTCCTATCTCGTCTTCCTCCTGTTCTCGGACCTCCCGCACTCGGCGCCTCAATCTCGTGTCCACATGTGGTCAGAACACCGCAACCAGGAACCAAAAAGTGTCCTAAAATGTGAAGTTCCTCAATTTATATTTCCCGCTCTCCGGAAGTCCGCTTCATTTACTGTCCCACTCTGGACCAATCAGGAGGTTCTTCACGTACACTATGGTGACATCATCACAAAAATCGACGCGACATGGTACAAACAAAGAAAACCCGATATATACAAAAAGGAAACCGAAAAAAAAATATAATAATAATAATAATACATAGTCGCGTAGCACTACATTTTAAAATAACTTTTCCATTCATTAAAGATTTATATTGATGTTTTAAATGATAGTAAAGTTTGTTTTAAAAAACCTTAAATATTATACAAATAAGTGTACATAAATGGTCATCAATATATTGTTAAAACAAATGCAATAATCATTACTGGAAAATAACTTTATCACAAATGCAACATTATTTGATAAAAGAAGAATTTTGTTACTTTATAAAACATTCTTAAGACATACTTCTTTATTTTATCTATTTATTTTTCACTTTGTACATATCCTTTATTTCTGTAATTTAAAAAAAATTATCCAACAAAAACTTGCTGTGTTTAAAAATAGTTGTTTGAATCAAAATCATTAAATTTATATTTTAAATATATTAAATAATTATTATAGTGTTTGGAACTTTCGCATAAAAACAGGTTTGACTGTATTTTTAATTCCTTCAACCCTGCATTTTTATGATTGCAAAATGGAAGATTTCCCATCAATCTCTATTCCAAATACTTGATTAATATGTTTTGTACAATTGAGTATATTATAAATACATTTTGTTACAACATCAATATTACAAAATGTCAGTTAGAATATTTCTAAAAGTGTCCTTTCTAGAACTTGACACTATGGAAGAATGAGTCAATGTCTTCAATCCATTTAACTTTTGTTTTGCATTCCAGACAAAAACATAACTTCACTGAATGGTTGGAATTGCTGAAATAACCATCTATAGAATATCTTAATATGACACATACCTTTTGGTGAAGAGAGACTCTTCCTGGATTTAAAAAACCGTGCCTCTTCTTCAAATTGTTTTCTTTGATATCTTTTATGAAGGCGCCAAACATAGATCATCACACCAATCAGTACCACCAGCAAAAATACAGCCATGGTTATTGCTACACCTAAAACATGAAGATTATTAAAATTGTAATCAATGAATTAAATTTATTTTACTTATTATTTTAATGACAATCTATGGCATTTACTGACTTGTAGAAAGAAATTTGTGTTCCAAAGAAACTTTCATTAAAATGCTTTATTTAATTCTTTCAACCAAAGTTCACTTCTGTCAGTTTATGTGAAACACAATGTCTTTGAAACTCAGATTGACATTTTTAATTAGAGCACTGAAAAGTACCCATGTATAGTACTTTGGATATTTTTAACTAAATACTCTAGAAATTTCCTAGAGTATTTAAATTTAATAATTATGATTGATTCAGTTTGTTTGAAATTTTATATTTTTATGAAAAAATTTTTAAAGAAATTAAAAATTTCTCAACATTGTAAATACTTAAAACCTCTAAAGATAAAAATCAGTGCTTATTTTTTTTACAGAATAAAATACCAAGTTCTTTTATTTTAAAATCTATAACAGAAAAAGAAATTTAATGCAATTGTAGAATAGTGGGTCCTGCAGCTTTTGTAGAAATTAAGTGTGGGTAAATACTACACAACTACACATCCACAAAATTTTGTCAAAATCAGTGATGACAAACTGCCAAGTATCCCTTGTGAGTAGTATGGTTTCAGTCATCACAGGCTTTGTTGGGATGATACCTGCCTTCTTAAATTTTTCACAATGACACCACTAATAACCAAAAATTTTTTAAAATTGTGGCAAATGTTGCATTCTTGGCACAATGGAATAAGCAGGTAAAGATAGCAATCCTCTTATCTACATACTACTAGAAAAATCTGAGATTATTTGGTTGGTTATAATTAATTACAGAAAAATGGTGTAAAATACCACCACGTTTTAAAGAATCCTATACCCCAAATGAGAACAGAAACAAAATAAAATAAATTTTGTTAAAATTGGGTAATGGATTTTGAAGTTATCACTGTTTTTTCTGCTGACAACGTCATTCTGTATGACATACTTTTTAAAGTTGCCAATTACTGTCTTAAAACTATACTTAAAGTGTCCAATGGGTTAATTTCAGTAAAATATTGAAACTCTCCATTCTCATCTGAATATTAGGCAACTCAATGGGTCATGGGTAAAGTAGATACTGTTACATAACTATAAATTTGGTTATAACTTAGAGATATTGTGAGTTCTAATTATTTAAAATTCATTAATAATATATATATATATGTCTGTCCTCTATACACATCTTTGACTCAACCCTTTGACTAATATACACCCATATTTTACATCACAAAAAAATACAAATGTTGGCTGCATTTGAATAGAACAAAAATTTTTGAAACATTCTAAACTAAATGTTTCAAATATCAACAGCTGAACCTTTGAAATTATGGATAAATGGAAATGTAAAGACAGATACGTAAAATACATGTGGCTGTCTGCCATTTTGTTGTATATAATTGTACTGTATATGTTACAGTCAAATCCCGTTTTTAGTTAGAACGCGTTTTAACTAGTTGAAACTAGTTTATACTGGATGTCTTTGTTAAAACCCGTTTTGTCTAGTTAAAACTAGTTTTAACTCTAATTCATTTTTGACTAGCAGTAAATTTTAGTTTTAACTTTTAACATTAGTTAAAACTAATTTTAGCTACATAAATATGTTTGGGGGAAAAAGTTATGTATAGTGATTTGGGGAAAGATGCCTGACATTATGCTTATAAAGGAAATTATAGTGATAATTTGGGTTTTGGAGGCCTCTAATGAAAATATCATATTCTTGAGCATGTTTTTCAAATAAAACTTTGGAGTATATGAAAAATAATTGTATAAAATTGTGTTTGCAATGACGACTTTTTTACTGTCTGACATTTTAGGCATCTCACCGTAAGTATCCGGGTGAGATGCCAAATGCCATTAGGGTAAGATAACAAATATAATTGCATAAAATTAATTTTTGAATATCTTAACCAAATTTAATTTATTGCATATGTAGTACAAAGTACTTCATAGTAAGTATAACAGCACAGTATAAGTATTGTTAAGTTTCCGCCCATTCTAACGTGCTCTATAACTAGCTGAAAGCTTTTTTCAGTCCAAAAACCTTTTTGAAAAGTCCTTATATAATTTCTATGCATATCCTGCAATAAAACGAGAAAACAAAAATTTATTAAAAATAGGCATATTGGAATTCAATTAACAAAAAATAGGCATGTTACCCCAAGAAAAATGTGGCATCTTTCCCATTTGTCAGGGTAAGATGCCTAGTGGAGTCACGTGTTCTAGCATGTCTGATCAGGATCGGCAGTAGCTCACAATGGAAACTTTAGAACCTTAACTACATCACACATTAATTGTTTTTCGCAATTTTTAATAAATTCTATTTTAACTTTTAGTTTTAAAATGATTCTAGAAACATTTCACAACAAAAACCTTCGTTCTTATCTTGCTTTATTCTTCTCAGATGTAGAAAATGAGGTAACGGCAGCCAACTACAGCTTTCCGCAATATTGGCCCAACGATTCATCATACAAACACATGACAATATCTGACGTCACCGTTTGAAAATATCAAAAAGTAGGCATCTTCCCCCAGTTACCATCTTACCCTGAATCACTCTATATGTTGCAGTCAAAACCAGTTTTTAGTTAGGACTCGTTTTAACTAGTTTATACTGGATGTCTTTGTTAAAACCCGTTTTGTCTAGTTAAAACGAGAATTTACTGCTAGTCAAAAATGAATTTGAGTTAAAACTAGTTTTAACTAGACAAAATGGGTTTTAACAAAGACATCCAGTATAAACTAGTTTCAACTAGTTAAAACGCGTTCTAACTAAAAACGGGTTTTGACTGTAACATATACACTGAGTGGCCAAAAAATTAGAGAACTCTTTATTTGAAAGTAAATCAATCCGACAGTGATGTAGAGTGATGTAAAAATGCAGAGTTGCTTATATAAGGTATGCTCAACTTCAGACAACGTAGTTATCATGAAAATTAATGTCAAAATGGGTAAGATGAAAGATTTAAGTGACTTTGAACAAGGGATGATTGTCTGTGCAAGAAGAGTTGGTGTCAGCATCTCTGAAACGATGACTCTTTTAGGATTTTCTGCCCAAAAGTATCTTGAGTGTTTAGAGAATGGCATTTGAGAAAAAAAATCTTCAAGCGATAAGGACAATTCTGATTAAAAAGGCTGGTGAACGAGAGAGGTGAAAGGCGATTAGCACGCAGAGTCTGCAGCAACAAAAAGGCAACAACATGACAAATTACAACTGAATTCAATGCAGGTGCATCACAAAGCATATCCCAATGCACAACAAAACACAGTTTGCAAAAGATGAGCTTTAGCAGCAGGAGACCATCAAGAGTGCCTTTGGTATCACAGAAAAATAAAAAAAGATGCCTGTTGTGGGCCCAGGAATGATGAAATCGGTCACTTGAGGATTAGAAAAAAGTAGCCTGGTCCAATGAATCTCATTTCCTGCTCCATCATGCAGATTGCAGAATCAGAATATGGTGCAAACAGCACAAATTGATGGACCCCCTACTGCCAAGTGACAACTCTTCAGACTGGTGGCAGTGGAATTATGGCGTGGGGAATATTTTCCTGAAGTACACTGGGTCCCTTGATATTTGTGGACACATCTCTGAATAAAACAGCTTACCTCAACATTGTTGCCAATCACATACACTCATTTATGGCTGTAATGTTCCCTGATGGAGATGGTCACTTTCAGCAGGACAATGCACCTTGTCACTGTGCTTGATTGGTCTCAAATTGGTTTGAGGAACATCAATCATAGTTTAATCATCAATCATGGCCAGCTCAGTCCCCTGACCTCAATTCTATAGAGCATTTGTGGGACAAAGTCAAAAGATCTCTTCAATCTTGGAAACGCCATCATCCAATCTGAGCCAACTTACAGCTGCCATTACGTCAGCATGGGCAAACATTCCTCAGCAATGGTATCAGCAACTTGTTAGTCCATACCAAGAAGAATATTGGCTGTGATCAGAGCTAAAGGTGGACCAACTCATTATTAGAGGAGTGTCTCTAATTTTTTGGCCACTCAGTGTAGAATAAGAACTCTTTTCTTCTTTCCTATAATTCTTCCTTCTGTTTTTACCCTTTCCTGTCACATGACAGAAGCTGTACTATTTGAGGGTCCTGATTGGCCATTCTACAAAAGGGACAAGAAGGGGGTCCTGCCCAAAGCTACCGATAGGTATGATGTGAGAAAGGAAAACACTTTTGGGTTTGCCATCAAGGAGGGAGGTCAAGTGAGAGTGACCGGAGGACTGTGTGTAAGACTGAGGGCAAAAGAGAGAAAGGTCCAGCATAGACCAAGTAGGAATGGAAACAAGAAACTAATTGAGATAGCTGTTCTGGAGAGGTCCACGGAACTGCCTTGGCACATGTTTATTAATAACTATTTTGTACCCCTTGGATGCTAACAGATTGTACATTCACCGCACACGAAGCGATCATCGTTGATATTCACCCAGTTCAGGACCCACAGATCTAGTTACCAGTAGATTTCCTAAATATCCTTTCCTTCCTCTTTCTAATAGTAATAGTATTAGGTTAAGTTTAATTATAATTATCTTAGTTTTAATTGGGATTATATGTATATATTAAATTTTGCATGGAAAATTCAAATGAGAGAGGAGATGCTGTAAATATATTGGTATATAATTGTCTCTGTAACAGGCATTCTGTTCTCTGTCAACTCATTTGACTAATAAAGCGATTTTGATCATTATTTGCTTTGTCATCTTATCACCTGTTTTACACACACACTTTCACACATATATAAAAATACAGATAATAATAATAAAAATAAAAATATAAGAATAAATAATAATAGCCAAGTACTATACAAGCATTACCCTCAATCTGCATGATACAAGTTCATTCAATGTTAGTTGGCATATATTTCAAAAAAAAGGTTCTCCATGCCATGGGTTAGTCAGCTCTTACCTTATCCCACTGGATCAAGTCTGAGATTTATTTCAAGGGGAAATCTATAAAATGAAATATGTGGAGGTGTTATGCATCTATAAAATGCTATTATTATCTCTTACAGTATCTTCTATTTTTTTAAAATAAATTTTTAGTAGTAAGTGACTCAATGGGTCATGAATGATCTGGTATAAACAAAAGGGCCAGTCCTTTCAACATTTTTTTTTGTATCCATATATGCTACCCAATTCAATCAATACAATCAAACAAAATCTCATCAAAAATTTTGATAGGTCAAAGTTGAATGAAAATCAGCACCAGACGAAATTCTGGCAACACTGCAACAAGTATATGTACAACTACATACATCAGAATGAAAGCTCTATGAAATGTATGAAATCTAATCAAAACCTTGAGCACTGAAACAACATAATTATGGGTAAATTTGTCAAGGGAACAAGATCATTGATTAGCCTCACAGTTTAACAAAGAAGACCAGAAAACCTCAAGAAAGTAATATCAACAGCCAAACACATGGAACAATCAGAATCTTCCTTTAAATAAAATGTAACAATAATCTAGGTATGAACAAACAGAAATTAGTGGAAAAGAACAAACAAGAAAAATTGTCTATTAATTCAAATTCAAGTTCTTCAGAGAACAAAGCCTTATCAAATATAAAAGACAAAATTTGCAGAACTATACAATTTGATAGCTTGTCTTACGTTATGTTACCAGAACAATTCCTGTTTTGGCAGATCTGAAAATTGTTTTCACTTGTGGAAAAACCTGGACATATTGCGAGAAATTGTCCTGTTTATAGATGGGAAAGGTTAAACTAGAATGCAACCAGGTATAAAGCTGGCTATCCGATTCAGAAAGTTATTTTTGATTGGCAGAATCTGTGGTTTTTAATAAAAAGGGATTACTAATTGTAAATAGTATAGAAGTATATTGTCTGACTCTGGTGCCACTACACATCTCTTTTTCCCCACAGTGGATGATATGGTGTGGCCGTCAGCCATATATATATATATGTATGTATGTATGTATATGTGGCTGTACGCCATATATTTTTGTATACATGTATTATAGATTTAATTAGTTTTAATAATTTTCTTTCTTAATCCTTCCTTCTAACTTCCTTTGTTTATTGTTCTGGCTTCTGGGAACATGGGCTTTCCACTTTCCACTCACCAGAGGGTCAAGTGAAACAAAGACTTCGAGTAAGATAACAAGTTAAAATCTTAGTCACTAACGGTCATTCTTTTGCTGGACACGAAGAAGCACAGATGTAGGTCAGGAAGCTCATGCGACAGAGTTCGACGAGGGCTGAATAGAATTGTAAAGCAAAGATCTGGTCAATAGAATCGGAGAGACCGACAAAGCTATTAAAAGGAATATTCAATACATGAAAGGAGAACCCATATCTACATGTAAAAGAACAATGCAAACCGGCATAGTAGTCTCATTGAGAAATTGGGTACCCCACTATCCTATTCATTATTCTCATTTCCCTATTTCTATGTCTTTTCTACCTTCAGGATTAGTTTAGTTAAGAACCGCGTGTATTTCGATTATTATTGTCAGGCAAATAGTCCTAGCAAAAGCAAGCTACTTGATTTATTGTTGCTATCGGGCAGCGAGAGAGAGATTGGTATTGTGAGAGACCAAGGGAATCCAAAAGAACTTTTTCTTTGTATATAATTGTTTGTTGCAAGATTAAATTTTTTTAGTCGAATTCACATGTTTGTGTATTCTGATCACGTTTCACATCTTACATATATATTAAAACATGTATACTTTTATATAATCATAATTCTATGCTATTTCTGTGATTTTTTCTATTTCTTTCTTCTATCCTTTTCTGGAACTTTCTAGGACAGGAATGGCAAACCTTTTTGAGTCCGCGTGCCATATTGTAAGCATACTTAGCTTTAAAGATGTTAATGCATGCCAAAGTCTTAGACTTTGGATAATGATATTTAAAGAAATTAAACGAATATGCTTTAATTCGAATAAATGTAAAAAATCTGATTGAAAAATGGATGATCAGGTGATAAACAGAAAAAATGATTGAAAAGGGCAGAAATCATATGATACATTATGTGCCACTTTGGGCACGCGTGCCATAGGTTTGCCACCCCTATTCTAGGATGACCGTTATTGCCTTTGGGTAGGATTAGCCATTCCACAAACAGGAAGAGAACAATAGGAGATAAGGTGACTGGGTGAAAAACGACCGGCAAATTGATCAGTTTTCGACTGGAGATCGAAGGGGTTAGATGCATTGTTAAGAAGGTCGAAGGGAGATCACGATGAGAAGATCAAGAGGACAAAAAAAGTTAAGAAAGAAAGTATGAAAGGAACTTCGTATCGGCGAAAGGCCCGAAGACGTCTTTAAGAACCTCAGAGAACTGTCTAGTTTCGTATGGGGAAAGAATCGTACCTAGACACTGGATTGGAAAGAGAATTCGATACTCAAGAATCTTGAGATCAGCAAAGGAATCATTGAGATGGCAGGAATAATAACCTCCAAAAGAACTCCTACTCCAAGAGCATATCGGCACAGACAAGAGAACAAATCCCGGGTGACTGTAAACTTCCATTCCTCCTCATTCCTCACTTTCCTATCTCTATTTTCACTTCCTTAGGTTAAGTTAGTTTTAAGGTAGTTTTAACAATTAGTTAAGTAAGGTTCATGTACACAGTTGGGCTAAAAAGATTGTTACATGACCATTTCGTGTGTAAATTATATTCCCGACCTGTATGAAAACCCAACAAGAAACCCTATGCAAGGCACCTCGAATCTTGTAAAGTTTACAAGAACAGTTGGAATTCCTTAAAACCAAACCCATTCGTCATGAATAAAGAAAGGATTGTGTAGTATAGAAAGTTTTCGTGTGTCTTTTCTTTTGTTTGTACGTTTCCTTCGTGGACAACATTATGTCACATAACGAATGGCCACAATGGGGCACTTACACAAACACAGCCTTACACTCGAGAAAGTTCAATTTTTCCCTGGACACAGAAGATTTGCCAGCTATGGCAGTTGCACATACAGGAGAGGGGTAACTGTGACATGTGTTGTGTGGAGGATGGCCCAATAAATTATATTTATGAATGCCAATTATGGATAGGTACTGTCTAAAGACCTTACTAATTGCAAGTTCATGTGGAACAAACTGGCCATGTCCTCCACATGCTCTTCTCCTTAAGATACCCTTTCCAAATGTGTCAGGACTTACATTAAGAAATATTTTATTTGTATGGGGGAACAGATTGAGGACCATTTGAGTGTTAGGATGCTGACATACTGATGATTTAAACCATATCTTCATTCTGTGCACTGGTGGACACCTGCTGGTCCATCAACATCCTATGCCTTCTTTTCAGCTGTATGATGCAAGTCTACTTTGAAGACTGTTATCGTGGACTTTGCATTGTCATAAACAGCATTATTTTTTCCAAAATTACAGGGTCTTCCTCATAAATATGTATATAAACTGCCTGAATATGTAGGATAATTAGTTCTTTGTGTTATCTTATGCGTTGTAATTTCACTGTAATATTTGCTATACTATTCTTAATAACTTTTATTGTAATTAGTGTTTAGTTTGGCATTGTATATATTATTCATTGTTGTATTCATGAATGAAAATAATAGTAATATAAATCATTATAATACATGTATACTTACCATATATTTCACCAAAAGTATTTTACGTAATTGTTTGTACGTAATTTTATTGTTTCCAATGTACTTTGTAACCTCTGCAGTGCTATGTAGAGCAGAGGTGTTTGAACAATAAAGGAAAGATCAAGTAAGTTATGGAAAGATCAATTATTAATTTAGATACTGCACTAAAAATTTCCAGAAGGAGTCACATCCCTTTATCCAAATACTCCATGACATGTGACATGTGACAAACGAATATAGAAGTGAATGTAATAAAAAATTATAATTATGTATAAAATAAAAAATGCTATCTTTTGGCATTAAAATTCTTTAATGATAGTAAAATTAACACTTTAATGATAATGGCATTATCACTTTAGCAATAACAAAAACAAGTACTTTCAACATCCTATTGATGTCTTTGAGTAAATTAGAATATTAAAAAAAAAAAAAAAAAAAAAAAAATTACAATTATAAAGCTCATTTAATCATAAAAGAATGCACAATTAAATTTGCAAATTTTAAAATTCAAACATAAATATAAATGGAAGATATTCAAATTATAATGATTTTAAAAGCTGGTAAAAGAATGTTAAAAATAACCAATAATATACAGGGTGGACCAAAAAGAATATACGTATTTCAAACTGATATATTTAATAAACTGTAAGACATACAACTATGGAACTTGGGACACATATTTATGAAACTCTCTAGTTTAGATTACAGGTGTTCAATATGTCCTCCACCAGCGACACGAACAATATCACACCGATACTCAAATTCCTGCCATACTCGACTAAGCATGTCCGGTGTCACTGATGTAATGGCAGTACGGATCCAGTTCTTCAACTCATCGAGGTTCTGTGGTAGTGGAGGAACATAGACGGTGTCCTTGATGAAACCCCACAGGAAGAAATCACACGGCGTCAAATCCGGTGACCGTGGAGGCCAGCTGAAAAGTGCTAAATCGTCAGCTCCTTGACGTCCAATCCAACGGTTCGGAAGAGTTTCATTCAGAAACTGACGAACTTGACGATTCCAGTGAGGGGGTGCCCCGTCTTGTTGAAAAATGAGGTTGTCCTTGTTCAGCCTCGGAAACAACCAGTTTTGCAACATATGAAGATACTGCGGACCGTTAACCGTGTTTCCATCAAAGAAAAAAGGGCCGTAAACAGATGAGCAGGATATAGCACAAAACACATTCACTTTAGGTGAATCTCGACAATGTTCGATTTGCACATGTGGGTTCTGTAGGCCCCAAATTCTAACATTCTGTTTGTTCACCTTCCCACTAAGGTGAAAACATGCTTCATCACTGAACACGATCCGTTCTGAGAAATTGTTATCGTTGTCAATAACATCCTGAATCTGGCCAGTAAATTCCACACGTTTATGTTTGTCATCATTATTCAGAGCCTGTAACAGCTGTAACTTGTACGGCTTCATAACTAACCTGCGTCTCAAAACACGCCAAACTGTTGTTTTAGGCAGCTGCAATTCCCGACTGGCACGACGTGTTGATTTTGAAGGGCTACGTTGGTAAGCAGCTTGAATCCGTGCGACATTTTCTTCAGATACACGAGGGCGGCCAGGACTCTTTCCTTTACATACACAACCTGTGTCAACAAACTGACGGTACCATCTGCGAATGTTCCATCCATTCGGAGGATCAATTTGGTACCTCAACCGGAAACGTCTTTGCACTGTAATCACGGAATTACACTTCGCAAGCTCAAGAATACAAAAGCTTTTGTGCTGTGGCGTAGCCATTTTACAACAACTGTGAATACGTCATTGTAACCAAGCACAACTGACATCTGGTGGACATGGACACAAACTAGACAATGCACTCGTTCCTCCGATACCCGCAGCACACCGCTACTATCGATAGTTTACTAAATATATCAGTTTGAAATACATATATTCTTTTTGGTCCACCCTGTATATTAGAAATTTGAATAAAAATGGAATAAGTTTTCAGATTTTGTATAGTTTTGTGACAAAAAAAACCAGAATCAGACTTTGCTATAAAGCTTTTATTCATTTCCTTTTCTGTTCTTGCACACATACAAAAAGCTCAAACACAAAAGAGGGCTATATTTATATACCCTCTTTGTGAAACCCAGTGGAACCTCACTTAATGAGCACCTCACATAACAAGTGTTTCGCATAACGAACAAAATGAAATTGTAAAAATTTGACTTGCTTAATGAGTGATGTTTTGCATAATGAGTGACAAGGAGAGGGAAATCCTGGAATGTGTGCTTGCTCCATCAGTCTGTATTTAACACTCATTCGGCTAGCATCTTAGTGTTGCTCATGATCATTCACACATTTTTCCAAACTTGTGTTTACACATATTAATTATAAACAACAACAACCATAGCTCATTATATAATAAACACGCCAAACGATATGCCAAATACTTGGGTCATTCAATTTAATGACCGATTCCAAATTAAATTTTAGAAATGTCTGAATTAAAAATTAACTATTTATAATTATTAAATTTAATATGATATGGCAGCATAAATGCCTACCTCTAGTCAAATTAATTAATTTCTAATATTTAATTATAGCCTTTACATAACCCAGGAATTTAACATCGTTTGGAATGTTATCAAACCTATTAGCTGTAATTTTTTTTTTGTTTCTGCAAATCGAATTCTCATTCCAGGATGGTTTGAAGAAAAGATAATGATGATTCACACACCTTAACAATGTATATTATATAATTTTTTTTGAATAAACATTATACATAAAACATTTGAGCATTTTTTTCGACGTAAAACGCATTATTGTATTTTACATTAATTTCTATGGGAAAAATTGTTTCACTTAATGAGTGTTTAGCATTACGAGCAAGACTCTGGAATGAATTATGCTCGTTAAGCGAGGTTCCACTGTATTATGAATCAAGTTCTAATAAAGAAAATTGTTTAACATACCATATACCATAAACTGTTTTCTCTTTCAAGACAACATTATACTATTATCCAAACATTAGGATCATCACATATTACTACTACTACAAGAAGTAAAGAAATTAACTGAAGGAGCCAAACTGATGTTAAATCCTGCAAAGTGTAAAATTCTTGTTGAGGAAGACAAAAAAAATCTAGGCTATATAATCAACCAAGAAGGAATAAAGCCTGATTCTGACAATGTCAAGACAATCACAGACCTTGCATAGCTTCATGATGTCTTGGATGTCAGAAGATTTCTGGGAATGGCAGTGTTTTATAGGAACTTTATTTCAAACTTCTCAGATCTAGCTACATTTATGACAAAATTATTAAAGAAAGGCACAATATTCCACTGGAGCCCTGAATTTGATAACAAGTTTAAAAGCATTTGAGTAAACTTCCACTCGTACAGCACCTAAATTTTCCCTAACTCTTCCTATGCAATAGTCTTAGTCTTGTACTGTATCAATTTAGATTTATATTACTAGAAAGACCTGAAACAATACATTTTGACTATAAAATCCATCATTTGTTTACATGAAATTAAAAATCATAGTTGGTGATCTGCATTACCCTCTTATCAACAAATGTTTGATGAGAGGAAAATGTAGATCACCAACTATGATATTAAAGTTATCCATGAAAATTGTAATTGTGGGTGGTTTCCAAATGGGTGGAAAAATGTCATGACAATCGAGTGGTCAATACTGTCATGTGGGAGCGGAAAGACTCACTGAAACAGGTTTTCCATCTTAAAACCATTTAATATAACAAAAGTTTCTTACAACATTTTGTCAAGTTTCAATGTAACCCAGCTCGGAAAGCGAGCTAAAGGTCCACACAAGAGTCTTACGTTCCGTAAGAAGTTCTTCCTTCTGTCCCTTGATGAAGGACATAGCAAATCGATGGCCCCGGGGCATGTGACACAACTTTGAGCAAAAGTCTCTAGAGAAAAGGTGAATCTAGGCAAGTACAGATGAAACTGGAGGGTGAAAGTTATTCCCAGGTTGACGGAAAACCTCCCGTTGATCTCTCCATCAAGCACCAATTTACAGGATACATGAACTACAAACCAAGAACATAATGACCTTGATTTGCACAGTTTTATAAGTTTTTCTCCTAAAGCCGCCTTTTCATTGGTCTCAACTCATCACCTGGTGACAATTTGAAACCAATCGGAGGGCATGGGAGAGGTCAGTTTTGCAACTAAATACGATGCCTCTCGAGACACATTTTCCTCGACTTTAGTCTTTTTTATTGTTTTGATAAAAACTTTCATTGTTCAAGCAATACATTTAATTCCTCCTATTTGTGTCTAAAAAGATCTTTAATTTCTCAATTGATACCCCACATTCGGACCTCCCAGTCAACCCCCTATTTAGGTCCTCACAATTGTAATAGGCTGAGTTTAAACCCTTTACACTAATATTATTGACACTTACATCAAACTGGATTATATTAAGGAAATCATGAAACAACATGGATTTCTGCCAAATTGATACAATGATTAATCAACACTTTTGAAACACCAAGGGCCACATCACATGTAACTGTACTCTATAAAGAGGTTTACATTATACTTTTTTGTGCATTTAGACAAATACACAAGGAACTGGCTAAAAAGGAACAACATAAATGTAATCCAACAGTCTTTAATATTTTACATAATGACAAAGATCCTACTAGTACTGACTAAAATAGCCTGAAGACAATAAGTACACTCATCCAGATTTTTACCTTTACTAAAATCCTTAAATATCCTCTCCCAACCCTGAATGCAGCTAGGAGACCAATTCCTGTGACATATAGTACTTCTTCAAACACTTTTTATCATAGATTATCCAGAGTTACAAACCATAAAATAATATATCTAACAGTGGATACCCACTGAAGGATAAATATATATAAGTGTCTTAACATTACATTATGTAATCAATACCAAAAAAAAGTCTTTGTTTTTGCTTTTGTTTTTGCAATTTGAGCCAGATAGGTTTCTGGCTCAAAACAATATTTTACATACTGTAACAAATTGTTCAGGTTTCTATTTTGTAGAAGATGCTTTTTAAACAATTTTAAACACACACACACACATATATATAATATATATATATTTTGTACTTGTCAACATCTATCAACCAAAATCTGATTTCTCCCAATTAATTTTCCCCATAGACTTGTAATAACTATATAACAATGTATGTTCTAGCATTTTAAAGTCTGTTGGAAGAGGAAAACAGAGCTGGAATAGTGAATTAAGGTATTGTAAACTGTTTTTTTAAAGTTTACTGTAATATCTGTATTCGAGGGATAACTTTATGATATATTAAAGAATAAACGAAAATTCTTTGAATTTGGTAAAACAGTAATAATTTTCTATATGAGCAAACTCCTAATTAATGTATTTATATTTAATGACAGCAAATAAATAACAATCAAATTTTTATAAAGCTTCAGAAATAAAGCAATAAATTATAAATTATTTAAAATGTTCTTACGTGAACTGATAACTTTAATTTTTTCCAGATGTTCTACTTGTTCATTTGGAAGTTCAAATTTATATGGAATTGTTTTTGGTAGTTCTGATGTCCATTCTTCTTTTAAAATCTAAATAAATATATTATATTTTAAAATTTCCAAAAATTTTAAAAATTTATGTAAAATTCCATAATTTATTTTTATTCAGTATAAATAAAAGCAAACAAATGTAATATTTACATCAGGTAATAAAGGCAGAATGTTTTTAATATAATTGGCATTGTCAGCAAATTCTGCACAATGTGTCTGTGTCACACCGCCATAGATTTGAACATTCTGGTGTGTACCTTTCTCATAGCCAAATGCTGCTTCTAGTGGTTTAATCTCTATGTCATCAAAAGTCACGATTAAGTCTGAAAATATTAATTATTATTTTAATATACACTATAATAAATTTTAATTAAAATTGACATGGTTTTATATTTTACTTGATAAACATCCACTAAAATTTGAAATTTCCACGTCAGAAATTTTTGAATCAAAAGGATACAGACTTCCAATTAAAACACTACTATAATTATAATGATGACGAAGTAAAGAGGATGTCACAATATGCCTGTTTACAGGATACACATCACCATCTACCTAATTTTAATAAAAGTTTTATAACTATTTCAATATAATTCCAGTGTTTAATATTAAAATTAAGTAGCATTTTATAAAAAATAAATATTTACTTACCACAAGATCAACAATGCCATTATTCCTTTGATAATATATCCAATGTCTAAAATTATCAACAAATGAAGTGTTTTTTGTTATGTGTATTTTGCTAACTGAAATATTCAAAAATAAATATTTTTGGATTTTTCAAAATCTTAATTCAAATGATTATAAAGTGTATTAAAATAAATTTTACCAGAAGCATTAAGTCTTTCTTCAATAGAAAGTGATCCCCGAGGTAAAATCGTAACCATAATATAATTTTCACTAAGAAAAATAAATTACATAAATAGTTTTTAATGAAAAATATAAATACAACATTCATTTCTTATATACCAGGGGTGGCCAACAAGTCGATCGCTAGCGATGTCTTGACTTAATGTATTATATTTGTAACCGAACGCAACTGTATGCATGCAGTTATGACTCGACTCATAAGCAGTGAGTGCACTTCGTACTGAAACAGTGTATAAACATAGTATGTATTTCACACTTCCCCCTCCCCACTTAGACTATGCCTATAACAACAAGTCGATCGTGACACATTTTTACGATAAAAAGTAGATCTTATGTGCACAACAGTTGGCCACCCGTTATATACAATAATAAATTTATTATATACTATATGAAGAGTTTATTAAATAAAAACTTTATAGTATTTTTCTTTAACAGTTTTTCAAGCTCAGATATGCATAAAATCACCATTTAAAAAAACAAATCCAAAGAAATTCAAACAAATTATACCATTTAAATTTCTTAGATCTGATGACTGCTTCTGAAAGCTATTAGAAGTTCTTATTTTGTATATAAATGATGGTAGATATTAAACGCTTGAGTTTACATTAATCAAAAAACAAATCATTACAATTTGACTATTATAGAATAGTCAAATTGTAATGATTTGTTGAAATAAAAATGTAATCAAAACATATGATTACTTCTTCAATTTCTGAATTTTGTCTACTATCTAACAATATAAAATACTTGTGAATTGAAAAAAAATGCATTTTACTTTCACAGCTCTGTTATAGGTAACGAAGTATTACGAAAGAAATGCAAAATATACTTAGTTGCTTTTTTCACTCTTTGGGGTTTTCTATTTGAATCTGAAACCAAATACAAAGTAACTGTTATCAATAAACAATATTGTGAGTGTGATTGTAGTCCTTCCTGGAAAGCGCTAAAAATCCATAAACTTATTTCAAACAAGCAGCAATGAACTTTAGGCTTGCATTAATTTGTTATAATTAAACATGCAAGTTTCATATTGATATAGTAAAATTGAACTTTTATGATCATTACTATACTACAGATTTTGTATCGTTTAAAAAAAATTCATGATAGTGGCCTGTGGAATTCAAAATTGCAAGTTTAGTGATGCGTGAGGTCAGAAAGGTTGCCGACTGCTGTGCTAGACAACTTGGACTCTATGACTGTAAGCAAAATGGGACAAATCATTAAAGGGGAGTGTTAAATTTCTCTCCTGTCATTACTTATATGTGTGGCAATGATTTGTGTTATATGTCCTTTGTTTGTATTTTTATTTTTCTAACAAATAAATGGCCATGGAGTGGCATCTTTATCAAGCCCGCCACTTTTTGGTTAAGTGTGACTTTGTAACGGATCAAAGTAGTTGTGCATGATTTATACTCGTAAGGTATCCTAGTCTCCATCTGTAAACACATAAGTGATATATTTAACAAAATCAAATCTTTCTGTTGTTAGCATTTACACTTTTTTGGAATGCATATAAGACTCCAATGTATTAAAATTTCGAATGTTTTCTTATTTAACAATTTTTTCATTATCCAATCAAGTACACCTATGTTGTTTGCTATAATATTGAGTCATATATAGCTTGCCATGCCTTTGAGATTTGTTTTTTGTCTTAGATAGGCTCTGGAAGTCTGCTTTAAATATCTCCAGTGCTTCTAAATATCAGGGGTATATAAAATTCTGCACAAATACAACAAGTTAGATAGAGATCTTATATATATTGGGTCTACAAAAAGGTTTCAAAAGCAGCACCTTCCTGAACACAAAGCTGATATAGAAAGGAAGAAAAAAACCACCACCTTGGCTATATATGCCAGTGATAATGAGATTAAACCAGAACTGCAACAGGCTTCCCTAATACAACGAACATGCCATAAAAACCAACTAAAGAATTTAGAAACATTGGAAATATTTAAAACAGAATACCGGGGCCTATCTCTCAATTTTAAAGATGAAAAACAAATCTCAAAGGCATGGCAAGCTATATACAACCTAACATTAAAGCAAACAACATAGGTGCATTTGATTGGATAACAAAAGAAAAATTTTTAAAAAAAGAAAACTTTGAAATTTAAATACATCAGAGTCTTATATGCATTCCAAAATAGAACACTAATATCATTTGATTTTTTAGAGTTTCTACCTGCAGAAGGTCCTAGAACTGAAAACTGTTATGTTACTTAGTGCAAAGCCTAATAAAGTTTGTGAGTTTATTATAATAAGAAAAGGTTATATTGAATTAAACAGAAAGTTTTTGTGTATTTTTAATAGTTGTTGTTACTTAACATAGATGTGTAATTTAATTATGACAGTTGTGAAATTTAACACAATATTGCTAATGTGATATTGTACTCTTTGGCAAATAGAAATATAAACACGTTTTACTGCAAACCCACATACATTTCCCTCTTTATACCTGCTAACTCAGTGGACCCTTGACCTTTTAAAGTAGCGGCATTCCAGGCCCTGGTTACAAGGACTTACTCCTATTGCTTGGAGACATCGGATATCTACAATGAACTGAAACATGTCAAGTGTATAACATTGGCACATGGATACCACCAGTCCTTAATCAACAGGCTTGCTGCCAACCAGCAATCTAGGATAGCTATCAACAATATGAGGGTTAACGATGCAGAAGATAATCAGGTTGTTATTTGTTACGAACCATCCCTCTAACATATTTATAATAGAATCACTAAAGATTTAAACTTGCACTTAACATTTAAGAGAAAATGGAACATTTTCCAGCTTTTAACTAACACAAAGGACAAGTCTGATGACAAGAAGGTGCCAGGGGTATACCGTATTCCATTGCAAGATGAATGTTTTAACAGATATCTATCATACATCAGATCCATGTTCAGATCTCTTGAGGCCCGAATACACGACAACAAATATGATGTTGCCAAGGGGAATTATAATACTGCACTGGCCCAGTATGCTACCAAACTTGGGGTTTCTTCCTGTTGGGATGAAGCTACTCTTATAGAGTTTTTGACTGACACAACTTATGTTCATTGGAGGCTCTTGAAATTTATAGAGCGGACATGAAGGGAGATTGCATTAATTCTGACTATATTCCAGTTCCACAATTGTGGAAATATTATTTACAATGCCACAAAATATAACAATAATTTTTATTTTATTTATTTTAATTAACTTTATGCAATGCAGAGGAAACAATTTCCGTATCAAACATTGTGTAAATCTTAAAACATTGGACTATCTATTAAAATGCAACAAAATATGATAATACAGGTACTCCTCACTTTACGACCTATCTGTTTAATGACCACTCACACTTACGATCATCAGGTTTTGACCTGCAATTCAGGGAATCCCCTTTCTCAGCTTGAGTATCAGTGGTGACATGTGTACTGAGCATAGTATAGTCTTGCTATGCACTTTTTCTGTCAATTTCATTCCAACAAGCAGTCACTATGTAACTTCATTTTTTTTACATATTTGTAACCTCAAAAGAATACAGATGTTGACAAAAAGAAAAAGTATGGCATCATCTGGAGAAATTGTTAAGAAATGAAAGAAAGCTATTGTGAGATCCAGGATTTTAGGACTATTAAAATCCATTTTTAAGAAAATTTTTATATAACTGCCCTCGCGATTATTATTTAAACATTGCACAAGCTATAGATTAAATAACCTTTCAGTCAACCAATGGACGAGACTTTTAACAGTTAGTTGCCAAATGATAACATCCGATTGTGAAAGGAGAGGAAAGCAATCCCATTACATCAACAAAAGTCATGCCAAACTCACACCTGCAAAAGCAACCTTTGGTTCTAAACAACTGCCGGCCACATGACCATTTTCCCAGACAAATTTGTATATAAGGTTGAAGCACCTACACTTCAGGACCTTTTGTAATAATGAGGTTTTAACTGATGTAGAAGAGCTAGAAGGAGCTCTACGTGCCTCTACCTCCATAAAACAGATCTGACCCAGTTTCCAGAGAAGACACTTGCCATTCCCTCGACAAGATGATACCCTAGGAGCCAGATTCAATGGACGTCCATGAACGGACATCCCTGGCCCATAAAGGACAATGACTTGAGGACTCGCCCTAGACTCGTGATTCATCGACTATGAATTCTTCTCATGTAGTAGGAGGGCATACAGAGTCCTCTTACTTATAAATCGCATTTGAATCACAAGTTAGGACGCAATTTAAATTATTCTAAACTTATCCTAACTAGTGTCAGCCTGACAGGACAGATATCTTGAGATCTTTGGCCTTTACCTATTTCAAAGCCATCCAAAGACAACGTGAGCAGGTCTCACTGACCTGTCGCCGATTAAGTGGCATTTGGGGAACAGCCTGTGCCCTGGCTTCTCACACTATCGACCTTGAAATAAAAATAAAAATCATACAAGTCTACGAAGCTGGTAAAACAGTTAAAGAAATAGCATGTGACTTGAGCACATTTGACAATTTCAACGATTTTAAAGGATAAAGTTAGAGTGAAAGAGGCAGTGAAATCATCGACATAATAACTAGGCAGGGAAAAGGTCTTATTCGTGAAATGGAGAAATTATTGGCAATCTGGTTTAACAACCAGATGCAAAATAATATGTCAATAAGCCTTTTAGTAATTCAAGTTAAGGCATGCAGTATCTTTGAGACTTTGAAGGCATGGGAAGGCGAAAAATTAACAGAATCATTTACAGCAAGCTATAGATGATTTCAACAGTTTAGGTGAAGATTCAACCTGCATAATTGGAGAATAAGCGGTGAGGCAGCAAGCACAGATGTAGAAGTGGCAGAAAAATTTGTTGACAAATTGGATGGAATAATTAAAAAAGACAGTTACTGCCCAGAACAGATATTCAATGTGGATGCAACCGGGCTTTGGTGGAAAAAAAATGCCTGAAAGGTCCTATATGCACAAAGTTAAGGCAATGCCCAGTATCAAGGCTTTTAAAGATGGGATCATGTTGTTGTTGGGAGGGATTTCTGCTGGGTTCAAGTTAAAGCCTTTCCTGATCTATCGCTCTCGAAAACCCATGTGCATTAAAGAATGTTAATAAAAACAGTCTGCCTGTTTACTATCATGCAAATAAAAAGATATGGATGACTCAACCTTTATTTAAAGATTGGTTTTTGAACTGCTTCATACCTTCAGTCCAGCATTATTGTTTGAAAATGGGAGTTTCTTTTAAAATTATTCTCCTGCTTAATAATGCCCCAGGCCACCTCAGCATCTTGATGATCTACACCCTGATGTAAAGGTAGTGTATCTTCCTAAAAACACAACTGCTCTCCTACAGCCAATGGATCAGGGCTCTATAGCTATGTTCAAAGCATTTTATTTGCACACGACTTTTTTCCAAACTATAGCGGCAACAGAAAATGATGTAGTAACCCTTTGTGATTTTTGGAAATCGTACAGTATTTTAGACTGCATTAAAAACATTATATCAGCTTGGTATGAAATGACATAAGTGTATGCAAGATATATGGAAAAAATGCATAAAAAGTTTCGCGAACAATATCAAATCATTTGAAATCTTGAAGAAACTGATGGAATTCAAACAATTGCAGGCCTTGCCAATGCGCTTAATTTAGACGTTGAAGTGGAAGACATTGCTAAATTAGTGGATTATGCTGATGGAGAGCTAACAAATGCAAATTTAATAGAGTTAGAAGTGATGCAGCATTTGGAAGAGGAAGAGGAAAGAACTGAAGAAGTAAAAAAGAAATTCACGGTATATGGGTTAGCTAGTGTATTCTCAAAAATTAATGCAGCTATGTTAGAACTTGAAACTATGGATCCAAATACTGAATGTTAATAAAGTTGAACGTGGGATGAATGAACTTTTAGAGTGCTATAGAAAAATTTATCAAGAAAAAATGAAGCTTACAAAGCAAACCTCACTTAGAAGTTTTTTTTTTTGACTGTTACATACAGGACCTCTGCCTTTGAAGGTAAGGGAGTAAGGGTAAAGAATGTTAATAAAAACACTGATGATGACGAAACTTTTATTTCATCGTTGTCATCTCCCTTACCTGGACCCTCTACAGCTCCAGATAACCAAATAAACAAATGATAATATGTACATACAGTGCATGTCTTTTTATGAATAAATTTGAAGTTTGTTGCATAATTTTTATAATTTTATAATTTTACAACAATCCTATATTTCCGGCAGCTCCTCACTTATTGACTAATTTGCTTAACAACATAGTCGTCGGAATGGAACTCGGTTGTAAAGTGAAGAGTACCTGTATTGAGTATATTTATAACTTTATTTAAAAAAATAATTAATTTATATGTTGTAAACATAATGATTTTTGTATTGATCATCATTTAAATGTTTAAAAATTGGAATGCAGCAAAGTTTAAAAGTTAGAAATTTTCAAAGGATAGAACTGCTTTTTGTGTTTTTCTTGTATTTATTCCTGATGAAGGCCTCTGAAAGACAGCCGAAAACATTTGAACATTAAACATTCTTTGTTTATTTTGTGCTGAAATTCGCATTCAGGTGTCAAGTAGTTGTTGGATCCCACTCCACGAAATTTACACTATACACCAGAGATGGGCAACCTGTGGCCCGCATTCATATATTTTGCAGCCCGTGACACATAAAATGTGAATAAATATATCAATTTCACAGCTTAAGGAGATATGCAGCAAAAATTCAAATGTTATTTTTACAACTTATGAATGTGAATAGTTTTTCCTGCAATGAATTTAGTAAAAATTAAAACAAGAAACCGGCTAACAGACACATGGAAACTAATTTAAAACTAGCAGTGACGAATATTTAACCAAATATTTCCAATATATTATGTTTACATCAGTTTCATAAGCTAAATTAAGTATACCTATGCTAATTTATAGTTATATATGAATAAATAATTCTGATTTACCAACATTTTTTTTTCTCTTTCTCTTGTATGCGGCCCGCATCAGTTCAAAAGTCTTAAAATGTGGCCCTTACATAGAAAAAGGTTGCCCATCCCTGCTATACACAGTAAATCAGTTGTTTAATTCTGGACTCAATGAACTGCTTTAAGGTGGTTTCTGCCTCTGTTTGGTTGGAGAATGTTTTCTCTTGGAGGAAACTGTTGAGATGCTTAAATATATGGTAATCTGTAGGGAAAAGGTCTGGTGAATAAGATGGGTGAGAGAAAACTTCATACTCTAACTGGTTTCAGTTTCTGGTGGTCTGGTGGCTGATGTGTGACACATGAAGATGAGCATAATCATTAAATAGGATGCAGTCTCTTTGATTCACTAATACCAGCTGTATTTGAATCAACTTCTGGTAGACAACTTCCAATTCATGACAGTATTTTTCTGCTGTAATGGTTTCACCAGGTTTAAGGAAATTATAATGAATAACACCAGTTGCAGACCATCAGACAGTAATCATGATAAATGTATACTTGCTTACTGGAGACTAAAATTCAATAAAATAAAAAACCATTCAAATGTTCAGCACAATTCTTTAATATTATAAGAATGTTTTCAAATGCATTAAGTGTCCATCATCAGTCACTTTTCTTAAATTGAATGCAAAATTCGAAAAAACTACGCAAACAAATTTTAAATAATCGGTTTACAATAAAAATTAACAAGTAACATGCTACTAATAAAAGTGATAAATACAAAAATATGATATGTCTAGAGTAAATAAATAATAAAGTAATCCATCCAGGAATATCCTAAGCACCAAAAAGAAAGAGTTGTCCTCAATTACATACCCTTTCTTAAGCCATTTGTTAAAAGGATTTCCAAAAGTAGGAACTTGCAAATTATTTATCAATGTAATCCCACTATATACGGGCTATTAAGGAATGACAAGGAAAATTATGATTGTAACTCCTTAACAGGAATATACTCAATACTGCTAAGGTACCATAGGTTCCACTCTAACTTGGTGTATATTGGGGCAACGTTGAGAAATTTGAAAAAAAAAATCAATGAACGTTGTGAAAGTTTAGGGCGACAAGTACAAGGTCCAGCGAGCGGGATAGTACAAATAAATAACTAGATTTTATTCACATGACAAAGTAATTTATTTTCGCTCTAAACAGGTTCTTTGGATCCCAACAACTACAAGTAATTACTACACACACACACACGTTACAATCTATACTAACGAACAAAAGATCAACGAGCGCGACAACTATATGCGGGCCGAAACTTACAAACTAATACTTATGCTAATTATAACTAAGGAAGGAAGAGAAGATGGAAAATAGAAGAAGAAGAAAAAAAAAGGTAGAAATACCCGGGACTTTCCTGTTTTTTTTCAAAGACTTGGGTGAGATACTAGTTTGATGCTTTTCTTGGGGTGAATGTTGCTCCTCGTGTTATCTGTTGGCACTCTTTTCAATTTCTTTCGCTAGCTTCCTTGGGGTGAACGTAGCCTTCAATCGTCTCAAATTCGATCGGTGGCTACCCTAATTCCGCCCTTATTCTTCAGAATTCGAGTACAAGTCTCTTTTTCGAAACCTAGTGGTCTCCGATTGTCGTGCTAGCTATCTCGTGCCTTCCTTCTCTCCGTCCGTCCTCGTTGAGAGTTCCGACCAAAAGTGTCTCTTCCCTTTGTTCATCGGCCCCAGGGCCTTGCCTCACCCTTTGTTTACGTACACCTTTCTTGGAATTGGTAATCCCACCCAAGGGATAATGAACCAGAAAGACAAAGCAAGAAAGTTCTAGAAGATGAGACAAAGAATAGAAAAAAGAAAGATACTAAACTAAACTTAAATCTATATTTACAACAAAAATATATAGCGTACAGCTACAACGTAAGCTATCAGTGAACAAAATGGTTGACAGTACAGTCCTTGCTAATTATGTCAAACAAGGCATCACGGTCTTCTGGGACCAAGACTATCATCAAGGCTACTAGATCAAAACACGCAGTAAAGTTTTTGGAAAAATTGGAAATCCACAGGGCACAGAAGAGCACACATTACATCAATTATAGGAATGCCGACGGGCTTTCGACCTCTTGGAAGTCTTTTTGTGATGAGTTGACTTAATTCTATATAAAAGGGATAATTAAACTTAGGATATTCCTGGATGGATTATTTTATTATTTATTTACTTTAGACATATCGTATTTTTGTATTTATCGCTTTTATTAGTAGCATGTTACTTGTTAATTTTTATTGTATAACTGATTATTTAAAATTTGTTTGTGTAGTTTTTTCGAATTTCACATTCGATTTAAGAAAAGTAACTGATGATGGATGCTTAATGCATTTGAAAATGTTCTTATAATATTACAGAATTGTGCTGGATGTTTGAATGGTTTTTTATTTTATTAATTAAACATGATCTTCTTCAGGTGGAAACTGAGCTTTGACATGTGTTTTGGTGCTTCTTTGTCATACCACTGTGCTGATCACTTGCAGTTGTCATGTTGAATTCATTTTTCATCATATGTTATGATTCAGTTAGAGAACTGGACCATTCTTGTCGCATATGATCAGAGATGAGCAAATCTCCAGTCAAATACTTTGCTGTCTTTTATGAAGTTTATGGGGTACTCATTTGTCAAGCTTTTTCATCTTGCACATTGTGTCTGGATGCTGAAAAACAGTCGCACTGCTTATGTTAAGCTCTTTTGCAATTTCCTATGCAGTTTTTCTTGGACTGGCTTCAACTGACACTTTCAGTCAGTCGTCATCACAGTTGGACAGATGTCTACTATGGTCTTTATCATCAAGGCTCATATTACCTGATTGAAACTTTTCAAACCAATATAGTGCTCCGTTACTCAATTGTATATATTATTCTGATTGTTTATGTATGTATGTATGTATATATTTGTGTATCTATGTGCGACCGGGAGGTTGGCACCTCTTTGATGCCTCGTCAGGGCTGACATGGAAGCCGCAGCGGTTCAAAGATCGGACACGCAAGTGGTCGTGTTACAGAGCGATTGGATTCAGGATGGAGGGTGTGACAATGCACCGGAAGTAACAGAGGCCTCGTTAACTAAAGTACAACGTTTATTTACACTGAGCATGACTCTATGTACAAAAGAAAAAGCTAAGGGGAAATAGGCCTACCTCGCAATTCTTAGAGAGAGAGTTTACATAAGATCCACGTGGCGATAAATATCTTGTTGAAGCTGAGGTGAGTTGACCTGTTAGTCCGATTAGTCCGTAGGCGAGAGGAAGGGTGGCAAAATTTGTAGTGATGACGATAAGCTTTGTCCAGGCAATTAATCCAATGGACGGCAGATTTAATCCAGGGACTGAATTTTTCACATACACAAAGGAAATGGCACACTATGAAATTTGGGACTTGGCGAATGTTGATCGGGGTGGCAACTTACGAATTTTGAGGTGCTGTTTTTCTTTCGATGCAACTTAGGTCGAAAGGTGATGAGAAAGCGTCATTTAGGCATCCGAGAACTAAACAGATGGTTCGTTCTCATGTGTAAAAGTTGACAGTTAGTCACTAGGTAGTTGACAAAAAGGCGACAAACTATGATGTCATGACATGACACGGAAAATACAATGTAGGCCAATAATTGAGATACTCACATATGTATCATGTCATTTTTATTCCTTTTTTTGTTGTATCGGGTTTTCCCTTTTTTATTGTTACATGTGGCTCTCCTTTGCTCCATACCACTTTCCTCTTGGGTGAGTGGGGAGCTACGGGATTGGTTGGATGGTGAGTCATGTGTAGAAGATGAATGGGAATTATAAATACAAGGACTGCATGTAAAAGATCATCTTTTTTTTTCTCTCGTTTGCATCGCCATTGAGACATCAGGAAGACGCGTGGACAATTGTGAAGTGAATTCATACAGGACGTAGGTTAAGGAGTAAGTGAACTCAATTCATTTCCATCAAGGGTAACTTCTTGACTGATCGAAAGGGAAGAAAATAAACAGGAGAAAAATATACAAATAAACATCACACTAAACCCGATAACATTAAGCCAATACATCACCAACTGCACTAAGAGTAGGCATTAGGCGCCATCTCTTATAAGAGATGGCACCTAACGCCTACTTCAAGTGTCAAATTTATTTCTAATCTTTAATTGTATATATCCAAAAGTTAGCCCGATTATTTACGGTAGTTGGTGATGTATTAGGAGAAAAATAAACTGGAGGATCATCCAGAGACTTTATTTCTTCACATGCAATGATTATCAGGTGAATATCCTGAGTAATGGGTTCATATTGACCCCTCCTTGTTATTGTTGTAGTTTAATTTTGTTATGTAAAAACATGGGAGAAGAAGAGTGAAGGCAGAATTTCTTTGTACACGAGATACGCTTTATGTGTGGGTTATTGTCTTATGCGTCCTCTGCTTGTTAAGTACTGTGTTATCAATAAAGAAATTTGTTTAGTTGTATGCCAATTCATCATTTTTTTTCTCGAACCCATAGGCTCAGGTCTAATGGGGATCTTAACACCAACATACTGTGAGTTTATTAGTAGTTTTGTCATCCCATGCTTTATTAATGTTACAAATTTCATTGCTTGTTTTGTGGCCAAGTTTGAACTCAGGGAGCAGGATTGCACAAAAAACTTCTTATCCATGCCTCACTCAAAACCCCAAAACAGAAAAATATGTTAAATTTTTGAAAGGATAAGTGTTGCATAATACATACAGAAGCTTGCAATATATAACAAGGTACAACTTGTTTATCCCGTTTAAGTTTTAAACCATCTTTGTTGGAATTTATTTTATTAAAAAATGCTGTATTCTTGTATCATTCCTCCATACAATGAATACATCATCCACATATTTTGTATAAGATTATGTACTCCCTAAAATTCGTAACAGTGATCTGTTCTAATCTGTGTAGATCTGTGGGATTACCGAAGTATACAGGGTTGGTAAGAGGTAAGAGAAAAATAAAGGCCAACAAAAAAAAAGAGGAGAACCACACAATTCCTTGTTGTACAATACTAATATATTCCTTTAGAAAGCATCAAACATACCCACCAGAGTGGGCTACAATAAGGTTACAAGGATAACGGTAACAAAGAGAATCTACAGTTCTATAACTAAAACACATTAATTACTTATATAATAGTCAATTACAATATTTACACAGGAGTTCGTATTCAGTTGAGTGCCAGTTCATTGAAAATAAGTCTCTTTACACACACACTTCCTAGTCTATATTACAATTCAACACAACAGTTGTCCCCCTTAGTCTTCGTGACGCCAATGGAAAAGGATTTCTCTCTGTCTCTTTTTGTGCTCAAAAACTGTCACCCTTCTCAAAAGATGACGGTAGCTCTTACCTTCAATCTCGTCGTCCAAAGAAACCCAAAACAAAAAGTCCCTCTCCCATGTACAAGGACACCTTCTATACCCCTTTCTACCCGAGATCATGTGATCCACAATGTAACCAGCTACGAGCCAATCACGACACGTTGGCGCAACATCCAAAACGCAATTCACGACAAAAGGCGTATAAAACAAAACCTGATACACAATAATAATAATATAAAAGAGTAACTAATAAAATACAAATAGTGTCGGAGCACTACATCTGCGTAACACTAACTCACAGAGTAAGCCAGACATCAGGCTGCCCATTGGAACCCCTTTCATTTGTTTATAGATTCTGCCTTCAAAGCTGAAGAATGATTGAAAACATATCAGGTTTGCAAGTAGCTCCATGTCTTTAGGAAAGGCCGACACAAAGGCTGTTCAAACTGCCCGAGGTGTCAATTAACGCATGATAACATGAATCCAATTTTATGGATGGATACAGACTTTCAAAGTCCATGACTGATCCAATCTCCATGTCCATTCAAGATAGAGCCTGGAGTTCTTTTATTAAGTTTGTGGGTTCTTTGTAATAAAATGATCATTTCCAATCTGTTCCAATAAATATCTATGCAGGTGTTTCTCTAGCTTATATGTCGGCCCTTTACATTTCTTGACTACTGGTCTAATCTCTTTGCTGCTTTTATGTTTTTGCAAAGTGGAATAGTCTGGGTATACTTGAGCCTGTGATATGCTATCCTTTGAGGAAAGGTAAGAGTAAGGTCATGAGTGATCTCTCCAATTTCCTGACTTTCTGTCCACTTTATCAACTATACTGTGATCAACCCTTTCATACTCTGTCTTCTCTATATAATCTTCCAACACTTTCTTGTAACAATGCTTTTTCATTAAGACATTTAACTTTTCCAAAAATGTATGGATCAGCATATATACATCGTTATCTATCACCTATGCAAATTTTATGAATGTTTTTGACTGCGAAAAATATTTTATGACAATTTATTAATTACATAATTAATCGCACTATTATTTTTTTATGGGAGTTTTTTATAAAATTAATTAAATTGTTCTAAACTTGTATTTGACCGTTTTGACTTCTGTAAAATTTTTTAAAACGCTATTGGATGTTTTTTATGACATCAGCAGGTTATTTTTTTTTATTATTCAGTAAAATTTTTTTCCCATACCTTTTTTCTTTGGTCCTCTCATATTTTAATAGCATAAAAATCGGAAATATTCTGTTATATTTAAACAGATGCGGTAATTTAGCTCCCCTCCAGCTTTAGACCAATATTCCCCTGAAGAATACATGAGAGCTACCTGGGAAAGCTGACACCAGCTGTTCTGAAGATCAACCAGTTTGTTTACAACGTAGACTGCACGTGTGAAATTTCACGCCTTGTCAAATGAATGAATAACACTCCCTGCAGCTATATTTATCAAATAAAAGCATTTTTAAAAGATTATTTTTAACTTTTTATATAGTTGTTCTGAAAATACACTTTTTGGGGGGCGTTTTTCGCGAAAATTATTTCCCGGCTATTTTTTTAAATGTTAGATTCGTATTTAAGTGGAAATAATTAATTAATATAAAAAATAAAATTTTTAGAGGATATTTTTTTGCCATTAGAGATTGTGGAATAAGGCTGAAGGAGTTAATACCAAATGCTTACTTTTGTTGGCCCTTGTTAATATTAATTCATTATCTGCTAACCATTGAATTTTAGGGAGTACATAATCCTATACAAAAGATATGTGGATGAGGTATTCATTTTATGGAGGAATGATACAAGAATACAGCATTTTTTAATGAAATAAATTCCAACAAAGATGGTTTAAAACTTAAATTGGAGCAAATTAGTACTACGGCTGTGCATTTTTCAGACATTGGCATTTCATTCAATAATGGTTCCTTAAACATGAAGGTATACTTCAAGCCCATTTACAATCCGTTATACATCCCTTCAAACTTCAATGATCCATGTACCTACAAGCTTTCGGCGTTTAGAGTTCTAGTTAGAGGGACATCTCATTATTGCTCTAACATATACAACAAGCTGCAAAAGTTAGATAGGATTAGAGCTATGGCTACGATGTTGGGGTTTGGAGCAAAGTCATTGAAGGATTAATAAGTTCTTATGCGGATCCTAGCAAAAAGAGGACAAAGAAATCTATGAACAACAATATAACTAAGTTCACATACAGTATAAGCATATCCAATATTACAAAGGAAATTGCAGATTACAAGAACACAAGATTACTGTATAAAAGGGTTCCCACGACGTATAACTTACTTAGGAATGACAAGGATAGGATCAAGAAAGAAGAACAAGTGGGCATATACAAGATATCGTATAAAAATGATCAATTAGGTTTGAACAAAGAGTATGTAGGTGTCACCATGAGAAACCTCAACAAAAGGCTTAAGGAGCATATATACGGCGTAAGTAAAGGACACTATTCTACAGCACTATCCAGAATGGTGCAAACAGATGGTTTGATAGTTGAATGGGCTGAGGCCAGGATTATTACACCTGTGCATTCACCAATTCTGGCATTAAGTTCGGAAAGGTTTGAAATTTATAAATCCATCCTGACTGACAAATGTTTAAACTACAAGGATGCCACAAGCTTACCATCAGCATGGAAATATATGATCAAGAATGGCTCGTAAAATCTGATGCAAAGCACAATTTCACAGGTTATGTTATTACATTTGTATTTTATTTTGTTCTATTCTATTTATATTGATTCATTCAGTTTATGTATTTAATGGATTAGTTATATTATTTATATTTTATATACAGTAATATCTCGACTTATGCTACCCTGACTTACGCGATTTTCAAATCTCGTCGATTTGTCTTTTATTTGAGCGGCATGCAACTCTTGATTACTCACTCCCTCCACACTATTGTTCAGCTTACATGTTCGGACATGTCGCGCAGAATGGACACACAGCTACAATTTATTTTGTGTTATTTATTTCTGTGTTTGTTATATCTACGGAGACTTGAGAGACTCTACTATGTCATCCAAACAAAGTAGAACTGATTCTTCTGCATCAAACAAGAAAAGAAACAATTTATCTTTGGAATGTAAAGATAACATTATTAAAGACTTCGATACAAAAATGAAAATTTGTGAATTGGCAAAGAAGTTTGATCTACCAGAATCGACGGTCAGAACAATTATGAAAGGTAAAGAAAAAATTCTCGAAGCTGTGAAAACTTAACAGAAGGCCTGAGTTCAATTGAAAAGTGGTTACAAATTTTAGAAAATATAGACTCCAACGAAGAGCGCATTTATTCTACAAAACAAGAAATAAAAAAATTATATCTCATTTATTTTAATAATTATTTATATTCTCGGTTATCATGCTAATAATTCCTCATATTATTAGCATGCTACGAGGAAATTTTGCGAGAGAAAAAATCTTTGAGTCATCAGACGAATTTGTTAGATTTTATGAAGCCTTCTACATCAAAATAACTTTGGTTAAACATTTTTTTCTACATTATTGTTTTCTTTAGTCTCTGGCCCCAATTAAAAATAATTTGTATGTATTTATATTGGAAATTATACCCCGACTTACGCGAATTCGACTTACACAGTAATCGCTCAGTCCCCCCTATTGCGTAAGTTCGGAGTATTACTGTATTTTGATTTTTAATCAAATGTTCGAACCATTTTAAATTTGAATTTGTTATTGCATATTAGTTCGATTATAGAACAATTATAACGTTCCAGTAAATTGATAACCTGATGATGGCCTGTTAATCAGGTTGAAAACATTAGTTTAAAGTAGTAAAATAATTCTCAGCAATAAGGCATATATGTTATATAATACTCAATGAGTCTGAGTGTATGTTGAAATAGAAAAATACATTGTGGTTTGTCATTCTGCAATTAAATGCAACAGTTAAGGTTGATTTATTTGTAAGGCTGACTAGGCTAAAGCCTAGCAGCCCATCAATTTTAATACATTTGATCTGATGACCATACCAGTTACAGCCATTAATTTATCTTTCTTTGAAATGTGTCTTCTCACATATCCTTATGGCATAAACCTTTGAATAATTATAACTCTAGTATATATTAGCAGCTGAAGCTAAAAGTTGAACATTCTGAGTTTTTACATTTTAATCAACTTTCTTTTACAAAAAGTAGGAGATATGTTACTATTTTCTCATTGCAGTTATTAATATTCTCATATCATTAAATAATTTATTGTTTAATTCTTTTAAATTACTACCATTAAATTACTTACCATTAGGTCAAATAATTAAAAACATCATAATTATTGCAATTTAATGTATTTCCTATGGAACATAAGAATCACAGAAAACTGGAAAGTAATGAAAAACACACAAAATATACCCAAAACAAGTAAAACTATTTAGTAATACCTATTATTTATCATTAAATAGTTTTACTGGTTTGGACATATTTGGTATGTTCTTCATTACATACAACAGTTTTTGGAACACTGAAACTGGAGAAGTACAAAATAAAAGTAGCTACTGAATACTACTGGATACTGAGAGAAGATACTGGAGAAGTAGCTGAATGAAGTAGGTAGCACACCCTAAATTTATAAAAGGTGTACTTTAATCAATAGGCCATTCAAAAACCCTAACTTACTCAAATACATAGATATGTTATAAGTTCGGAAAAGTTTGAAATTGGACACAATCTGCTTCAGTCACAATCTACTTACACTGCTTCAAAAAGCAAATAAAAAGCAATTTTGTATTAACTACAGTGATATGACTCTTTATTGATAGCTTAGAAATCTTTTTATGAACTCTGACTTTTACTTACTCCTGCAATGTTTATTTCATAAGCACTTTTATTTTATTTATTATTTATTTTATGTTCATTTATTGTTTATTTTTGTTATTTTTATTTCTGTTGAATTTAAATGTTCTATTTTATCTAAAATGTATTTTATCTTCTTTCTCATTTGAAAGTTTTGTTAAATTTTTGTTCCAACTGATGAAGACCTGTATGAAAGTCAAAAATATTTTGGCTTATTAAAATATATCGCTGGAGCTATTTAAGATGTGCTACATATTTCATGTGAAATACTAATTACCATAAAATTGTGGAATGGCATAAAAACAAAATCAAAAATCAAAATTTTATTGATGTATTGTCATAAAACTTTGTCAGATGATAGAAAACAACCAACAGAAGGAAAATAAACAATTGCTGAATCAGATTTGAGAGAGAAAAATCGGTCTGGAGTAGGACTTGAATCTGCAACTCCTATTTATCATACAGATGCATCGGCAGTTGCACTACATGGACCTCTGTCTGATCTTTACTTAGAGAACTATTAATAATTTAGGTATATATTAGGTATTAGGAACTATACTGATTGCTCACAGCTGGGGACAATTTAAGTGTCCTTCGCCCTCAATGCCTTTCAGCCAGCTATCTCTTCATACCAGCATAATGTGTGTCTGGGTGTCTATATATACACAAATATAAACATTTAATACAATAACCCAAATTTAAATTAAAGCCTTTTCTTGTCTTCCAATACTTTCTATATCAAAATTAAAAATCAATTTAGTTATAATTATTAAATTTATCAAGAGATGGTAGCCTAACAGCATACCTCTAATCAATTTTTATTATTATTGAAATTAGACTTAAATAGCCTGATAATCAGACAGATTGCTTGGCTTTAGTTTAAATTTGGTTTATTGGACTGAATGTTTATATTTATAATTCATCCTCTAAGTTTTTCTAAATGTTTATTAATTTTATAATCTGATTTAAATGAACAAAATATAAAACATTTTTACATACCTCTCTGAAAATTGAATAAATAATATTAATTGTTTGGTGGCAGATCTGTATTCAGATATTGAAAATGCTAATTTTATGGACATGGTATTTAATGATGAATTTATCATATCAAAGTCATATTTCATAAATGACTTTCCATCAAATCTTCCTCCAATATCTAACAAAAGAATATATTAAAATATATTTACTATAGTAAGTAAAACTTAAATATTAAATAGCATTTGTAAATATTGTGTTCTTGATTTTTATTATAAATTTTCATGTATCAAACAGCAATTTATAAATACAACAAAGCATCAAAAATCTAGACTAATTGGAGGTGGACCCTTTCTGGATTTTCAAATACAAATTATTTATATTTGAATTATAAATTATTAAATTTGAACATATAAATTAACATTTTAAGTACTGTAAAGTCCAAAGACACTGTAAATCAAGTTTGGATGTTCTAAATTCAAACCAGTATTTTGCAAGGAATAAAGCAATACTCACAAAGATTCAAAATATAATTTACAGAACACCACTAATGAAACAAACATCAATAAAGTCAAAACTCCAACAAAGATGAGATTTTAATGTAAAAGCAAACAAACGAATGTTTTTGATAGCTTTAAACTATCATCATCAGAATAAGAGCAATGAAAAAGGAAGTCAAAACTGAAAAATAAAAATAAAAACACCAGACCTAAGCACACCTGCATGAGATCCAACTTCTACATCCAACCATTTTACTCACTTAAATACCTAGAGCTGTTGGAAATATACAAGATGTGTAAGAAAAATACTGCTATCAATTTCAAGAACAGTAACACCCTGTATCATGCATGGAGAGCCTTATCTATGGTCCTTTTTATAATTTTTTCTACTATCTTACATCACTAGCTAACTAACACCCGTCAGACGATGCCTTCTCAATATTTAATAAACCAACATTTGAATTTTTGTTCTGTTTTTGAACACTACTCTTAACTTGATGATGATGACGACTTAAAGCTATTGAAAAGCAGTTGTTTATTTTTACATTAAATTCTCACAAATTTTGCTGGAGTTTTGGTTTTATTGGTGTTTCTAAATAGAATCACTATATTAAAAAAATACACTGATTAATTAATTTCAAAATTAAAAATTACAAATTTGGAATATGTAAGAACATTGACAATGAAGCTACTATATAATACAAAAATTACACACCTTTCAAATGAAAAAAAGTGTGAAAGATGTGTTTTGTATTATATATAAGTTCCAGCTTACTTATGGGATAAATGAAATTACCATTGAAAAGGATTAATATCCATTTTTTGATGGCTAAATCTGGATTTTTCATGCTTCACTATAACATTAATTTTTCAAAAATGAAATATGTTACATTAATACTTGATTGCTTTTTCTTCTTTCTTTTGTTCTTTGGGAGGAAGCACAAAACTGCTAAATGGAACTTATACAGAAACATTTTTGCTGTACATCAATGTTTCTCAGCCTGGGGGTCGCAGTGATATTAGAGGGAGTTGTGAAACAATAATAAAATCATTTTATGAGAAAAAATCATTCATTATAAACTTATAAACATTTTACTTACAATAAGTACACATGTAAAGAAAAGAAATTAATGTGATGGTTGCATTTGTTTTTCATTTAAAATTTTCTCCATACATAGATCTACGTTAGAAACACACAAAAGCAAACTGTTTTCGAGTGATAAAAGACGATTCTTATATTTAGTTTTTAGTGCAGCCATAGACGAAAAACCCTTTTCACAGAGGTAAGACATGATGAAAGGGATTAATATTTTCAATGCTTCTGTGACTAAATTTCCATATTCATGTCGATGAGCAAGCCAAAAAATATTTAAATCTTCAGATGTAAATTGCAGTTGTAGCGTTTTGTCGGCAGACATTTTGATGAGCTGGCCGTGAATCTCAACTGGTAACTTAGCAGTGACAACATTTTCATTAACAGATTAAAATTTACATTTATAATTACAGTCAAAATTCAATCAGTAAGGGCTTACTGTTATTATTCCTTTGGGTAGGGTGGAGGGGGTCGCAAAATATTAATTTTATTTATATTTATTATTTGGGGGGTCGTGGAGCTGAGAAGGTTGAGAATCACTGGTGTAGATGAATAAAATAGACTATTTTGTACAACAGAATGGATATGTAACTCAAGCTATTTGCCCCTCTTCAGTCTATACTTGCAATAATTAAAACTGCAGAATAAATCAGGTAATCTTGTTTTTTCCGAGTTTTAAATATATGTAAGATATAAATAATTGCTAATTTTACTGTAATTCATTCCATAGTTTTAACTATTTTACGATATGGACTGAAGAGGGACAAATAGCCCAAACTGCATTTCTATTCAATTGTACAAAATAATGGATAAAATTTTGTACTGTGTTAGTCTAATAGTGTTGCCAAACATTATTTTTTCACAGAATTTATAACAGCATGTAATCTATGAGATTCAGATATTTTTATTTCATTTTTTTAGATATTTTGTTTCAATTAGTTCTATTAAACTTTTAGCAATTATTCACAAAGAAAAGTATCTTAATATCTGAAACAAAGTTATAGGATATACTTATATCTGTAATCTTATAATGCTACAAGAGACATTAATTTAAATGTTTAAACATGAGATTGAGCAAAAATTGCCTTAATCCATTCAAGACAAAATTGAGCTGAAAGGAAAGTTGTTTGACTGGTTTTGCTATACAAATTTTCCTTATAGCTAGGGTTATCAGATGTCCCATTTTGACCAGGATTGTCCCAGTTTGATGTTGTTGTCCCAGCGTCCGGCCAGTTTGTCATTTTGTACCAGTTATTTGGTAAAATTTTAAAAGTGCCGAATATACAAGAAGTAAAAATAGTGCAGCCTCAAGTATAATGGCGATTTGGCAATTACACTCACTGTTGCCAATCTAAATATTTTGTGTCTACATCTAAGTATTTTTAATGTTGTCTAGATGTTTTCCCCCAAAATTTATAGCATATGGACTAATAAATTTAGATGTTTTATTTTTTCACAGAATTATAATAACATGTAATCTATGAGATTCAGATATTTTTATTTCATTTTTTTAGATATTTTGTTTCAATTAGAGTTGGCAAGATTGAAACTTATTCTGGCCGTGTCATTGTTGCGAATGTCCTATCTTAGTCGGGTTCAAATTGCTAGTCAGCATTTGCTATTATTTTGTACTGTACTGGTACTTTAAATTAATTTAATCTCCAAAATGCCAAAAATAAACAGTGTGTTAACTGATGATTGGTAAGTCTGTTGTCGTATTGACAAAGTGAAATATGAATGGTGCTGTTTAGAATTTTCAGTAACTCATGGTGGGCATTCAAACATTAAAAATCACTTGAATGTGTGAAACATAAGGCAAGCAATAGAAACTTTCTGAAATATATTGTCATATTTTAAATGTATAGATTTAAATGACAAAAAATTTTTAAAGAAAGTGATAAATGTTAATAATAAATATACTAGAGATAAATATTAATAACTTCTTAATAATAAGATATATTTAGTTGAGTTATTAAAAATTGTTTTAACTCGTTTTTGTTAACACCTTCTTTATTTAGCCTTTTCAATCATAGGTACTTATCCTAGTAAGCTTTATTTTCTGTTGTGAGTATTTTCTCAAAATTGTCCCGGTTTGAGAAAAAAATATTATGGTAAGCCTACTTTTAACTCGGGGATAAAAACAATTTCATCTCTAAATACTTAGAAAGAAGAAATTTTTAGAGCTTAAAGAGTTAAATCATCTGGTATTCTATTCACGCCAAGTAATATTAATAAGAAGTAGAACTCACTTTGTACGGTGTTACAAAATATTTTTCTTTCGAGCGCTTTCGACGAATGTATTTCTATCATCTTCAGGTGAATAAGAGATTTTTTATATTGAACATGAACATTTGAAACAGAGAAGAACACATATGAATTTAAATACAACTTTATTAAAATTCGCATGTGTTTTTCTCTGATGAATGTATTTCCGTCATTATGACAGAAATACATTCGTCGAAAGCGCTCGGAAGAAAAATATTTTGTAACACCATACACAGTGAGTTCTACTTCTTGTTAAATCATCTAATAGCATAAGTAAAAGTGTTATTTTGAATTGAAATTAAAAAATTTAAAAACTTATAAATTTTCATTTTCATTAAAAATTATGTAAAAAAGTATAAACTTAAGTAAACATTAAAACTGTCCAGGCATTCTAAATAAAAACCTGCATATTTTAATATTTGAAATTTACAAATTATTCTCCAAAAATTTTTTTATAATATATTGTTTATGTTTCGTTTGCAACCAATTTAGACTAATGATTGCACATCTAAATCGTCTAAAATTGAAATATACCGTATTTTACGGACTATAAGACGCACTTTTTTCTTCGAAAAATTGCTTAAAAATTAAGGTGCGTCTTATAGTCCGTAAAATACGGTAAATAAAATATTTGCTTTAATGGATTATAAATTATTAGATCTATACACATAAAGTAGGAACAATTCATTTTGTCTGAACACAAACTAAGAATTGAATGAAAGTGCTAGCAAGTCAATACAGTAATATTGTTTTGAAGCATTTATATTGATCAATTGTTGCCAGTGCTGTCTTATCCATTAACCCTTCGGTAAACGCACCCATGGCAAATTGCTGCAAAATAAAAATAGTCTTTTGCTTGACGTTGTACTTAATTATTGCAGAAGTACATCATAGTATCCTCTCTTCATATTACATGTTACAACGTGTTTGTGAAATCAGGTCAATTATACTAACTGTTTTAGTTATTACTGGACTTTGAATCAAGTCGTACCTCATTCGTGGTGTAATTGCTGCTACGTGCCCTGCCATGGAAGTAAAATGTCAGTATACTTTTATATTTATTTTTAAAAAATTTTTAAAATAAAGTAGGGCAATGTTTGCAAGTTTATTGAATAAATATATTAAATTAACAATGTCATAAGTTTCTAAAAATTCTAAAATTTATATTAGTCTATAAGTGTTCCAATCAGCTTTTGCAAAATCTGTATCTTCTTGATGTCTTTAGGTCTTGTAAACCTTTAAACCAGGAAGAGTTGGAAAGAACTTTAGAACAAGTATTGAGAGAATTAATCAAAGAAAGTGAAGAACCAGAAGAAATTTATGATCACAATGAAAGTGAGACAGAAGAGGAAATTATAGAAGAAAATTCTCATGATAGTGATTCCAAACAATTGGGGAATGAAATAGATAATATTGTTGTAGAATATTGTAGTGAACATGTAATATTGTGAACATGGGTGAACACTGTATAATATTGTAGTGAACATGGGCAGACAGAAAAAAACAATTATTGATTTTATATAAGAAAAGATAAGGAAACTTTGTGGATCAGTAAATCTCTATATTCAGGTAAGACAAAAGCAAAAAATATTATGAAAATATTACCAAAACCTACTGCCAAAAGTACAAATAAAGAAATAGATGCATTTCACTTGTTTATTACTGATCAAATGATTGAAGGAATCATAGAAAATATTAACAGCGTGAAGAAACAAAAAAGATCCAGGTCCAAGACACGCGTGAAGAAACAAAGAAGATCAAAGTCGCAGAACACGCTAAGAAAATAAAAAGGTCAAAATCTAATAGGAGAAAAATTTGTTATAACAAATACTAACAGTTATATTCAGAAAAAAGGGCTGAAGTCAAGTATGCAAGAGATAGAGACTGCAGAGATACAACCGAAACAGAAATAAAAGCCCTTTTTTGGAGCACTGTATTTGATTGATATAAAAACGGGTGTCACACTAATTGCTGTGAGCTCTGGTCTTCTGATAGTACAAGAATGATCCTTTTATGGGACCATTTCAGTTATAAACGTCTTCGGTTTTTGCTTCATGTACTTAGATTTGACAACTTAGAAACCAGGTATGAATGAAAAATAACTGGTAAGCTTGCACCAATTTGAGACTTTTATCAAGAGTTTGTCAACAATTGTATAGGCAGTTTCAATGTAAGTGAATTTGTGACAATTGAAGAGATGCTTCATCCTTTTAGAGAATGCTACAGATTTGTACAATACATTCCTAATAAGCCTGCGAAATACACACAAAATATATGTTCTATGTGATGCTAAAACCTTTTATACTCTTAATTTTGAGATTTAATGTGGAAAGCAGGTGCAAAGGCCTTATGAGAGATCAAACAAGGCCAATGATATAGTAAAGAGATTAGTTGTGCCAATAGAAAAAACAAAAAGAAATGTTATTACAGACAATTATGACAAGTAGCTCTCTTTTGGCCATAGATTCATTGAATAAAAAAACTTACCTTTTTAGAAACAATGAAGAAAAAGAAGCAAGAAGTACCTCTAGAATTTCTTCCAAACAAAACCAGACAAATAAATTTATGTCTATTTGGTTTTTGGTATTATTATTGTATCACTTCAATAGTTCAAAAAAGAAAAAATTAAGCTGTAATCTTTCTTTCAACCATGCATGACACCCCTGAAGTTGATCAGGAAACTAACAAGGCTGTGATAAATTTGGACTACAATACTGTTAAAGGTAGTGTAGACACTGTAGATCAGATGTGTTCATCCTACACCGCATCTCAAATTACAAGAAGATGGCCACTAGCACTCTTTTATCATCATCTTGACCTTGCTGGAATAAATTCTATTATAATATTTAAATTTAATAATCTTGATAACAAAGACAGAAGACGACATTTTATAAAAGAACTTGCCCTAAGTCTAATGGAAGAACACTTGAAAGAAAGATCTATGATGCAGACACTTCCTAAAGACATTCACACATTTTTGGAAAAATATAAGTGAAACGAAAAGCCGTCCAAAGAAGTAGCAAAACTTGGAATTTGTTTTATTTGTGGCAAACACAAAAACAATAGGACAAAATTCATCTGTCAGGAATGTGGTAGAAATGTTTGCAAAAAGCATAGTAATATAGTGATTATATGTGCCATGTGTGAAGGTGAACGTCACATGGAAGTAGAGTGACTTATTTTTATTATCTAAATATTTTATAACTAATTTGTTCAATAAAATATCATAAAATTAATTTTCTGGTATATCTGATTCATATTTTCAAAACAATAACTAATTATTGACTTAAATCAAGTAATATTACATATGTAGTGTAATTGCCGTGATGCACCCTCTTGTGAGCTCCTGAAAAGTGTGTTCACTAAAGGGTTAATGTAAAGTGGCAAAGTTTTATCAAAATTAACTAATCAAATTTTGAGAATTAACTCAGTTCTATAAGCAACATAGAAGAGTTTTATAGAATTGAAACAAAAATTGGTAGATCAAATTTTAGCTCTAGAAGAATTTAAAGACATTAACTCTGTCTGTTCCAACCAATATTCTTGTGATTTCCCAACAATCAAAATCACATACATAGATATTTAATACTACCTCAAAACAACTGATTTATTCAAGACAAATAAAAGCATAAAATCCAGAACTAATACAACCATACTCAAACTAAGACTAAACTAAATACTTAGACATTAAAACTAAACTGGGTGTATGTTAGAAAAGAAAAAAGAGCAAAGATTAAAAAAACAAAAAGGCAAGTTATAACATTGAATTTTTCTGTTTATGTTAGACACTGTAGTGATACATACATCCAAGACTGTTAACAATGTTGTCCAAGAAATTCATGCAAGATATGAACAGTAAGACTTATTGTTCGAAGTAAAAACAAATACATGGAAGCAAGAATGCATACACCTTACTTGCCCGAGGAGGAAAAAGACAGGGTTTGAGAGTCATGCATACACAAAAATTTCATGAATTAGAGGTGACTGGCTGTACTTATCATGTGATTAACTCCAATCAATGGGACCATCACAGAGACCTTACCATGAGGTTTTAATATTGGAGAGTTTTCAAAACTAATATTGTGTAATTGATCAATTGAAGAGTACCAAAACATTCTACTCATAATAGTTCCTTTCTCCCAGATTCAATATACTAAGTTCTCATAGTTTTATTTCAAAGGGTCACAATTCTCAGGTGAGTGCCTATTTTCAACTCATGAATAGATTATCTTCTAACACTATCCCAAAAACCTTTTTGAACTTTCTTCAGAATCTGCTCTCCAACCTTACAGGGTCTCACTCCTATCATATTCTGACCTACTCTGGCTTTGACCCTTTAGTACTCTCATAATGGAAAATGGGCTAAAAAAAACCTACTCTGGCTATCTGACCAGCCCTACCGCCTTTTCTATTTCTCTGTTCCTTTGTTCACCCATTTGACCAGTTTTTCTTCACAAGGGCCCATATTAATTGTGGGTCACCAACTATAGGGAACAGAGCTGGTTCAAGAGTATCTGACATCCCTAGACAAAAAAAAATTAGGTACCACTATACATTGTCTGGATACCTGTATATATACAATGTATACATTTGAAGTACAAAGCACTACTGTATACACATTAGAGTGTCCCTTATTTTTCAAATATATTTTTTTTCTAATGCATAGAGCCTAGTTTTGTTTATTTTACTCTTAAATACTCCCACAATAAATTTCAGCCCATTTTGATCACTAGAACCTGTGCTGACTTGCATTGAATCATTTAAATACATATGATGCTAGAGAAGTGGCATGTATTTGCTTTGTTTGCCATTCTAACACAATTTGTTGGACTATTAACACGTATAGTTTTTTCAAAGATGTCAGTGGCATTACGAAGTAGTAAAAAACATATTTTCTTAGTCAGAGAGATAAACCACCAAATCACGGGTGCAAAATCACTATTAAATAGGCAAGTACTCATAGCTTTGTTTTTTAACATTTGCAAAGTTAAACTAACTGTGAGTGAAAGCATAAATCTTGTAATATGCGAGTGTATCATATTTTGGGAAAAGGCTAGAATATCTAAAAAATCTATACCTAACTGTGTCAAGAAATTGGTGGATATTTATCAGGTATGGAGACTCTCCATATGTGATAAAGATCCACCAATTTCTTCATGGGGGCAAAGGATTGAGAAAAACATAAAACTTATATTTAACCCCTATGTATGTAGGTCACACCATCATTCCCATTAATATTTTTTGCATGAAATAATTTTCTAAATTATGCATAATTTAGCCATGTTAATTTAGTAATGGTGTATCTGTAATTAACTGTAAAAAAATAAAATTCAATGTTACCTTAGTCATAATGAGATTTTCTAATTCACATAATCATGTGGCCCGCTGCAAATGTATTTAAATCCCAATCTGGCCCTTGCAGCAAAAAGTTTGGACACCCCTGATCTAGAAGAGAGTGTCAAGTGTAATCAGTAACATAAATATGATAAAAAAAAGGCTTACTTGAATATTAAAAATACAGAGATGGCAACTGAAACCTAAATTCAACAACGTTTATAGTATGTTGGAACAACATTATTCTTCCAGAATAGTGGGTGATCCGTTAACGAACAGTTTGGACTATGAACAAATCGGATAATGAACACTTTCGTGAAACATTTTTATGTTCAGACAATGAACACATGTTCAGATAATGAACATCTCACAGAACAAACACAAGAAGAAGCAACGTAAGATAATGAATACTGATTGGACTTCCCTCGTCTTCAGGCAACAATTCGAAACTTTTCGGAGCACGGGAGACATCAACATCAATGCTCAATCTAGTATATACTGATCGGATAGTATTCCTCCAAATTTTGAAACTCTCCCTTGTAATTCCAGCCTTTTATTTTTCTGACAGAGACAATTTTTTTATAATATTCGCAAGACTGTTGGGCAGGCACTCATTAAGTTTTGCATCAGTTTTTATTTTGAAAGGAGAGAGTATAATAGCAAAAGTAGAGAGAGTGGGCAGATGTCTGATGTTGCTGGGCAGTATGGCTTGAACAGGTCTACCGTAGGCCACAGTTCAATCTTTTCTAAGAAAGATACAGTATAATCAACTAGACTCAAGAAGCTAAAGGAGTAACAAAAATCACATCTGATAAATAATGAACATTGAAGAGATCATTATGATCTCTTCAATGTTCTTTATTTCTCAGATATGATAAACCTGAAACTGATCTGACGACAGAAGAACACGAAGAACTCTTGAATGAAGAACACCAAGAAACTCGGCAAGATATTTTTTTTTCTGATAAAGAGGATTAATGCCGTTATCTGCTATTAAAGATGTTTTGAAGAAGTGGGAGGATGTCAGAATAATGGTATTAGAATGGCATCCAAACCAGGGTGAGGCTTAGGAATCTCTAACAATTACAATGCTATTAATTACTTCTGAAAAATCCTGAAGAAGAGACATAAGCAATTGACATTAGACAGATTCTTTAACCCCCCACAAACAGAAAAAACATGACTAATAAAAATGCAAGACTGTGTATATATGTCACTGTGAAAGACCAAAAGTAGAGAATGTTGAGATTCTCCGGTGAATGTCAGCCAGTGAACCCATTGCTGGTGAACCATTGCCCGGTGAACCATTGCCTGGTGAACCCACCAATGCCGGTGAACCCATTGGTGAAAGATCAAATATTTGGTGATATTAATGTTACGTTATGTTAGTATAGGTTTAGGTTAGGTTTAGTTTTGTTTTAGGTTAGGTTAGGTTAAAAATGTACTTCAGACAAGCAGCTGCAACTAATTCGAGAAATGGAAGGGAAGGCTATACATGCTGTAATTGCAAAAAAAAAATTGTTCTACGACTAAATGCTAGGAACAATATTTTTATTCAATGTTTACATCAGTGCATGCTAAATGTCCGTGTAAGTAAGAAATAATGATATTTAGAAAATATTTTGTACATGCATGAAATGACTGTGTGAATGCCGACACTCACCGAAGAATGTTGACATTCGCAGGATTTCGGTCTTTCACAGTAACATATGTATATATTATTACATATAAATAAACATAGTAAGAAAGTATATATTTTTTATTTTTTGGAATTTCCAGAACGAATTAATCAAATTCCTATAAAAACCTACAGTAAATCGATAATTGGTTAATGAACAATTTGGATAGCAAACAAAGTCTTGGAACGAATTATGTTTGTTAACTGATCATCCACTGTACTTCCACAAGACTTTCAAATTTGGACTGATGTTCATTCCTGAATCTGCTATGCCTAACCCATTTTCATTCATATCATGCTTGGAAAAATTGCTATCAAGAGGAAGAAATAAGCGCCCAGAGACTTGCAAAGACTATCTTCGATGGAAGGCACTATTTGTATTTGAAAATAACAAACCTGACCCCGAAGTTTATAGGTTTTGGAACTAATTGAGTGCAGTAAACACTGGCTCAGATCCAACAACATCACATTAGTTAAAGCAGTAAGAGCAAGGCAATCATGATCATGCAAAGAATTACCTACATCAATCTTTTACACCAGTATATACTGGACACATAATGTCAGCTCTCCAATGCTTCTTATCTAACGAAGATACAAAGTCATGTTGGTAGGTTCACCCGTACTGGCTTGGCCACAACATTGGGCTTCAACACACCCTGGTCAGCTCCCCTGACCCCCTGCCTATTTGCCTTTGCTAAAACACAACCTGGTCAACAGTTATGACTGGTGATTGATAAGGCCAGATCTCCAACATTCTTGTTAGAAGAACAAAGCTATTATTTATTAAACTATACATTTATCATTTCTGATTCCCATGCACTAATCTCCAAACTTCAAGATATTCATTTGTCTGGGAACAAATACCTTACAGTATTTGAATTTGTATCTGTTTCTTCTCCATTCTTCTCCATTCATTTGGAACCTTGTTATTGTTCTTTGAGAGATTTCTTTCTTACTACTAAAACAGACACATCCAGAGATTCCATTTGCAAATATTGGAACTTGCACACCTATTATGTTACTCTTCCTGTTTTTTTTATCAATACTTTGATAGACATATGTACATCCAAAAAATGGGGTACTTATGGGTACCATCTCTGGAATGTTTGTGAGCTCATCCTACAATGCTTAGAAGAACAGTCTTTGGTAAACTATAAACCCAATATCCTTATATATACTTGTTATGTAGATGATATTTTAATTATATAGAGAACTAAATCAAAGGTATGGAAAGTGTTAAAAGTTTTTAACAATAATGGCTAGGGAGTAACACTAGAATTAAATCAAGCAAGCAACACAGAAGTTAGTTAGACAAGATTCATGAAGTAAATAGAAATGTAAGAATGGCAATCCATTGCAAACCTACATACATTCCCCTCTTTATACCTGCTAACTCTGCAGACACTTGATATTTGAAGTTAGCTGCATTCCGTGCCCTTGTTACAAGAGCATATATACATTGTTTCAAGGTGTCGGACACCAACAGTAAAATTGAGCTCATTAAGCATACGGGTAGAGTTATTCTTTAATCAATAATCTGGCTTTCATACATCAATCTAATTTAGATACCACCTAAATGCAGGTTAACAAAGGGGACTTTAAATTTGTAAGTGAAGATCTTCACTAAGCTGCTCCAGTTGACTACAGCGTCAGTGGAGATCCTTATGAATATCTGACTCGAGTTGATTCTTTGACTCTAAAAATGTTCTTATGTTGGATCATAGAAAAGCACACTTCCACACTCAAATTATACACTATTTACAATTTATTTACAAATCCCAAAATGTAGATTACGCAAGTTAGAAACATAGTATATGCAGGAAGATGACACATAGTACATTAAACAACAGTTGTCCTCTTCCAAGATTACTAAATTCTGGAGAGGCCTAGTTGCCTGATGGAGTTAGCTCAACTGTGTGGTCCGTTCCTGTCTCTACACTACCCATCCCAGAGAATTCTCTAAGAGGAGAGAGACTCTCTCTAAGCTCTGCAGGTTGTCCAAGAGTTAGAGGCTCCCATGTCCAGTTTCTTGCCCTGCTTTCCTCCTCTCTCCGTCGTCCCATTATTTAAAAACTTATTTGGTGGAAACTTCTGACCAATCACAATCCTTCCTTTCATCTGAAGCTTTCCAAGCTCACAATCGCATCTGCTTTTGTTTACATTTTGTTGTTTTTTCTCTAATAGTTTAACATATGGCAAATGTCTTTCACTCAACCACCTGTGAGGCCAATAAACAGAGCGACGCTCCCTTTGTTCTCCCTCCTGTTTACAAATAAACAATGTAGGTGGGGGTAATTTACAAGGCCATGTGACTTTTGACCTTACTCTGTTAAGAGACTGTGGTGTTCTATATGAGTGTGGCAGTACGGCCCGCGAATGAAACGTACAGAAAAGGACACTGCAACGACTACAATAATAAACAATGTTCCTTTATTCCACTTAGAACAAATAAGATTCTTGTTGTTAAGGACTCCCAACTGATTTACAAATCGAGGTGTGTTTCTTTTTAAGTGCGTAACAATCGGTCCCTCGTAAACGTGTAACTAACCTAACTTAAATCTAGCTTAAATCTAACTTAATATTAAGGAAAAAATAAGAAAGATAGGACAGCAGAAAGGTAGAAGAAATGAAAGGGATGATTCACCCGGGATTTTCTCTTTTTCGGCAGATACATATTGATACTTTGTGTGGAACCTGGATCCGACGATAGTGGCTTTCTTCACTATCCTTTCTTCTCTCAATTGTCGGGGTTCTCCAATATGCCGGTCTCTATATTTCGGCTCTCAACTCGACTATATCTTCTCTCCTCTCTCGGAAATCACGATCGAGCCTCGCTCTTGCCGTCCGTCTCTCTTCGTATCTCCTCGAAAAGTGACCCCTCTCTTAGCCACTTTTCCCCCAGGCCACACACCTGCTATTGTCCCTACCGATTCTCGGAACTGCTAATCCAGCCCCACGGCGATAACGGTCATGGAAAGTTTAAGAAAGAATAGACAAAGGAAGGAGGAAATGGCAAAAATAAGATAGAATTACAACTATATACAATAAAATACATATATACAATATGGCCGACGGTCACAAGACAACCTTTACAGTGTAGTTTTAAGTTATAAACTGTCCCTGCATCAACTTTACTGTAAGATTGCTAAGGATTTAAATTTGGTGTTTGTGTGTAAGAGAAAACTCAACATTTTCCACCTCTTATCTAATGCAAAGAATAGCATGAATGGCACTAAAGCACCAAGTGTATACCATATCCCATTACAAGATGGATAGTTTAACATGCAATTGTTGTACTCTACATAAGATCCACATACAGATCCCGACAAGCCAGAATAGGCAATCACAAATATGATGTGGCTAAGGAGAATTTCAACACAGTGCTTGCTCATTTTGCAGCCGAACCTGAAATTCCCCCTGCTGGGATGAAGCTACACTTTTACACAGAGTATTTGACTGACACGACCTATGATCCTTGGAGGTTTTAGAAATTTATATTGCTAAGAAGAAACGACTTTGCATTAACTCTGACGGCATTACAGTACTGCAAGCATGGAAATATTTTATAGATTCACACAGAATTTAATGGTTCTAACTTCATTATTTAATATCATGCCATGTAAAAGCATTTCATTTATTTTTATTTTTTATACTTTAAACTCTGCATCACAACACATATCAAACATCTTTTTGAAAAATTGGAATTTCTATTTTAAACACAACAGTATTCTCTGTCGAACGAAAGAACTGTTTTTTTGTTTTATTTCCTGATAAGGATCTCTAAATTGCAACTGAAAACATTAGAACATCATGGTTATTTGCTGGAAATCACATTATAGGTGTTAGTTTCACTGTTGTACTGTTCCAGTTTTGCTGTGTACTGTTATTTAAATAAATAAATATAAATAAATAAATAAATAAATATATATATATATATACAACAAATAAATTTTAAATTACTTTTTAAAACATTAAATATAATTATTTATAATAGTCAAATAATATTTATTTAATATTAAATTAAAGAGTATTTTGCTAGAATTAAAAAAATCAAAAAATTTAATGATCTACTTTTTCTTTGTTATAATAATGTTTATTTGTGTTAATAAGACTGGCACCGCCTACATCTTTATGCCCCTAGGCAATCACTTAGGTTCACCTAATGGTAAAACTTGTCCTGATAGAGAAAAACAAAGAGAACTTACGACAACACCTTGTAAACGTGCAGCCCAATTTTATTACTTCCAAACGTTTTCAGTCATGTTAAATGACCTTTCTCAAGAAAAAGAAAAACAAAACAAAATAAAAAACAAACAATTAAAACAACCGTAAAAATCGAACGCTTAGTACAAATGCAACAAACAAACAGGCTTTTCAAATTTTTGAAATATATTCCATTGCAACTTATGTACGTCATCTTTAACCTTGCAACCAAAATTATACAAAGCATAAAGTTTCTGAAAATTTTAATTTTAATTCTTTTTCACATAAATGCATTGTTTAATAATGCATATTATCTTTCTAATAATAAGGTTTATATTAGGCTAGAGGACCATGCTGCTGATACTTTTGTAGATTCTCAAAAATTGATTGAGAGGCCTTTATGGTTTGCTTTACAAATTTGCCAAGCTTCTGTGTAGTGTCAGTGTTTACAGTCTTGAACTGTATATTGTCGGTGTTTATGGTCTCAAACTGAATAATGTAATATTGAATAATATGCAGTCTTGAACAAATTAAAACAATGAGATTTGAAGAGCTCAGATTCACGGTAAAAAAAAAATTTCTATAAATTTGGAGATTATAGTGAACAGCCAGATATTTTCATTAATTTGATATTTCTTTTATCTAATAAATATATTAAAAAATTATATATATATAGATGTGTTAAAAAAATTAAAAATATAATAATTGTAATTAAGAAACTATCCAAACCTTTCTCACAAATATTGCCCACGTAAGTAGTCAATAAACAATCACACTTTGTTTTATTTTCATTCCAAAGTTCAATACACACTCCATTATGTAAACATGAAGACTTATGACAAATAGTTTGACATTCTTCCTTAACATTACCTGATAAAAGAAATATATATATATATAAATAAATAAATACACACACGCACACACACACATACACACACAGTAGAGTCCCACTAGTCCGAACTAACTGGGACGGAGCCCTGTTTGGATTAGCTGAATAATTGAAATAATGCAGAAGCAAGCAGTAAGACAGGTCTGATTTATATAGATCCAACACCATCAATGACGTCAGCATCCCACCCTTTATTTCATCTAATTTGTACTTTTGTACTAAATAGAGGGTGCAAATAATTAACAAAAACAGGTTTTGTAATTTTGAAATGGCAACCTGCCTTCATTGTTTATCTTAAAATTATTTTAACTTGTTTTTAATACACAGTTAAGGATTCCAATCAGTTGACTGATGCTACTGTGTGAGTTAGCGTCCTTAATTGTGATGTTAAATGTACATTTTGCTCTACATTTTTTTTATTTTAGTTTAGTCTGCTGCTACTATGGCCATGAAAAACACAATGTGTACATTGAAAGATAAGCTGGATGTTTTGAAAAGGCTGGGCAAGGTTGAAAGTGCAATGAAATTGGCAGTACAATTTGGAGTGGGCAAGGCCACAATAACTGACTCGAAAAAAACTGCACAATGATCTACTTAAGAAAAATCAGTTGAAAATCAGCAAACAGCAAGGCCCTCAATGTTTGACAAGCTTGATGAAGCCTTATTCATGTGATTCACTCAGGAAAGAGAAAGGGTAACACCCCTAAGTGGACCTCTTGTTAGAGAAAATTCTCTCTCTGCCAACTGAAACATGTTCGGATTAGTGGTGTTTCGGACTAGCAGGACTCTACTGTATATATATACACACACAGGGAGAAAAAAGAAATATATATTATTTTTATATATAAATAAAAATAATATATATTTTTTTTTCCCCTCCCATTACTTTCTTTAAATATCTCTATAATTTAAATAATATAGCAAAGACAAATTCTTAAAATAATTTTTTATTAAATTTGTTCTGTATATTCAAGTTTTTAGGTTCAACTTTCACTAAACTAAGAGTTAATAAAGACAATATCACAAATAAAAAACATAAAAGACACAATAACTTATTTCTATCTTATCTACTCAAAATGTCTGTAAAATACAACTTTTATTTTTTATAATTTATTTATTAAAAATAGCAACCTCATTTCCATATGAAGTTGCTATATTTAAAAGGACACCTTTATATTGTCCCATCTCTCACACACACCTACTATTTAAGGTCATAACTTTCTTTAATATTCTCTTCTGTTTTCCTCTTGCATTCTGCAAGTCTACATTTTCATGATTTTACTACCAACATAAATTTCTCCCTTTTCTCATAATATATCCATAACCCTTATAATTTTTCTATTTCTTCTTCCTTTTCTTTTCTTTTAGACTCACATCATTTGTCATTCTCTGATGTATTTATTCTTAATTTTATTAAAATAGTTAACATAATGATTTTTACATTTTTTTTATAATAGTGCTTTAGTTATATGATATAAGTAAAATAGTCTGCGGTTACCACTAATTTTCCATTTATGCTAAAGAGAATGATTATTATTATTAGGTTTCTTTAAGATGTAGGTTTTACTTCTTTTAAATATACAAAGTTCCCTTTACCAACTTTTTATGTTTTACACTTTTAATAGTATTTTATTTTACCCTCTCCTTTTAAATTTACAGGTATTTCGTTTTTTATAGCATTTTATCATACTCCCCCTTTTATAATGTACAAGTATACATTTTATTAATACTTTTATTTAAAACTCATTATAGTTTACTTAATTTACAATTCACATAAATATTTTATTATACAGTACATTAAAATCCAGTTGCCACTATTAAACCATAACACACACGTAACTTTTGTCATCCAGGTAATATTGTGTTCATTATAACTTTTTATATATTTTTAACTATAACTTAAATTTTGTAATGTTTTTATAACCAGATTTATATAAAATAAAAAAAACCAATGAGGGACATATAATCTGAAATGCATATCCTCCAGAATTAATAAAGTCTGTATACCTATCTTCATTGTATATTTCTGTGTGATTCATTCTCTCAAGGAATCTCATGCTTACTCCTAACAATTAAAACGAGAACAAGAAGCAATCAAGTACAACTAATATCATCATTTGAAATTACAATAATCAGTACATACCATATTAAAATAACATAATACAGTTACAGTAAGATCCCGCTTAACACTGTTTCGATATTACGCGGTAGTATTGGAATTACCCGAGATTGCACGCAGTGTTGGGATCAAGGAGTAATATCAAATTTTAAAGCTTATTATCTGCGGCAGACATTCCGACAACTGATTGATAAAACAGATGGAGCAGATAAACAATCCATTAGAGATTTTTGGAAAAAACTATAATATCATAGATGCTGTAGACAACATCAATCTTTCCTGGAATGAGGTGACTGAGAAATGTTTTGAAAGGAGTATGGAAGATTGTATGGCCAGAGCTAAGCAAGGATGTTGAAACAAGAGAATCCATTGTTAATGTTGACAAAATTGTCAAGCTAGCTAATGAAACAGGGTTAAATAATATAAATGTGCAGGATATTGAAGAATTATTGCAAGTTACAACTGGAGAAAGTTTTTCCAACAACGATCTTAAAGAATCAGTAGAACAACAGGTGCATGAAGATGACGAAATTAGTGTTTCTGAAGATGAGGAACAAAAGAAACTTTCAACAAATTTTCTAAAAAAAGTTTAGCCAGTATAACAGAAATAATAGATCAGTCTATACAAAATGATTTCAATTTTGATAGAAGTTCAAAGGCAAGACGAAGTGTCATGGATGCGATGTCTTGCTATCGACAACGGCTTGCTGAACGAAACAGGAAAAGGCAAATGACGTTAGATGACTTCTTCACAAAGAAACAAAAGATGTCAAATGAGGAAGAACCTTCCTCATCACAAACATAACTTCTTTACTCAAACTTTTTTTTTTATTTTCACGAATGGGGAAAAAAATGAATTATTTTGTTTTATGAATAAATTTCAATATTAGCAATAAATAAGTCTATAATTAATGTAATAAAAAAGTATTTAACAATAAATGTTACAAAATAAAATAAAAAAAAACTGATAAATTTTCCTATTCTCTGTTTCATGTATCCCCCTTATTTACATGTTAAGATGACCCCGTTTAACGCTGTTTCGTTTAGTGCTCGTCATCTAGGAACACATCCCCCGTGTTAAGCGGGGTCTTACTGTATATTCTTTATTCATTTCTTACAATATTAAAATCAAATTTACTAATGACAATTATGTAATATTTACCTTGACTTAAATTGAACAATTGTCCTTTCAAATCATACAGTTCATCTCCAATCTTCATGCCCTGAAGACAACCAATTAATCCAGGTATATGAGAAATTATTCCTTCATTCACTCCACCAATAAAAATTTCATAATGTGGAATTGTGGAAAAAGTTCCTCTTATTGGCTTAACTTTTTCTGAAAGAGAACAAAAATATTCATCTTATTGACTCATTTCGGCAAAAGAAATTTTTTTCAAATTTAAACTAATATCATGCTAAACCAAACAATTGCTGTAATTAATCGTGATTAACTATTAAGTAATTTGGTACTAGAGGTAAGCGTTAGGTGTCATTACTTATTAAATTTAATAAGAGATGGAATCTAACACTTACCTCTATTTGGTACTAGAGGTAAGTGTTATATTATCATACAGTTCATCTTCAATCTTCATGCCCTGAAGACAACCAATTAAACTACTAAACTTCTCTTTCTTAAATTATTTTTGAGTGTATTAAGTCTTTTAGTTAAACCAATAATAATATGTACATCATTTCACTTGTGTCTGTGTTCATGTTCTGTTTCTAATTTAATTTTCTCAGTCAACATATTAATTTTTTCATTCATTTCTCTGAAAGACTCTTTGGCATTCGATTCTATCAATCTTCTTCTAAATACTAAAACTTGGGAGTTGAACACATCTGCAGATCGTGTGTATGAGATTCAAGTTTAAATCAGACTCCACTACCACAAGACCTGTGACAAAACTTTATTATTATAATAAAGTTTTGTCACAGGTCAGTTGTATTGTACAGTACATTCCAGAGTCAGTGTATTGTACAGTACAGAAACCCAGAGCAGTTGTATTGTACAGTACATTCTCACCCTCAGGTGACACATAGGCAATAGAGTGAATTTGCATACTGAGAACAAATGCTACCAACCAACTCTGTTTTTGGACAGTGTTGCCAGTTGAAATTTTGTATTTCTGGCCACCACAACTCTTTCACCATAAGTAATTATGAATCTATTTTTATTGTATTGCTTCTTTCATTTCACATAACATCTCTCTTATTTTTTCTAGAAACAGTTCCTGATTGAAATTCTTCCTATTATCTTTACCTTTAATGGCACTTCTAGTGGAACAAGATCTCAAATGTTTCTCCAGGTGGTATCCTCAGTAACATCGCACTTTTCTTAAAAATAATCTTTTTTTCTTTTTCGTTAATCTGAACTTCATTATCTTTTACTTTAACCAATTTATCCATATCACAAACTCCCCCGAAAATAACTTTTATGCCAATATCTTTGTCTCTCTGCACAAACCACCAACCATCAGTGCCAGCAACCACCAACCACCAACCACCAGTGCCAGCAACCCCAACTCAAATGATATTCTAAAATAAAATCTCAAAGTCTCAGTTATCTTGGGATGGTACATTAGGGGGTTAATAGAAACACTTATTGAAATATCTCAATCATGTAAGCTAAAATATCTTAAAAAAAACTTAAAAGCTTTTAAACAATAATTGACTTGGAAATGTTCATAAGAGAACCAAGAGACATGTAAAAATAACGCTGTATTCTATTCAAAAGTGGAAGTATATGGATCTGTGAGCGTTGCATTTTGCATCTGCCAGACAAAAACGATAACTTATCCAACAACAGTTATGTCAGAAATAATTCTAGAGCCATTTTTTGATGATGGTGAAAAAATTGCCACAGATTATACATGGCAGCCTCACTATTGAAGTTCAAAGGTTTTTAACAATTAATTCATGCAGTATAGGCAGGAAATTATTGCTATTTTAGAAATTAACTATACTAGTGTTCATATGATCAATTGGACAGCAAATGGAAGTATGCAAAAGTATAAATATTTCATATAAAATTTTAGTATCAAAAACATTTATTATTTACCATTGATAATAGTATAACAAAACCCACATCTTATCAGTGAAAGTTCTCTTACTTAGGTCGCATGGGTCTGTCAGACCCGCCATTTTTATTTTGAAATTAATAAATTTTTCTATGGCGTAGAAGAACTACAATTTTTCCGTTAAATTCTACGCTTTGTTTTCTATTTAGTAGTATAAATTACTTTTGTATTGACAAAATTGTCTTTTCAATATTTATTTTTACGTAATTTGATGAAAAAAACACAAAATAATAAACATATCAAATTTCAACTCGCTGTAAGTTATCTGACGTTTCACCGATAATCATCGGGTTTGTTTGCAAATGGGGAAGAAAGATCACTCATTCGTGTGAAGTCAGTAGAAATTCAGTACTACTGCTAAAAATTTTTATAATAGACCTCGCGTTACCCCCTATCGCGAGAGTCAATAAACATTAATTGTTTTATGGCTCTATTAAAAAATGCTTTTTTCTGGGTTTCAAATCGACTAATTGACAACTGTTTTATTTTGTTTTACTCATTAGAATGTCTTCTTCAAGATTTAACAGATAGTTCTGTTAGATTTTTACACATGAATTTTATTTTTAATTTTTAATGTGATATAGTCGTGTGTTAGGCTTAACTCGATCACCTAATTCAAAAATTGACATCGGTCAAAATATTATTCAATCTATCAAAATTCTTTGTTGATAGTTTAGATATAAATGTTTTCTCTGCACGAAATGAATCAATCGAAAAAATAATGAGAGGACCATCAAAAATTCGGCAATTAATGACATGTTCTCGATTCTGTAATTTGTTTTTTTTATAATATAAAATATTCACATAATAAAACTTTAAAAAGGCATCCATATCAATATCTGAATGTTATCAAAATGCAATTATCAAAAATTTTATAATTTTCACAATTTGTATTATCATAATTTAGTTTTGAGTTTTTTTGTCGCGCTTTGTGTATCGCGCGACAAAACAGTCGCTACGCGATCAAACGCAGCGATTTCATTCATAATTACTTGTTATGTAGATCGGGCTAACTTTTTAGGTTTGTTTTGTTGTGCCGCGATGAAAAATGAATAAATAATAAAAGCAGATTATAATTAAAAATATTTTTATCAGATTAATCTGGATTATTAGATTATAGAATAATTATAGCTATGCGATATGATTGTCGCGTAGTTGTAATTATTTTCCATATATCTAATTTCTTAATGTTTACTCATCTGAACACTGTCGAACATTTAATTAGCAATTTATAGCTCATAACGCGATTAAAACAAAAGAATTTATAGCGATTGTGTAAATTCGATTACCAAGATCATTTCCGAGGAGGCAGGATATTTCCCGGAATTTTATAGCTAGACTGTTTTCACAAGTTTCTGATTACTTAGTAAAAGTGAAAAAAAGCCAACTTGCATCGCCTAATAAACGAGGAATAATCATAAATTAATTATAAAAGTGATAAATAAAAATTATATGAAAAGAATAAAAAATAATTAAAATAATTAAAAATTAATTAGACATTACTTTTAAAAACAATATTATAACAAAAAAAACAAAAATATAAATATACAAATAAATAACGATATGATAGGATTTAATAAACACCGCGCGACAACTTAAACGCGATAAAGTTATTGCGACACTCGCTATCGGCAACGGCGACAAATTAAACGGTCTTTTTTTACCCCCATCATGAGTCGCATGGGTCTGACAGACCCAAAGTATTTTTTTTCTCAAAAATGAGCGTTGCTATTCAAAAAAATTTAACAGCATGGTAATCGGGTTAGAAAGTTAGAAGAATATTAATTTTTTCAGATTTTTTGGAAAATATTCAATATTAAAAAATTTTAACTAAAGTTCGCGCCGGGTCTGTAAGACCCGTGCGACTCACGGAGGGTTAAAACAAAAACTTACAATCTGTTTAACAGATAAGCAGGTTGCAAGTTTTTGTTTTAAATATAAATTTTTTTACTGATAAAGACATTGATTTTTTTTATTTACATTATCAAATTTTGATCCCAAGCAGAACCCTAGCTATGGTTTTTAGGAAACCCTAGAATAAGTTATGTATTTGTTTCTAATGGTTAAGTTCTAAACTAGAAATACTAAATACATTATCTTTGCTTTTAAAAAATATATGCCTAAAACTTTATTTGTTTTTTTAACAAAATCTTTTTATCATCCTTCAAAATTTTATCTCATTTATTGTTTGTATTTTTGTCTGATGGTAACTCATTGAATGCAAAATGTTCATTAAAAACATTGAAGATTTTAATAAATGTTCTTCCAAAAATAAGATAGAACAGAATATTTTTTTTTTTTTTCAGTTTCTATCACCAAATAGTAATTAAGTTTAAAAATTAAAACTGAAGACAAAGTCTGTCAAAATACAGTTACCATTTACTCACTTTTACTGTTCCATGATTTTTACCAGTTATAATTTTAAAAATTGTTTGTTTTTAATTAAATATTTTTTCATTACTTACATGCCAATTATTTATTTATTGTCTTATCTAACCTCCCTGTAACAAGGTTCCCTTAATACAATAAAGTTGTTGTTATTATTATTATTATTATATTTTTTCATTACTTTAAAAAAAAAATTTTTTAATTAGGTGACCAAGTAGCCAACAAAGAAAAGTTAATTGTCAAAAGTCCATTCTAGAACAGTGAAAGTGAATAAATGGTATTTTGAAAGACAGTCTTTAATTTTAATTGAAAGAATATTTTATAATTATTTGTAACTTCATTTCTCAGTAAAAAAACTATTAAAAATTCTAAGATATAAATTATGGATAAAAAAACATTTAATTTGGATATATAATAATATGAAATATACTGAATTTTACTTTTATTTACATTAAAATTTGGTAACAATGTTATCATTTGTACTCCTCACAAATATGAAAACTATTACAATTTTAAATAAAGAATTTCTAAGAAGAAAGAAAAGAATACAGCAATTTTATACATACAGTACCTAAATTAATATTTTCTATCCATGGGTGTTGATGATAATGTTGCAAAAATTTAATTGGTGAACTGACAATTGCTTTCTTTCCATTTACATTCAGAGTAGTCATATTTGCATTTCTTTCGACACTTATTTGTATTGGTTTACCTTTATAAATAACTGAAAAAATATTTTATATAAAATTTTAGTAACAATAAATTTTATTATTTATTAAATATACATCTCGTAAGAAAAATTGTACACTTTAAAAATATAATTATGTTTATAATAATTATTCTTAAATATGATTATAGACTATTCTTAATAGTAATAAACTTTTTGAAAAAACTGCAAAACATATCAAACAGATCCACAGGGTGTCCAGATTGCTAAAATTGCAATGTAGAACAAACAACATGAAGATAAATTAAAGTTTAAAAATATGTAGGCAATCTTTACCTTTTGGACATAATGATATTCTAAAAATGTGTACAAAAATCCAAAAATGTCCAAAAGTCAAACAATACAGTTCTTGTTATAAGGAGAGTTCTGTACCCAGAATATTAAAAAAAAAAATCTTTTATTGAGATATAAATCTTTTGTTTTACAGTGACTAGATTACAATGCATTAAAAAACAATATTTAAAACATTAAAACTATACTTTAAACATAGTATAGATAATAAAACTTATATACATATACATACAGTGAATGGAATAAAATCTCTCTCTATAGGAGAGGTCAAACCACTTTAGATAGACTGTAAGTAATTTACCAGTGCTGTAATTATGCCAGGGTGCTGCCCTAATACTTCTTTTTAAGCAGGATGAAGCCCTTGTACTTTGTGAATATCTATGTTGGACTTTAGATTATGTACTATGGCCAAAAACTGAGAAAATTACTTCTTGAACAGTTTTTGCACTGATTATGAATGAATGTATAGGTCATTTTTGGTGCGTTTAAACCATTTTGCAGTTATTGTGCCATAAAGTTGTGTTTTGTCCATACAAAACTTCAAAGATAGTGGTAATTTTAATACTCACAAAGGTACATACATATCCTGCAGGAAATCAGTAAAACAGAAATAAAACCTTTGTATAATTTACTCCATCATATATCCTGCATTTCTAGAGCAGCCATCAAATGTGTGATAATGGTATGGGGTTTATCCTGATATGTATCATCTGAAACATTAAAACATTGTTTTCCTATTATACTTTATTACAGATATAATTATAAAACAAATGAAACAAAAAATGAAAAAGAACATCAAACTAAGAATATAAATGCCTGTGCAACTGATGAGCAAACATCTAAAATGCATTTTGTAATGAGTGGCACCCCAATGAAATAAAGTTCTCTAGTAAAACAATTTGTTTGGTTTCTATTTGTTCTGGAAAAAATTCCCTTTAGACAAATGCCTAACAGGCAACAATTTTCTTTTATTGTATTACTTCATTTTTGTTTTATTTATCAAATGACATTATTATTACCAGTATATTTTTCATTAAACTAAAATTAACTCAGAAAAAATTAATAAAAAATAATTTTAATGTCAATAATATCCAATGATATGGATTCAAGAGTCCATCTTATTCACTGTAGAAAACTATGCTTTGTTCAAACAGACATTCATTAGCAAAAGCAAAATATGAAAACAATTTGTTTTAGCATAATAAAATTGATTATTGCTGTTGTTTTGGAAAATGAAAACAGCAGGATTAAACAAAAACTGTTCTAAAACTATTCTAAGAGATGTTCTTCTTTAAGTTTATGAAAAATGTTAATCATTCTCCATAAATACAACAGTCACCAGTTATTGTGATCACATTAGTTCAAGACTGTTTTGATAATAACCAGCAGCTACAATCTTGCAGGGCAGCTAATATACAAGTGTGGCTAGATGCCATTTGTGTAATGTATAGTTATATTTTATTTTATCTTAGAATATATTTTTCCTTCTCTTTCCTATTCCTATTATCTTTACTTCCTGGAATCCTTCCCCGACCGGTGCTTAACGGCTCAACAATAGACGACCCCATTATGGACAATGGGACTGTACGCAGCCCTCAGGGGTAGAACTAAGACAAAGGAGACACTTTTGAAGAAGAGCTGAAGGAGGAAAGACGAGAAAAGGAGAGCTCCTGTATATGTCTTCGAGACCACGTGGAGGAAGACAAGGAGGACTTTATGTTTAGTGAATATATTGACTGTTTTTTCGTCATTAAGAAGAGATCCGTCATATACACCGTTATATGTACCGTTATATGCACCTCCATCGCATTAGCGCCGAAATAGTTGGGTACCCATTTCCTTTTTTTCTTCTCCTATCCGTTATTTTATTGTCCTAAATTCTTCTATCATTCTGCATTAGTTATAATTAATTATAAGTTTAGAAGTAAGGTCTACATATATTTGTAATCACCCTTAGTAAGAGAGTTATTTATGTATCGGAATAGTTGTCACGAGACCTGAAGATTATGTCATTATTTTTTTTGTCGGGTTCTGTACTAATATATACCTGTGTCGGGGATAGAGCTATTATAGCTGGCATCCCACAATCCTTCCTGTATCTATATACGTGAATAAAAGATCCTGTTGTAAAAACTTATTCCAGTTTCTTTGTGTACTACATTTGCAAAATTCACACAAGTACATGTGTTTACAGTAGTCATCATTCAATTGGAATTTACAAGTCAATCTTGAAAAAATTTGATTGATTGCAACAGTCTTTTCTATTAACAATTTCATAGTGCTTTTATTTTTAATGAATTAAAAAATCCTATTAAATTACTTTCAATATTAAATTATGGATGAGAGAAAACACAAATACTTGTTTATACTGTAAATAGAGTAGTACATCACATCTGGTAAAGATGTTACTATAAACTTATATTATGTAATAATGTCATTTTTGCCTAGCAGTAGATCACAAATAGTTTGAATATAATAAAAGTCAATCACAGCAAAAAAAATTGGCCATCCATTCTACATTACCAATAGAATAGCACACTAAGTTATAATTAAAAAGCTACATAAAACTAAAGAAAATAAATTTATGTTATTTAATAAATAAAAATAGATAAACAAATAAATATTGGAATTACTATATTTAATGTTCTAAAAATATCTTATTCAGGAGTAACAGTCATACAAGGTGTGACAATAAAGTTCAATGAATGACCAATAAACAAGAATCATTGCATAAGGAAAACAAAACTTTACTGGAGTTCAAAGTAATCACCTTGTGGTACAATGCACTTTTGACAACGTTCGTATAAATACTGGAAGCTTAAAAAAAAAACCTTGTTTCAGTATTGCCTTCAAGGTGAATGTCATGTTTGCCTGAATGTCTGTCCCTTCATTAACAACTTCAATTGTGGAAACAAAACAAAAGTTCGCTGGAGCCAAATCAGCTGAGTAAGGCAGATGATTCAGGTCAACAATTCCATGCATAATCAGAAACTCCTTCACTACAGCAGCCATATCAGGCTGTGCATTGTCATAGAGATGAAACCAATGTCCAGTCTTTGTAAAATGCACACCTTTAATGCAAAGCAGCCATCAGTGTAAAATTTCTCTATAGAGTTTGCCATTTACAATTTACCCTTCTGGATGAATTCATTGTGGATCAAGTCATCTTTATCAAAAAAGGCAATGAGTGAAGTTTTCATCTTTGATTTTGCAAACCAGCATTCTTGAGACATCCAGTACATCTCCATTCCTTGCTTTGTCTTTTCATTGCTGGGTCATATTGAAAATATCTGGTCTTCATCTCCTGTTACTATCAACCTCAAAAATACAGGATCATAGTCACATGTGTCAAAAAAATTATTGCATGCATCCGGTCTTTCCTGCTTTTGTTCTGCTGTGGGTGCATAAGATACAAACCTGGAACAGATCTTGCACTTCCCTAAGTCAACTGTCAATATCTGATGGATTGTTTCATGGTTTACACCTAGTTTTTCAGGTATCATGTGAACACTGAGCCATTGATCCTGCAATATCAGACCACAAAAATTGCAATAAAAGAATACAAAAATATTTTAAACTTTACATATATAACACAGTTAAATAAAATCTTTTTATTATGTATTTCTCTTCATTTTACTTGGTATTATAATTAAAACCCATATGCGTCATCCTATGTAAATACCATGTCTTTATGTATGTACAGTACTTATTGTAATGTTTTTTATGTTTAGGTGCTGTAGTTTCTACTAACAAATGTGATGTAGATACCATAAAACACTCCCCATTCACCATCTTTCCTATTGTCTTTTATATTTTCTCTTCATGCTCACTCTTCCCTTCAATCTTTTCTACCAGGTAATACCAATGAATTATCCTGATCTTCTGAACTTTAAAGTAAAAAAATGTAAGGAACGTTTTATTTTCTGTTTCATTATAGTAAAAAACCTTAAACTTAAACTATTTTTGTTACTGATAATTTTCTCTCATCTTCACAATAACTAAATCTCAGGAAACCTGCATTCCTGAACTATCTGTTTGTCATGGTGGTTAATGGGAACATACAGGGTGTCTACCAGAAGCTATCGTTGAATATACCTGACTTTCATCTAACTTTTACATACCTTTTCTCACTTTTCTCTGAATATTGTCCATTGTGCATATACAAACCTGAAAAATACTAAATTACCTATGTCATGGAATTCATAAACAGAATTTATTTATTCTCAAATATGTTGTTACACCAATCTTCTTTTGCATTTCCATGATTACTCACTCTGTTGTGTCTTAAATTTTCTTTAGTACTCCCTAAAGAAGACAGTATGCTAGTACTACAAAAGTCATGATAAATCTGCTACTGCATATTATCTAAAGTCTTAATGCTATGTTTACTAAAAACAATCTTATCATAGTGATTTCAGAATTTCTATTTCTTCATGTAGGCTGACAACTTCTCAAGAAGTTTTGATTCCTCTATAATAAATCTTCTAACTTCTTTGATATAAGATATCTCTCTTTCCTTCTGCTTTTCTGTATTCTATTTGATTCCTTTATTTAAATAATTTGACAAATTTATATAAATTTATTAGAAACTTTCAAAAAAATGAAGTCTTCATTGTAATAAAAATTAATATTAAATTTTAAGCTATATGAGTTAACAATTTAAAATAACAAAATTTGTCATTTGGTTATAACAAGTAATTTATTATTATAAAAGAAAGCAATGGCATCACTAGAGGTCATGGGAGTGTGGACTGTACCAGGTGACACCAAAATAACACTATAAAATTTTTGTGCAGTGTAACAGCAGCAAATTAATATTTTTTTAATAATACTATCCCTGTAGCTAATTATAACAACAAAAACATTTTATGTAAGCCAACTTATGTGTTCCAATATACCTATATTGCTAAAACTGTACACTAATTTACATTTTTAAACCTTCTAACTGCACTCTGGTCAAAGATGTCATTATTACAAAACTGCAATAAATAATATAAAAATACTTTATATATATAATAGTTAAATAAAAACAGATGTATCCTTAAATATGTGTAGGTTGTGTACGTGATAATGTAATTTAAAGATACAATTTTACTTTTGCCAAGTTGTTTATGTTATTGCCATTATATTCAGTAATATATGGGAATTATGATTTATGAGTAACAACAGTACATACAAAACACTAAGATTTCTGTACAATTTGGTATGAACAGTACACGTAGAGGTGACACCATGAGTTACCACACCGGGTGACACCAACTCTAGTGATACCGCTAAAGAAGATAAAGAATTAAAGGTATAAAGTTTTACCTGAAACATCTACATAAACTTGGACTATAGTCTGGAGGGAATTGAATGTAAATACTACTCTTTTCCCATTTTCCCAGTGAAGCTGAACAAAATTATTCAGATGATCAAAAGCATATAAAAGCAGAGCATCATCTTCAAATGTAAAAAAGTTCAAAATAATATTTTCATTTAAAATTGGATGTCTGTATTTATTTTCTCCCATCAGATGATAAAATGAATTATTGTTCAAAAATGTGACACTGTTTTCATTAATGTCTATAAACAAAATAAAATATTTATTAAAATTACTTTCAAATATTAATAAAATATTCACTCTGTCTATTCTATATACAGTCAAACCTGTTTTTATGCGGTGGATAGGGACCGCATTAAAAAAAAAAAAAAAAAAAAAAAAATCGCACGAAACTTCACGAGTGGCTATAAAAAATAGTTTTCGCAACACAATTAAAAAATATTTTTTTTATGCGGTCAATAGGGACCGCATAAAAAAAGTCTCACATAGAAAATAACTCAAAACCATACAAAATAGAATTTATTGACAACAGATGTCAGCACTTGACTGCATTGTCTCGTCTATCGTCTGTTTTACATATTTTTGTCCAGGTGGTGTTTTGTTGACTTAAAAAATAAATTATTTCATTTTTCGCATATTCATGCAATAATATTACTATAATAAGTTCATTTATGCTATAATAAGTTTATTTAGCTATAATAAGTCAACATGAGACATGACAAATCGCACGAGACTAGTCGCCAACTATACCGCACAAATAAAAAAATCGCACAAAAAAACCCGCACAAATAAAAAATTGCATTAAAAAATCACACAAAAAAAGACCGCATAAAAACAGGTTTGACTGTATATAAAATGCATTTCACTTACTATTTTCACAGAATTTTCCAGAATAAGCTATTTCATTGACACATTCACATCGAAATGATCCCCACAGTTCATGACAAGTAGCTCCATTTTTACAGGGATTAGAAAAACAAGAATTTAAACATCCTTGTTCAATTTCAAATGTTCTGATATAAAGTACAAATCAAATTGAATATTACTAAAAAATTATCATAAAATGAAATTTAAATAACAGTTCAATAAACTGTTGAACTAAACTTAGAAATATTAAAATTTTGTATGAAGAAAACTTTTTAGGTAATTGAAGACATGAGTGAATGGAAGTGTTATAATCATTCAAAATTCAATTGATCTTCATGGATGAAAGTAACTATATCATATATTTTCACAATGTTTTGATATAGTTACACTGATATGTACATAAACATCAATAAATGATCGCCTAAATAATTGGGTTATAACATCGCTAATTTAATGATTAATACTAAGTAATTTGCTACTAGAGGTAAGATGTTTGGCACCATCTCTTAACTAATATAATAATATAATTTATTAAATAATTTAGAACCATCTGGAAGAAAAGAATTCATCTGGGGTGGGGCCTGAACATGCAACCTCTGCTTGCTGTGTAATGCACTTGCCAGTTGTGCCACCTGGACCCAAGTAAGCCTTTGCTTCCAGATGTATTTAAATCTGGATATAACCTTATGTAGTTAATCACAGCACTGACTGGGAATGACTCCTATGCCCACAGCCTATGTACAACTCCACCATGGCACACAGCCAGCTATGTTTTGCCTGAAGAGGTATATATAAATATATCAAACATCGTGAAACCTGATATGTATATAGAAACATCACCAGACAATTGCCTAAATAATCAGGCTATAATTCTGCTAATTTAATGATCAATACTAAATAATTTGCTACTATAGGTAGACATTAGACGTCATCTTTTAACTAAATTAATAATTGTAATTATAATAATGCAATATATCTATAACATCCACCTAACAAAATTTCTTACAAATGTAAGACTTCATTTGTGTGCATGCTTTGTTTATGTCGTATAATCAAAGTTTTTTAAAACATTTTCAATATTCTATAAAAAGAATGCACATTGGTATAATTTTTGAATTTGAAATTTTGTTAGACATTCCACAAAAAGTATATGCAGTTGGAACTCATAATTAAGTTTGTTTTGGATTCATACTTTTATAAGAAAATCTAGATCTGAAGAAGATCTGAAGAAAGAGAAGTATTGAAAATGTTAGTCTGTTTTCTGCAAAAAGGACTTATTGGAGTTAAACAAGGAGTACTAATTTTTTTGTTATAGTGCATGATTGTGCCATACACCTAGTGATATACTGAATAAATCAAAGAGAGAGGGAGAGGCTTTGATTGATTTATTGTTTCGAAAATAAACAACAAAACAATTGAAGCATCTCTCTCTCTTTGTGTACAAATTAAATCTCTAAATCAGCATTTCTTAAACTATGGGCCATGATAAAATTTTAATGGGTTGCAAAATATTACCTTCCTCAAAAATATTTATAATACTTATATTACTAAAATATTCTCTATGAACTAAAAACAATAAGTATTGGTACATCTGTTAAGTACTGAAAACTTTTAACAACTTTTTCCTAATAATTATTATTGTCATTTAGTAATCAAGTTAAGATAATGGAATGTGTATATCAGTGATGCATTAAGAATTTAATCTTGGAGAGCTGAGTTAAATGGATAAAAAACTTTTAATGCAAATGCAATAAATTTCCATCTTATGTGACCACTAATTTGCAATTAAGTACAATTGGTTATATTCATTGGCGAAACAAGATTTGTTGGGATAGAAATAGATGTAAATAGCTGATTTACTACGTGGTTCCCAATCATCATACTTAGTGGAACCCTTAAAAGGAGAAAGAGAGAAAGAGAGAGAGAGAAAAGGTAAATCATGTTTTAGAGTGTATGATGATTGTGTATTGTAAATCATCAAAAAGATAAAGATTAAAATCCCAATTTGTTGTCAAGCCAACTTGTTCTTTGTTTCTGTTTGTTCCTCAGACTTATGCAGTGTAGTAACATCACAATATACCATTCAAATGACAATTTTTAAAAAAAGTACATTAACAGATTCCAAATATACTGTTTATATCATAGCATGTAGATTTTATAAATAATAAATAAATAAATAAATAAATTCACAATTTAATCTAAAGAATATATAAAAAATATCTTCATTTGAAAATTAAACTTACTCTAAATTTAAATATCTGTATAAATTAATAACATCATTATTCATAACCAATCCTCTAAAGCATCCAATGAAGCCTTGATGAATTGCTACATCAATTTTCTGATACCTAAAAATATAAAATAATAACACACATCTTTTAGTTTTTGGTTACAATTATTTGAAATATTATTACATCAAATGTTGGTTTAATTAAATTCAATATATTTTATTTATTAAAATTCCTAATTTAGTTAATGTAAAACTGTTTTTAAAAATAATTTAATAATTTAAATATGGATTTAGGCATTAATTATGAACATATTATATTGATAAAGTTAGGTTGACTCAGGGCTGTGGAGTTGGTAAAAAAACACTTGACTCCGACTCCACAGCCCTGGATGAAACTATATATATATATTTCTCATCTTCAAAAGTTCATATGCATTGAATACCAATATTTCATCTTTTTTAAAGACAAAAAGAAAACAGAAAAAATCTTTCCAAGTATTCACCTTTTGTCATTTAGTATTGTGTATTCCTGAACATGGATCAATAACCCAAAATATATTGAGTTTTATCAAAACTTTTCTAAATATTTTATTTTCTGAGAAATACCAGAAAAATTCCCCTTAATTGTAAGAAGTATTTGTTCAATATACTTCATTCTTATCTTTATTCATCTTTATCTTTATTCCCTTTTGTTGATGACTAACTGTGTGATTCTGATGTACTGAATAGCACGAGAATCTTCATACAAATAAACTTCCCTTTATCAATTTTCCAATTTAAACCAGTAAAATTTGTTCTCACATTGCCAATATGACCAAAGCCACAATTCAAAAACTAGAATGGGAAGTGCTGCCTCATCTTCCGCACTTTCCAGATTTGGCACCATCAGATCTTCATTTCTCTCAATTGCTTTGCACAGTGTATTGTTCAATAATGATGTGAAATTAAGGACTTAGTTGGAGAATGCTTTGAGTCAAGACTGGGAGATTTTTAGTGTCAAGGCATTGAAAAACTTATTGAATAATGGGAGAAAATCAGAGGCCCTAACGGTGGCCAAGAACTGGAGTGTTAGCCCACTGACCAATATACTGGATCCAGGGCAACCCCATCCAAAGGGTGAATGAGTTAAAGTACCTCGGTGTTATCATCAACCAGACACTATGTGGACACCCCATCTGAGGAGTGTTCATGAAAGGACAAACCTCACAATAGCGGCACTATCAAGACTAGTGAGACAGGATTAAGTCTTAGCGGAAAGGCAATTCGAGCCATCTATAAGATGAGTATAGAACTGTTAATCTGCTATGCCTGTGGTGTTTAGTGGAAAGACTCTGCCAACATCAAACAGAGCAATCCAGATGCTGCTCACAATCCAGAGACTCGCTGCCTTGCGGATCATGAAAGCATACAGAACTGTGTCTATGGAGGTGGTCCTGGTCTTGGCTGGGCTGCTCCCGTTGCCTCTGGTAGTCAGCCAAGAGGCAGCCTTCTACAGGACAACGGTGGAAGGTATAGAGGCTAAGAATTGTGATCAGATGTACCCAGTCAGACTTAGAGGTCGGACAGATGTACTAAAGCTCCATCCAGCCTATAGGATAGGACTTGACTCGGATGTCAGTGAACTGACAGCAATCAGTGTTAAATATACACCAATGGCTCAAAAGATGGTAGCTTAGTAGGTGCCATGTACCGTGTCTCCTGATGGAGTACAAGTGTACTGTCAGTCAGCCAGACTGAACGAGGAAGCATCTGTGTTCCAGGCAGAACTGGTGGCCCTGGAAGGGGTGTCCCAGTGAATCCTACAACATCCGAGTCCAGAGCTGGTCATGGTTTACTCAGATAGCCAGTCGTCACTTCCGGCCTTGAGCGATGGTTACCACGGGGACGAGTTGGTACAGGAGATCAGAGGTATGGTACTGAAGGTGAGGCACGAGTAATACGTTGCTTTGAGGTGAATCCAAGGCCACATTGGAACCCGTGCAATGAGCATGCTGACCAACTAGCCAAGGTGGGGCCAGGGGCACATTTGTAACAAGGACGGTGGAACTCTCGATTACATACATAAAAGGTACTCTACTGCAACAATCGATGACAAACTGGTAAGAGTGCTGGACTCAAAGTACAGTAGGTAAGTCAACCTATGCCTTCATGCATAATGTTGGCCTTACTCCAGTGTGTTGTAACTGGTTGACAACACAGATCCTGACCGGACACAGGAGGTTTCCCCATTTCAAGTTTAAGTTTGGACAAGGAGATGGTAGCTGCTCCTGTGAGTGTCCTCGCAGTGATGCAAGACACTACATGCAAGACACTACATACTTGACTGTCCTCTCACTGAGGATTTCTGCCGAGGGGCTGGCCAAGTCAACTGGACCAAGCTACCTGAACAAGTACTAAGAATGCTAGCAGCAAGTAAAGAAAACCTAAAGAAACTAAAGGAATTGATGGAAAAAGTAATAGGTCTTTTAGATCTATAAGCTCAGTGGATGCACTGGACAGGGTACTCCTTCTTGTAGAGAAGGGGACCCCGCTGACCAATAACAACGATATTAATGAGCTGATATTATTGAGCAAAGAGAGAATTATATAAGTGCAGAACAGGCTGCACAATAAAAGTTATGCCAAAGTTAGAGAGTTTGACCTAAGAGAATGGATGGGAGCCCGAAAGAAGTCCTCGGTAGTCCAACTAAAAGAATCCAGTTTACTATGATTAAGGCCCATGGCTTATGATTAAGGCATAATGCCTTTAACCCTGTGATGCCATTGGGCGGGGCAGGACAGAGTTAGCTTTATGAGACTGCGGTCACGTGATGACATCAGAATTTCCAGGTCTATTTTGGTAACAAGTCCGTTCCTGGTCAGAGTCAGAGTTGGATGGTAAAGCAAACAGTGAGCCTGTAGATTTTTACCTGACGCCACAGCCCTGGTATTCAAAATACTATATGGAACAAAATGGTTATGCAGCCCGTGCCAATCATTCTCTCAGTTTTCAGGCCTGCTGTGAAAAAAGTTTGGTAACCCCTAAGTAATTTGGCACTATTGGAGGGCATTAGGTGCAATGCCTTGATAAATTTAATAATTATAATTTAATTAAATATGTATTAAAATTAAATTAAATTAATAAGGAATGGCACCTAACACTCTAGTAACAAATTACTCAGAATTTAATTATTAATAGTAGTGGTAAAGAAGCCTGATTCAATACATCAATCATTTGGCTTCTAGATCAATGTTTAATGTTATGTTCTGTTTTCGAGCACTGATGCTTAACCTTGCAATGATAGCTGAAAGCTATTGAAAACATTTGTTTATCAGTAAATCTTACACATTTCTTACTGGAGTTTGGTATAATTTGTCTTTTGTTTATAATTATCCAGATTTTTGTGGTGGTTATATTATGTCATTATTATTAATGAAATAAATCTTTAGCCTTATGGTAAAATAAAATTTTCAGATATAAACAAACTCATTTTAAAAAAAATTAGTAAGTTTAGAAATTTTTAATTTTCTATGACATATTTGGTTAAACTTTCAGACCTATCCTGTGATGTCACTGACTTTGGTATTAGGCCCACCTGACTGGGCATAACTGTGGTCAGTCACATAGCCTTCAATGTGCTGGTTGTACCTTGCATCAAGTATTCAATCAACCTACTTTTAAACATTGTTGAAGTAACATTTAATATTAGTAAATCAAACAGAATCAAACAGCTTTTAAAACTGCACTTCAACATCCATTCTATCAAACATGTTCAAATGATTTTATCTAGTCATCATAATATGAACAGAATTTCATAACATTTTCTAGTACTTAAAAAAAAAAAAAAATCACTTAGAAATATTAAATCAAGCCAGAAAATATTATTATTATTATTATTTAAAACACTACTTTTTTAAACATTACTTAGTTTACCTTTCTTTTTCAAATTGCATTTCATGTCTAACATCACTGCTTTTAAGTTAAATATGTAGATAATTCTAAATATTTTCTTATCTTAAACTTAAATAACAACTAAAATGTAATTAACATAACAAGACATCAAAATGACAGATAGCTCTCCTAGTAATGTAAGAAAAGTTAATGTTTAAGATTAGACAGAAAACAAAATTACTTTGGCAAACCTCCAACATACAGAGCACCTTCAAATGGACCAATATCTTCTTCTTCACTGAGATCCACCATTTTTGACATTAAATTTACAGTAAAACGAATATGATGAATATCATAGTCCACCCATACTTGCTGCCATTCTCCATTATTTAATGCATTATGAGAAGACACTTTTATGCTATATGGTTTCTTATTTACAGTGAATTCAAAAGACAAAGTTTTATCTGAAAAGTGAATTAAAAATTAATTATTTTAAAACAATCAATAAAATATAGTTTCAAAAAATTTTGTACCATCAATCAGTAAGACTTGAAAATAGCTATGATTAATAAAGGGAGACTTTTGGTATAAAAGTATTGCTCTGTTACTCGAAGTTCTGAAGCTAAAAGCTAAATCCCCTTCTTTCCATCCAGGTAATTGCAGATAAGAATTTTCTGTTATGAATGTTATAACATATAATTGTGTATCTGAAAAATTAAGAAATAGTTATGAGAATTTATTTTAGTTTATTCTGTAACATTAACAATGAGTAACATAAAATCTTAACATTCGAATATTAATTTTCAAGTACAACTTCAAATATAGTGGTTGCTACTTATTGTAATCACAGTGGTTAAAGATGGTTTTAATAATAATAAGCAGTTGATAACAATATCCAGTAGCTGCCATTTTTGTAGGATAGCATGTGTTTATTCCACAGCAGGAGTGGTTGATCAATCAGTCAAATGGAATTGACAGATCTTGAAAAAATTTTCAATTGATTGCACAGTATTTGCCACAATTTCAGAACACATTTTTATCAAATTAAAAAGATCCTATTAAATTACTTTCAATATTAAATCATAAATGAGAGAAAGCACAAATACTTGCTTATACTGTAAATAGAATAGAGGTCACAGTTGATACAGATGTTACTACAGTGGCGTGCCGTGACATTTGATGATAGGGAAGCTGTGTTTCTGTAAGAAGCCGACTTTCAGGGGCAATCAATTAATTGCGCGTCAGGGCCCGTTCGTATTCATTTGTTCGATAAGCCAGTAAAAACCGTATACTTCTTTAAATGTATTTTTAATAGATTATCTGACGTACTTAATAAATAAAAAAGTTCAATATAATTACCTCCGTTATTAGATTCAATACATTCCCTACGCCCTCTAAATGCCAATTCTCGCTTTGAGAAAAAACATATAACATCTATTAATTTAGATATATCTATTAATCGTAATTATCTTGTTATAATTTTCAATATTTATTTTATATTGTCTACCAATGTTAAATTCTATTCCGCTTTGATTTCCAAATTGCTTCAATTTTACGAAAGAATCGTCATTCGTCATAAATTTTATCGTCAAAATGTCGAAATTTTTTGTTGACGTATTTATATTTAATTTAGGCATTGGTCTTTCTCTTTTAATAATGTTTTCTTTTTCATTATATGGTCTTGAGCCAAAACTTTTTTTAAATAAATTTTTGAAATCACTAGCCACGATATAAGGGCTAAAATTAAAATTATCAGAAAAACTTACTTGGTAAAACAAAATGTGTGACGAATATACATACCTAGTACAAAAAATTCTTCAATTGTATGAATATACTTTTAATGAAACTTATAATTAAATATAACTTTGTGAAGAAACGTACATAAAAATAACAAAATATTCTTTACTTTTTAAATCTTAAAACAATCCACTTAGTGAAATACTGTAGCTCCCTACGAGTGGCTAATGAATGGAATCGGAGACGGTCCAGGAAGGTGTGTCCGTGCCAAATCCCGAGGGTGCCGATACCGGTCAATGTCAAATGCCTCTTTTGTCGCATCACTAGTATATGTCAAAGGACGCGACGGGGTTGTTGTAGATTTTAAACGTTTCTCACCATAGCTGTAAAAATCTAAATATGTTAAACTTAACAGATTGTCCGTCGCTCGTTTTCTAACTAATTCGTTTTAGGATCGAGTGTTCACGGAAATTTCCAAAATTTACAACTTTTCGGTCACTCTCCTTGAACTGGAGAAATTTCTGTCTTTATTACATCTAATATTACGAAGAGATCAGACCCCACTGTACTCGGCAAGAGATTGGTTCGGTTAAGCTTCTGTTTAAGTAAAATTTCGGCTCTTTCATCAGGGTTTTATTTATGTTTCTAATTCCCTAATCGCTTAATTATTTAACTACTTCTTAAATAGAAATAAGTCGAAACCGGTTACTTTGTACTCGAATATCTGTAGTCTTGGGAAAGAAGTGGAAAGAAATTTTTATGACAACCGATACATAAATCGTAAATTTAAGGAAAATAAATTCTAGAGCTTTTTTTGTACCATTGTACGTCTCATTCATTAAATTTGGTTGTAAATTATGCTGCCAAAGTAACAGTTAATTTTTTATCACTGTACACGTTTTTTCTGCATCCCCTTACAGATGGGACATACTAAATCGTAATATCACTGGTTTAACATTGAAATCCGTAAGTAATATAAGATGGGAGAGCAGAATAAACGCGGAATAAATGTATCAAATATTTTAATGGATTTTTTTAAAACTCCTGTCAACTATACAGAACTATCATAAAAACATGCCAGTAAATTCCTATCGGTTGGGTTAAGTTATAAATCTAGTCTACAGTGGGCAACCGTTTTTATAACATGGGCCAGAATAAATTTTACGTTTTTTCCGCGGGCCGTAGTAGTCAATTGACGCTTTCTTGTGTGGTCAAACGCACGTGGTGAAAAAATAAGTCCGATGAGAGGATAAAGGAAATTTTAACAACTTTATTTTATTTTTCACCCGCGTTTGTTAAATTATACAGGATTCTCGATACACGTTTGTATTCCGACACTCCTTTTACAAAATCACTTAAAACTCGGCAGAATCGTAGTCGAAAAACTCGCGACAAAAGAATTGATGTACGCGACGCGTTACAGAAGGGGCGCGAAAAAGAAACTTATAACTAATTACTTAAAACTACTTATGCTAGAGAGGGAAAGAGAAGATGTAGATAATAGGACAGAACAAGACAAGAACGGGTACCCAAACTTAGCTAGTGAACTCGTGATGGTGGCTATAACTCAGGCCTTCTTGGACGATACGAGATTCGACGACCGTAGTGTTCGAATTTTCTACTTCGTGTTCTTCGATAGACTTCCAGAAGAGCTTTTGTATCAGATTTCTAGAGTTTTTCTCTAGATTCCGTAACGTTCGGTTTGCTGCCTCCTTCGTGCTCCCGTCGGCGCGAAATTCCTGGAGACCTCACTAAACACGTCCTCACAGCTCGTCGTCTCGGCCCAAAAGTGGCCAGTCTATCACTCTTTTAGCCCCTGCAGGCTATCCCTTTTTCTTTGTCTTAAAACCAGTTCGTTGCCACCCGCTGAGAGAAGTTTCCAGAAGAAAGAGAGCAGGGAACAAAGGGTGGAGAAATAAAGGGAAAGAGGAATATATATATATATATACATATATATACATACAAATAAAATATACAAAGAAAAATATGGCGTAAGACCACATACGCCCCCCACACAAGGTTAATTACCATAATGCAACTTACGGTAATCTAATCTGCGACCCCGGAGGTCGTACCGTCGTTGGGGTGAAGCGTTCAGTCTTATTTCAGGATCACTGCAGGTGTCTCGTTTTTTAGACCCGTCTCGGTTATCCTGTGGCTCGTCTGGAGTGTCGTTTGTTCGAAGAGTCCAATTCCTGATGTATTCATCAACATCGTCATCTATTGGATCGTTACTAGGGTTTTCTTCTCCTGGTTTTGTTGGACATTTGTACGATTCACGTCTTTTTGTGTGTTTGTACATTGGAAAATGACACAGTTTTAGGCGATCAATATGTACAGTGAACTTATCATTCCTATTGTTATTGCCGATTTCCACTGTGACGGGGCCAAGCTTACGTAAGATCCGATAGGGTCCCTCATACTTAGCAGAAAATTTTCCCGAGTTCTTATTTCTACCCTTGCGAAGAAGCCATACACGCATGTCCCTCGCTCCAATCGTTTAATTCCCTGTTTTTGTTAATACGTTTTCGATTAGCGCGATTCCGCCGTCTCCCCCTATTATATGCAGCCTCTCTTATGGCATTTAGTCGATCTCTTAATTCCATCCCGTAAGGTCTTTTAGTCTCAACGCCCTGCGCTTCCTCGGGGAATGCAACGGGGAAACGAGGGTCGAACCCGTACAATAAGAAGGCCGGGGATTCACCAGTAGACGTGTGTGTAGCGTTATTATAAGCAAAAAGGGCAGGTGATATGAATAACTCCCAATTCCGATTATTACCACCTGATATACGGGCTATAGTGCTGCAGAGGGTTTTATTAAAGCGCTCGCATATAGAATTAGAACACGGGCGGTAAGCGGTAGTGATGTTGTGTTTTATTTGGAGGCAGCTGCAAGCATCTTGAAATACTTTGGAAGTAAAGTTACTACCGCGGTCGAAGATGATAACATCTGGGCAACCGTATCTACAAACAATGTAGTTAAATATGGCGTCGGTCACAATAGGGGTGGATTGATCTTTAATCGAGACAGCCTTGGCGAAACGGGTATATACATCGATCATGGTGAAAATATAACAATTTTCTCTCGGAGATATTTGGAGAGGCCCTATAATGTCAATCGCGATCTTTTGGAACGGGAAATCTGCTACTTCGGTTTCCTGGAAAGGGGCCTGGCTGCGGTGGAGGTTGTGTTGTTGACAAGTCTTGCAATTACGAACGATGCGTTTAACATGTGTACAAAGGTTCTTAATATAGTAATAACAATCGATTAAGTGGTAAGTTTTATTGTATCCCAGATGGCCTGACAAGGGTGAACAGTGGACTGTCCATACCACCTCGTCAATCATTCCCTCCCCCACACAAACTTGTTTCCACTGGCGGAACCCGAATCGTCCCGGCTTGTTATGGACCAGCACGCCGCCTTCTAATTCAAATTCGGGTTGGATACCGTCTTTTGCGATTGGCGGACCATAGTTTTGGTTTATATGATTTTGTTTTATCCTACGAAAGAATCCGTCCTCTTCTTGTGATGTTATTATCTTCTTCCACAAATCGGGGTGAGCCGAAGTGGAGTTACATTCTCTCAAGCTACCCTCGGGGCAAAATTGCTCGGGGCGGGATAAAGCGTCTGCAACTAAGTTCCTCTTGCCTGCAATGTGATTTATGCTAAAATCAAAGTCCGCTAGTTCTAACGACCATCTCATCAACCGCTTATTGTGATTTTTCATATTATGTATGAATGTGAGGGTTTATGGTCTGAATGAATCTCAACTTTGTGCCCCAGAATAATCGGCTTAAAATGGCAGAATGACAATATTACAGCGAGGCATTCTTTTTCAATCGTGGAGTATTTCAATTCGGCATCGTTAAATTTCTTACTAAAGTACTCCATGGGAAAAAAATGGTTATTTTCCGTTTGCCCGAGCACGGAACCCGCACAATGATCAGACGCGTCGGTATACAAGTGGAAAGGGGATGAAAAATCAGGGTGTCTTAGTAATGGGGGGTTTGTTAGCAATTCCTTGAACTTGTCGAAGCTCGCCTGACACTTACTATCCCAATTAAATTTTATCTTCTTTTTGGTCAAAGTCGTCAATGGCAGTGCAAGGTCCGAGAAATTAGGTATGAAGTTGCAAAAGAAACCGATCATTCCCAGGAAACTTCGCACGCCTCTAACAGTACGAGGTGGTTTTACTTCGCGGATAGCCCGCACGTTATCCGGATCTGGTCGTATACCTTCCCGACTTACGATGTGACCTAAGTACCGTACTTCCTTGACTACCAATCTGCTTTTACCAGGATGTAGCTTCAAATTGGCGTTATAGAGAGTCCCGATAACCCTGTCAAGCAGCGCTACGTGTTCCTCGAATGACTTAGAGAAGAGGACTATGTCATCTTGGAACACGTAACAGTTAATGCCGATGAACGGGGCCAGAAGGTTAGACATTACATTTTGAAAAAAAACGGCCACTATTTTTCGCTCCTTGGGGTAAGCGGCACATCTGATATTTTCCCCAAGGAGTCGAAAAGGCATATATATGACGGACAGATGGGTCAAGATCAATTTGAAGATTGCCTGAGCACGATTGCCCCGATTTAAGATCTAAAACAGAAAAATATCTACTACCATAAAATTTGCTCATAATCTCCTCGACGTGGGCTAAAGGGAACTCTTGTGATTCAGTCACTTCGTTAATGCGCCTAAGGTCTAATGTCATACGTATTTCGTCGGCAGTCTTCTCCACAATGTGGATGGGGGAGTTCCATCCCGACGAACTCTCCTCAATGATTCCTGCTTTTAAGTAAGAATCGGTTAAGGTCTTCAATCTCTTTAGGTAGCACTCGGGAATGCGATACTGCCAAGTGTTAATCGGGTGGGTAGATCTAATTATAGGTTTATGGGATGGACCTCTCATTCCTGTTAGCTCTTCAATTGAATCTGAGAAGCATTGAGGGTATTTTTCGAAAATAGCGAAAATTTTCTCCTTTTCGGCTGGTTCTAGGCCATCAAGCCCTTGAACTTTAATGGGGGCATTAGCAAGGCAATTCATTGGTGAAACGACCCTCCCAGATATGTTATGCGGCTTAGCATTCATTGACTTTCTTAGGTTTTCAACAATTTCCGGGATGTTCTTAATGACATCCATGCCTAAGATAGCCTCATATTCTACGTGTTCGGGGAAGGACATACAAGCTATGGTCGCAGGGTGTTCCGCTTCGCTATAAACTACAGTGACCCGAATAAGTTGTTCGCACTCCGTTACTATCCCATCTATGCCCCGTATCCCCAATTTTTCCTCTCTAAACACTAGCCCCCCTGACGCAATCTGGCAGAACCCGTTTTAAAATTACTGAGCTTAGCAAGGACTTTTCTGCTCCAGTATCTATGAGCGCAGTTACATTCAGATTATTCATCTTACCCTTAAGGAGCGGGAGACCTTTATCTGATTGAAAAACGTGTGTAGCCAGATTTAATTTTACACCAGGAGCGCAATACTGGCCGTTATGACGCTCCTTTACAAGTTTAAATTGGATCTGTTCCGGGTCGGGCAGCCCCGGGCAAAGTGTCCAGTATTTCCGCAAATGAAACATTTTTTGTCCGAAACTCTACTTCCCCTATTTTGATTAAGTACGAGTTTATTCACAGCTTCTGTTAGATTTTCGATTTGCCTCTCTAAGTAGTCAATCCTATTTCTCTCGTCAATTCTGGGGATCGGGACAGTATTATGGTCGCCATTACTAAGCCTGGGATCCTCTTCTGCCGCAGTGTAAACCCCCTTTCGCTCAATCTGATCGCTACACTCTCTTTCGATTCTTTCCTCTATTTCTGCAAACTCGAACGCCTCCTCTAAGGATTTTGGGGACCGTCTCACTACATTGGCTCTTATCTTTCCATTTAAGCCTTTTATAAACCTCTCTGTGATTACATCGTCACGCAGCGCTTCGATTTTGCTATGGTCCTTAACCGCTCTGGACAACAAAGTCCTCGTACGTATAGAAAAATCAGTCACAGATTCATTGGCCGCTTGTCTCAAGTTTAACAACTGGTCAATAATATTTTTTTCCCCGGCCTTTCTCTTATCAAAGCACTTTATCAAGTCGCGTTTTATATCCTCATAGGAGGAAGGATACTGTTCTAGAAGACAAAAAAAAATATTTAGCGGCTCCCCTTTCAATCTAGCCTGGAGGACTGCAATTTTCACGACATCACTCCAACCCGCTAAGTGTGCGATATTTTCCACAGTCTGAAAGAACTGTTTTACATTTACTGAATCGCTCTGCGAATTCGAAAACATGGGTATCATCCCTAGGAACCCGGTGACTACTAACGGGGGATTACCGTTGGCCCCGTCACCATGTACAGTACTTCCTACTGGATTACTCATCGCCATAATAATATAACACTTTGCGATCAATAAATGAATATATACAAACTATAATAAACGTTCCCAATGAAATTCTGCCGAATAGTACCGACAAGGAGTTTTTATAGTCGGAATCCTGTCGTGGACGCCGTTGTGGTCAAACGCACGTGGTGAAAAAATAAGTCCGACGAGAGGATAAAGGAAATTTTAACAACTTTATTTTAATTTTCACCCGCGTTTGTTAAATTATACAGGATTCTCGATACACGTTTGTATTCCGACACTCCTTTTACAAAATCACTTAAAACTCGGCAGAATCGTAGTCGAAAAACTCGCGACAAAAGAATTGATGTACGCGACGCGTTACAGAAGGGGCGCGAAAAAGAAACTTATAACTAATTACTTAAAACTACTTATGCTAGAGAGGGAAAGAGAAGATGTAGATAATAGGACAGAACAAGACAAGAACGGGTACCCAAACTTAGCTAGTGAACTCGTGATGGTGGCTATAACTCAGGCCTTCTTGGACGATACGAGATTCGACGACCGTAGTGTTCGAATTTTCTACTTCGTGTTCTTCCGATAGACTTCCAGAAGAGCTTTTGTATCAGATTTCTAGAGTTTTTCTCTAGATTCCGTAACGTTCGGTTTGCTGCCTCCTTCGTGCTCCCGTCGGCGCGAAATTCCTGGAGACCTCACTAAACACGTCCTCACAGCTCGTCGTCTCGGCCCAAAAGTGGCCAGTCTATCACTCTTTTAGCCCCTGCAGGCTATCCCTTTTTCTTTGTCTTAAAACCAGTTCGTTGCCACCCGCTGAGAGAAGTTTCCAGAAGAAAGAGAGCAGGGAACAAAGGGTGGAGAAATAAAGGGAAAGAGGAATATATACATATATATATATATACAAATAAAATATACAAAGAAAAATATGGCGTAAGACCACACTTGTGACTCGTAATTTTTTTAGTCTGCAAATATGAAATAAATAAATAAAAAGTTAATTACTACATTTATTTCTCTTATCGTTTTCGAAAATTACAAAGAATTGGAAAAATAACTATTAATTAGTTATTTTTCCAATTTAATAATCTATTAAAGATCTCGTGGGCCGGATAGAAACTTTTCGCCAGCCGTAGCTGGCCCGCGGGCCGGGGGTTGTCCGCCGTTGATCTAGTCTGCTCATGATTCACATAATCAGGCGAGGGTGGCCGAATATCTAGCAGGCGGCTAACAGCCCACAACCTCTCCGGGATATAAAGTCGGACTCTTTACACGTGTGTCGCTTCTACCAGCTAAACCGTGACGTTGGTGCTCTGTAAAGCGCATGCGCCAATGCCTATAATCTGGCTGCTTGGAAGTTGACAGGCAGGTGGCTAACAGCCCACAACCGCTCCGGGATATAAAGTAGGACTCTTTATGAGTGTGTCGCTTCTACCAGCTAAACCGGGTGAGGTTGGTGCTCTGTAAACCGCATGTGACAATGCCTATATAATCTGGCTGATTGGAAACTGACCCGGTTTCGACACTCCTTCCGCCACCGAATCATTCGAATATACAATAGCAATCTTATTGTTTTTTTCACATGTAGTATAGAAATTTGTAAAAGATACATAATGCAGTTATAATAAAATATTAATTTTAATTAATGCAAAGTACGTTAAAATATGAAAATTTATATTTTATAAAATACAAGGGAAAGTCATTGGAAGGTGGAATCGGCGCTTCCATCGCTTCCAATGACGGCACGCCACTGTGTTACTATAAACTTATATATATAGAGTGACATCATTTTTGCCTAACTAATAACTAAGTAATACCTAATGTTTTTAAAAAGTTATTTTAAATTAATCCTAATTTGGCAGTTTAAACTCGAGCATTTATGATATTTATATCTGATAACAATAAGTGGATGGAAGTAGAGTTCATTGTGTACAGCGTTATTAATAGCTTTCTTTTTGAGTGCATTCAACGAATATATTTTCGTTGTCTTCAGGCAAAATAAAATTTTTTTAAATCGAACATAAACATTTGAAACGAAAAAGGAATGCATATAATTTTAAATAAAACAATTTTAGAATAAACTTGATATGAATCGGCTGTAAATTTCAAATACATACGATGTTATACGTGTGATGTAGTATGGCTTACGAGTGGTGCTGGTCCACATCAATGGTGTGAAAGACAATGCAAATTGCTGTTTAACCATTTATATAGGGCGATCCATATGTTGGGCAGTTCCAGAGTGGGGGCATTGCACATTTTCAAGGTTGTTATGAATAGAGACTCCCATATAAAGAGGAGTTTTCGGTTGCTGCAGGCTCTGAGTATTGTAGATTGGGTCCATAACAGGTTGTAATTCAGATCGTGCACCTTTCTTGCAAGCTCTGTTGTGCACCCTCCTTTGGCCACATTATTCTGGTGTTCGGCTAGGCAGGTAGCAAGCATTCTTGCTGTGGCTTCAGTGTATCTTGTATTGCTCCCCATTATGAGATTTTCCAATGGTACTGCACAAACTCCTGATTTCTCAAAGGTGAAGAACTTGTTCCAATCGTTGCAGATAAGTCTGCATAAGTTTGGTAGCGGAGAAAGGGGCAAGAGAAAGTTATGCTGTCTAAATATGCGGAAAATGCGTATAGAAAGAGGTCCGAGGTATGGTAATGATGATTGAACAACTGTGACCTCCCTCTTTTTGCTTAGCATGGTGTTTGGAAATAGTGTTTTCTTGACCACGTTGAGCACATGTGTACTTAGCACACGAAAAACCTGCTGCACATACTGCTAAGTTAATGTTGTTTAATTCAATGTTGTTAATTTTGTTTATAAGTTCCTGTGTTGATGGCAGCAAGAAGGCTCTTCTGATGAGGGCAGCAATGGCGGCATCAATGTAGCATGCAGACTGGAACACATTTGCTGGGATGATGTGTGGTAGCATATTAAACTTATGGTGAGCCAAGAATAGCAGCGTTTCCGGAGATCTATGTATGTGCAAATCTAAGAAAGTTATAGCCGCATTACTTTCTTTTTCTCAAGTAAAATTAATGGAGGGATATATACTAGAGACTTGCTGCATGAAGGTACAAAAGGCTTCATCAGTGCCCTTCCAGGCTATCAGGGTATCATCCATGTAATGTAAGTACAGTGGGGGGTAGAGGATGGTAAGGGGGAAATTGAATATTCTGTGCTTGATTTCTCTCATGATGAATTCGCTAGAATGGCAGATAAAGGGAAACCCATGGTAACTCCCTGTTTCTGTAAATAAATCCTTCGATTGAAATGAAAATAATTGTGTTCAGTGATGATAAACAATGCATCATGTATATCCAATACCTGCTGGGCATTAAAACCCTTCCTCAGAAGCAGAGAATTGATCAGCATTATGGCCTCAAACATGGGCACCAAAGGGTACAAGGCCACTACATCTAGTTTGTAGAAGGTGTAGACCACTTGTTTGTACCCTGCCAATGCTTGCAGTGATGGTGGATTTAGTGGTCAAGGAGGAGGGGGTAACATAGGTTGAGTCTGGAATCAGTGCACGTAGGAACTTAGTAAGGGCTTTTTCTAAAAGGTAGGTGGGGTGAGATTTCTTGTTCACAAGTGGTTGTAATGACCAGTCCACTTTATGTGTTTTTGGTTCAAAAAACAACCTAGGGCATACAACATTGGAGGGGGGGTCAAGGCACCCAGTTAGGGCTGACACTACCTCTGGTAGGGCTATGATTCTCCTTGTTTTTCGTAGGATCATTGGTGTAGGATCTTCACTTATCACCAAGGAACATGATTAGGAGAGAAACTTGTTTGCTCTAAGGAGAAAACCGTTTTCTTTGCACAGTACAAATTTCTTGTTCTTGTCTGAGACTAGAAGCCTCAAGTCAGTCCTGGCGAGGAAATGCATTACTGCTTGGCAGTCTACATGGTGTTTGGACTCACCAGGCGTTTGTTTTGCCATTGCAAGCTTTGTGACTACTGACAACTCCAATTGTGGATACTTGGTTGTTGCCTGGCACGACTTGAGTACAGCCAATGAGGCTGGGACCAACTGATAAAGATTGGTGTTAGTAGGGGAATGTATTTGGACCTACATTGTAGAACTTCATGTACAATGGTAGGCACGTCCTCATCTCTATAATTATAATATGGGATGCTCACCACCACCTTGTGTTGTCTGCACGAGGAACATAGTAACCACTAGAACTTACTGTCTAATTTCTTTTGCAGAAGTTGAGTAGCTCTGGATGCTATACTATGTATTTTGCCCAACTGATCGTAAAGATTAGACAGGTCGCACCCATTGGTAAACTGAAGATGTTCTGCATAGAGTTTGAGCTTGATTTCCGCAAAGCACTTTCACATGTTCCTAATCAGCTTTGCAAGGAGTGTTTTTTCCACATTTGATGCCTTGTACTTAAGTGAGATGCACTTAGGAACAACATTATGTGTTCTGCTCTATAAAAAAAGCCACGCATGCTTTGTATTACATTGCACATATTTGAAATTTACAGTCGACTCACATTGAATTTATTCCAAAATCATTTTATTTAAAATTGTGTGTGTTCCTTTTCCGTTTCAAACGTTTATGCTTGATTTTAAAAAGTTTTATTTTGCCCGAAGACAACGAAAATATATTTGTTGAAAGCACTCAGAAAAAAAGTTATTCTATTAATAATGCCATACAAAATGAACTCTACTTCCTACTACTATTACTTGGCATGAGTATCATGCTAAAATTATAATAATAAGTGGCAGGCTGATCACAATATCTGGCAAGATTTTACACAGGAAATATAGAGATGGTTTGGGAAAATGGATTTTAATTACATTAAAGGGCTGATAATATTAATCAATGTTCATCATAAGCAGTGACCACTGTATACAAAACAATATAAACTGAATGATATACAGTCAGCATTGAATTACACATGTGAAAATTATTCACAAGGCAAAAATCCAGCATATAGAACAATAATAATTCTTTCACTAGTCTTTGCCTGCATTGATGACTTTCAGCAGGAGCTCTTTGGATTGTTAGATCTGCACATTTCAGTGTTTTGTGATATTTCTTTTGTTTAAAATAGTTAGTGCTTGTATTCTAGAGTCTATTGTTACTTGGTTTTTCAATTTTGAATAGATAGTTTTTGTTTTAGAACCATTTATACTTCATTAGGCTTAACTAGCTTAACCTATTGTCAAGTGCAATTGATATTTTAAAATGAGCAGGTGAAATCTGTCCTGGGGACTAACAATTTTTACTTTCAGATTAAATAATATTTACAATCGGTTTTTTCATTTTCATAAGTTTTAATTATTTATTTGAAAAAATGATACAAAGCAATGAGGAATATAAAGTAAAAAATACAATATAACATATCACTACTTTGTGCACTATTAGAGTTGTCCTCATTCGAACCACACATTGCGATTCACTTTAATGATCACTTTCCAAAATCTTTTGCACCTAGGTTGTGTGATGCTATGGAAATAGTTCATAATTAAAAAAGGAAATGTATATTTTATTAAATTAAACCATTGAGAAAACAGGTAATATAAGTGTCGAGACCATAACACCAGACTGACATAGATGCTCAAAAAATAGAAGGAAAATAATATTTAAAATAAAAGGAAATAAAAAGGAGAATTGTTTAAAACTTAAGACACAATAAGGAAAAAGGAAATAAAAGTAAAATATGAGCGTGGATGTCTTAGTTATCAATAAATTGTGATCAGAGTTGAGAGGATGGTGTCAGATAAACCATCCTGGGAAGACCTTTCTTGCGACCCAAACTGGTTTCAAATTTTACCTCGAGACAGGTAAAAAACCAACTGGGGAGGAAAGAAGGGAAAGCCCAACCAATTAAAAAAGAATAGAACATGAAAAAGATAAAACCTCTCCCATCAAGGACACAGGGAGCTTCCACCTATGGCTTCTTTCATAGAGTTCCTCTGAGTTTCTTCCTCTGAACTTCCACCTCCCAGTTCCAATATTCTCTTTCTACATCATCTTCGAAAGAGACCAGTTGTGTTATCCTCTCGTCACCACTGCCTCGATCTCTGACTTGCCACTGTCTCAGGGCTGTTCTTCAGAAAAATTAAAGAAAGGATTCTGGATTTTTCCATTGACATTCCATCGAACTTGGATGTGCAAACCCAATTATGTAAGTATATCTTGAAAAAATAAATGATTTTCTTTCGTAACACTTGTTGTTTCCTGCCTCCAGAACTGCCATCCACATACGTGAGGGCCTTACACCATCCCGACAAAAAGAGAAAAACCCCCCTCTAATCGGTGTTCATAACACTCCGATTAGAGGAGGGTTTTTGAGGGGGATTAGTTGCCATCACTTTCATCTTCTACAGTAGTAATGGTATTTCGCTACTTCTCTTCTGAATGATCTTGAAGAACACAAGACATGTCTTGTAGGCATATGAACCTATAAAAATATCATACTTGCAATTAAAAGCATAACAGTTGTATAAACAAGTAGTAAAAATAAACCAATCTATTTTTCTAGTAAAAAAATATAAAAACACAAACATAATGTAACAGTTATAACTTATAATTTATCAATTATAATTTATAGTCTAGTATAATTTAAATCAAGTATAGTATTAAGTATAATCAAGTATAGTCTAGTATAATTTAAATCAAGCATAGTCAAATCAAGTATAATTTATCACTTATAATTTATCAATTATAAGTTATTCGAAAATAAATATTTTTAAATTTTTAATGTTTACTAACTAAAGTAAGGTAAGAAAGGTAAAAATAGCAGAGAAAACAAAAGAATTACTTACATCTTTTCTACACAGCCACATAACACAAGCAGGTGCAATACACAATAAAGGCGGGTTATACATATTTCCTCTGAAAAATATAAATGTTTTCCAAAACCAAAACACTCCTCACTCCAGTATTGTTTAGTGCACATATCTCTTTGAGAATACACCTGCTCTATAGGATGATCACATGCACATGAAAGCAGTGGTGTACATAAGAAGAAAAATACTGTCCTCAAGATGGGATTGCACCTGATAAAAGGTTAAGCTTCTTTAGTTGGCTTAGGCCTAGCAGAGACTTATTGGTTTTTCATTATAATTCTGCTTGTTAAATTAGTTCTTCCCTTTTTGTTTTTGTTGGTGTAGATTAGTTTTTATTACTCTATTTGCCTAAGTTTAGTTTCTAGGATGTCAGTAGCTTAGCTAGCCTTTTCTTAGAATAGATTTAGGTTAGATAGTTCATTTTTTGTATTTTGTTAGTATAAAGTACTAACAAAATACTTATTCTGTTTACTTATTCTATGTTAATTTTGTTCCTATAACTTATTCCATTATTGTGTTGTAGGCAGTGGCATGCCATCCATGCAAGCTATGGAAGTGTTGCTTCCCTTGTATTTTCTAAAACATATGAAGGCAGTTTTTCAACCTCCGATGGTCTATAAAACAAAGACAAGTGTAAATAACAAAATCAATTTATTACCAAAAGTTAGGTACAAACATGGTTACTTTTCAACATAATTACTGTGAAGATTGAGGCATTTGTCTATCTGTGGACAAGCGTTACAATCCCCTCTTCATAGAATGTTGCCACTAATGACTTGAGATGGGCTTTAACATTGTTTTGAAGATCGTTATTAGTCTCAAACCTCTGCCATCCTAGCCATGTTTTCAGTTTAGGAAAGAGGTGGAAGTTGCTCGGTGCTAAATTGGGGCTATACGCTGGGTGTTTAAAAAGTTCCAAGCTGGGTGGAAGTCTTCACACACCTTTAATGTGTGAAGACTTACACCTCTACCCTGAACTGAAAACATGGCTAGGAGGGCAGAGGTTCGAGACTAATGACAATCTTCAAAACAATGTTAAGGCCCATCTCAAGTCATTAAATGGAAACATTATATGAAGAGGGGATTGTAAAGCTTGTCCACAGATATGACAAATGTTTCAAATGCCTCATAAGTATGTCAATAAATAACCATGTTTGTAGGTATCTAACTTTTGGTAATAAATTCATTTTGTTATTTACACTTGTGTGAAATTCAAGTTTTTATCTAGTTTTTCCAAATTAATTATTCCATTGATTTTAAAAAACAAAAAACAGAATTCGTGGGAAATTTATAAGTCTTCCTTTTAAGGCAACCGATCTCACGCTGTAACATCATAAAATTGTACACTCAACATCCGAATTCATCATTTTCTTCCATCCAACAATGATCTCGTGACTTAGTTCCCATGGCAAATCTATAAAAACTGCGTCTTTTCCCCCCTCAGGGGAGTCTCATTCGGTTCATACATGCTCGTGGACGAGCTGCAAATTATTTGTTTAACACAGTCGTGACAAATTTGACCTAGTGCCTATAATTTTGGATATTCCATTGTCTACTGACTTTGCAAAGAGGTATGAAATAATATCCGTAAACACTCTCTTTTGAGCTCCCCCTACGCATAATTGAGAATTAGGAATTGTAGCTTAGCAAACTTAAAATTGTAACTAACTTTTTCGTTGATTTTAATAAATGTTTTGTTGTTAAATGGAGTCTTTACTTGACCATCGGCCACACCTTACCGTCGACTCCATCTCAACTCCCCTTCACTCACGTAACGCATAACAAAACATAACAGCCATCCTTGACAAGTGAGTAGGTCAACAACCTGCTGCCAGAAGGGGCAGTCAGACTCTCTCTGATCGCTCCCCGGGCTCACACTTGTTTTTGTTTTATGGACCATCAGAGGTTGAAAAAAAACAGCCTATGTAAATACATATTGTGCAATTATTTTCATATTTTAATGCACTTTGAATTACTTAATGCAGTTATAATAAAATATTAATTTTGTGTATTTTATTACAAATTTCTATACATGTGGAAAACAATGATATTGTATTCCAAATATACAATATCATTGTTAATCTCTCATATTCAAATATATAAATTTGGGTTAAAGTTTACCTAGGGAACCCCAATGGCCGCGCTTCCGGTAATCTCGACGGCAGGTGATGTTAGAAATTCGGTGTAGGTGGCGCAATTTTTAAATAACGCTATCGTATGCAAATTTTTTGTTTTTCGTGACGGCTCGACTGCTGCGAGTGGTTTTTTTTCACCAGTTAAACATTTTTGAAGAAAAAATGCTACTTTCTGCTATTTTTAATAGTAAATAGGTAAGTTTTTATTCCGCCTACTTTTCGTGATGCAACGTGCAGCAAATTTAATAATTCTATCGTATTCGTAATTGTTGTAAGACTTTTTTTTCTTTTTTTTGGCGACAAAATGGAAACTGCATACATTAATTCTGAAAATTTTTGGATTAATTGTACCTCCGGTCGTTTCTTTAGATTAATGTACTCTGGTTTCGATGATTTGGCAATAGATAAGAAAATGCCTAGTGATGTGAAATTTGCAATATTCTCGAATTTGCAACACGTAGAAGAGGTATGCGACAAATGTGGGAAACGTCGTGAATTAATGTATAGAGCAGATAAAAACTCTGTATCGATGCGATGTAATGTGTTGCACGATCGAATTATTCAGCTTTCCAAGGAACCTTTAAAGGGAAATGTGGTCGTTTGTCGTGGGAGAGTATTTTTGTCATTTATCTGGCACCTACTGTGTTTAGAGTGTTCGCTAACTGTTGCTGCTGGAGCTTCGGGAATCTCCAAAAACACAGCAGTCGACTGGGCAAACTTTTTACGTTTTGTTATGATGGTTTCCATTAATAACCCATGTACAGTACTTTTAAGATTGGCGGGATAAATAAAGTTGTGGAAATAGACGAAACAGCAATTGCAAAGAGAAAATACGAGAAAGGTAGAAAATTGAAGGGGACGAGGTGGGTTGTAGGAGGTGTGTGCAGAGAAGGGTCCGGAATCGAGCCGAAATGGAAAGAACCGGAGTCCGTTCCAGCTGCTCCATAAAGCGACGAGTGTAAGAAGGGGAAAAAAGTAAGGCACGTTCATGTGGCGAAACTAAAAAACTGTGTAAAAATAGAAACATCAGCGATAGGGATCGCAAATCAAGGAAAAGCGAGAAGAAACGGAAAGGAAATGTATGACAGAGCGTCAAACACGTGAGTAACAGTTTGTTTTATATTTCATAGCTAGCTGAACTTGCAAAATAATCTTAAAACATTTATTTTTTACTAATGTAATTATTATTTTTTCAAAAAATTATACATACTAACTAATTTGCATAATTTTTTGAACGTAGTATGCGTGCTTAGTACAGCAAACAAAATGGCGACCGGAAGCGGGGCCATTGGGGTTCCCTAGGTAAACTTTAACCTAAATTTGTATATGCATATTCCCAATGAAAGCACTGTATTGTCGAATACAGGATAACTTCCACAGCAAAAATATCTGATTTGTGTAAACTGTAAAGCAGCCAGATTACAGGCATTTGCGCATGCACTTTACACAGCACCAACCTTTGGCGGTTTAGCTGGTGGATGCTACACACCAAAATATCATATAACGTTTCCAATGATTCTATCCATTAGATGAGCCACTTGTTGGGAGCTATTTGACTAAGTGCATTGTTTTAAGATTTAAAAAGTAAAGAAGATTTTGTTATTTTTATGTACATTTCTTCACAAAGATATATTTAATTATAATTATATTGACAGATTTTCTGACATAAAATCTTTAGAACTTTTATTACTTTTAGATGTTAATAATTTTAAATATTATGAAAAACAATTTTCTGAAGCAAGTTTTAATTCTTTTAAGTAAATTTTATGGAAAAATTTTTATCTAAATTTTAAATTATGTAGTAAATTGCAATATTTATATTCGTGTTCAGACTAGATTGGCAAGTCACTCTTAGACATAAAAATACTATAATTAGTGATGAGCTAAGCAAAGACGTACTAAAAGAATTATACAATTTAATATCATTAATTTTACCATCTACCATAAGGTGACCAGATGTCCTGCTTTTGGCAGGACAGTCCCTATTTTTTACAATTTGTCCTGTGTCCCACGGCATTTTAAAAAAGTCCGAAGTTTTGGAAAGATTAAGTTGCTTTTATATATTTTAATTTTCTTGGCACTCATCACTAATGTTGGGGAGTGCAAGGGTTTGACAATATCTGCTTCATCCCATTTTACTATCGAGCCTGGAGTCTGTGCCATCTGAGAAAGTACTGTTGTGTTGGAACTTTTTCTGACATTTTACTTGTGTTCTTAAAATCTTACATCCAAATTTCTTGTTTTAACACCAATACAGGAATGATTACAAGACACAAGATGGGCAGAGCAAGGGCTTGAAAACATGATCTCAGTAAAATCATAAATTTCACATATAACAGAAACACGAAAGGCATTATGAAAGAAATTTCGGATCGCAAGAAGTCAAAAATAGTTTTGAAAAGAGCTCTGAACTTATATACAATTTTAAGGAATGACAAAGATAACATTAAGAAAGAAGAAAAAGCAGGTGTACAAGATACCTTACAAAAATGTACAACTAGGAGTCAAGAAAAACTATATTGGAGAAGGGAAGGATAGTTTTGGTCCATCTCTGGTAGTGAGAACTAGACACTTACAAGGGAACTGTCGGAGTGTCATCTAATAGATTTTAATAAAATTTAGTTAATAATTACGTTAAAAGTATACAAACTCTATGACAAATTTCTAGTATTCACTAAAAGTGTTAATCAGAGTTATTAGCAATCAAATGTCGTACTATTTTATAGTACTTAAACACAAATATGCAAATTTTTAGAAGTGAAAGGGTCGCGGAGGAAGACGGCGATATTACATTTAGAATAAATTCTGGAATTTTCGAAAATGGGAGAAGAATTAATAAAATTTAGTTTAATTACGTTAAAAATATACAAACTCTATATTAAATTTGTAATGTTTACTAAAAGTGTTAATCAGGATTAATAGCAATCAAATGTCGTACTATTTTATAGTAGTTTAACACAAATATGAAAATTTTTAGTAGTGAAAGGGTCGCGGAGGAAGATACAGTAATACCTCGATTTTCGTTGACTTTGGTTTTCGTCAATTTTTTGCAAAAAATTTGCCTCGGATTTTGTCGGCGTGCCACATGATCTCGTTGCTAATTTTGCGAAAACAAAGAGCGACCCACGCATTTTTCTGCTCACAAGTCCTCGTGGCGGTGTTTTTTGCTGTACGAGCATTACTCCGCGCGTCTAGCCAAACAATTCCATTGCTTCCATTCTTTTTAGTTCCATCGTGGGACCAAAGAAAGTTTCCAGAGCCAGTAGCCCTTCGAACAAGGCCAGGAACACGATCGAGTTGAAGGAAATCATTAAAAAATACGTGACTGGCATTAAAATTGCTGAAATCGGTCGCATGTACTGTATTCGGGAAGTCGTCATCCACGATAAGTTTCGTTGTGGCGAAAAAGGAAGCAAAAAGGAGGCTAATGTAGCGAAAGGCGTAAATGTGCTAATGAAACAGAGACCGCAAACAATTGAAGAGGCCGAACAGTTATTATTAATTTCGATCAATCAAAAACAGTTAGATGGTGATTCTGTTTCGGAGACCATTGTATTAGTTTTTTATACTCATTTTATATTAATTTCTTAATTTTTTTAGTATTAAACACTACGAAAACAGAGGTATCACTGTATTACATTTACAGAGTAGAAGAAGAAATAACTCAAATAAATATTATAAAAGATTAGATATATATACTAGTTTAACAATGAAATTTAATATAAAAGTATTGATAGAATAAATATAAAGAAAACAATCGAAACGTAATAAATAAATACATTTTAATAGATATATTTAAAAGTTATTATATTCACAAATTATTAGATGGACAACTATTTACATGATATTTTTCAACAAAGCAAAATAAACAAAGAATCTGTTGGCATCGTGCACATTTAACAAATCGAAGATTTTCGCAATTACTCTCGACACAATTTAAACTGTCAGTGTTTAAAAAAGAAAAACAAACTTGTTTTACATTTAAGAATTGACACTTTTCATTTATGAGTCCAGAAGCGAACCATGCATGTTTAATCAAATTATTAAATATTGGCGCAGATAATTGATGATGAAGAATCGAATGTAATTTTATAATGCCATTTCTAGTTGTCCAAAACAATTTCATCGAAGAATCATTACAGAATAATTGTATAGCATTTAAAATTTCTTTAGCTAAAAGTTTTAATTGTCTATGAAATCCGACATCTAAAGGTTGGCATATAGACGTACACTTTGGTGGAATAATTAATATTTCGCATGAATTTTGATTTGTAGATGTTTGAAATACTGTATTATAAATATTAATATTTGTTTGTCCACTCCACGAGTCAATTATTAATAAAGAGTTTTCTGTTATATTTGGAGATAATACGTCTTTTACATAGTTTGTAATAATTGCTGTAGATAATTTGCCAGATGAGCTAGCTGTAACAGTTACGTTTGGGGCATTGAACAGCGATGCTTGAACTCTACGTCCAAAGGTTCCATGAGCCTCTTGTAAGCAAATAAATACATTACCTACAACTTGTCCGTTAGCATTAATTAAATATTGAACAGTGTAGGAATGCGTTACTTTATTACTTGGAGAATGTGCAAATCCAATAGTGTTTTTTTCTCCTTTATATGAAAGTGTTCTTGGTGAAATCATTTCGTATGAAAAACCACACTGATCCGTATTGAATATGAAGTTACGTGAATAAGACGGCAATAAATTTTTTACTGTTGTTTGAAATTGCGCAGCTTTTACTAATATATCCTTTTCGTTCACTATTTCTGTTTTATTTACAAGTTTTGTAATCTTTCGAGATACTAATCTATATTCTTTTTTAAATTTTGCAACCCAAGAATCACTAGCGGTAAACTTAATTGAACTATTCAGTTGAAGAAATTTCTGTAATGCCCATATTTTTAATTGATTTCCTTTAACAATTTTATAGCTGCCTCGAGCTTCGTCAAACATTTGTTTAGTATGTTCTTTAATGATTTTTAACGTTTCAATTCTATGCTTTCGAGATTTAAATTGTTTTTCCCATTTATATAAATCACTAAAACGTTTTAATTCTTTAGCTCCTTTCCGCTGTAATGTGTGTAATTTCCATTTTGGGTGTTTCTTATGCAAGTTAAGAATTTCTTCTTTTCGTTTTGTTGAGATTATATTCTTATCGAATTTTTCATCATCTGAATATCCCGATTCACAGTCAGTGTCTGCGTTATCAGTTTCTTTCTCTAGAAGCAGACGTGTTATTTTATTATCTGAAATAGGCCTATCTATAATCAAATTATTATTTTCCATCTGACAAAACTCTTCGTCATCTCTACTTACATAACTACTTAAAATATCGCTAAATGCATTAAAAAGCAGTTTGGCTACCTGTTTATCAACGTCTGAAATATTAGGCCTACAAATATTTTCTGTAGGCCAAACATTATCACATAAACGTTTAAATTCTGCTATAATGTTTTGAATATTTACATTTAATTCTCCCATTTTCGAAAACTAGAATTCATTCATAAATGTAATAGCGCCGTCTTCCTCCGCGACCTCTTCACTACTAAAAATTTGCATATTTGTGTTAACACTTTTAGTAAACATTACAAATTTAATATAGAGTTTGTATATTTTTAACGTAATTAAACTAAATTTTATTAATTCTTCTCCCATTTTCGAAAATTCCAGAATTTATTCTAAATGTAATATCGCCGTCTTCCTCCGCGACCCTTTCACTTCTAAAAATTTGCATATTTGTGTTTAAGTACTATAAAATAGTACGACATTTGATTGCTAATAACTCTGATTAACACTTTTAGTGAATACTAGAAATTTGTCATAGAGTTTGTATACTTTTAACGTAATTATTAACTAAATTTTATTAAAATCTATTAGATGACACTCCGACAGTTGCCTTGTTAGTATTAAAGAAAATGAAAAGGATGAAAGGGTACTAGAGAACAAGACAGGAATAAAACAGTTAAAAACCTCACTATCTAGCTGATTCTAGCTGAAGTTGAATCTCTCATATTGACCCAAATTTGGATAGAGAACAGAGTTGGTTTTCTTGAGTAGGGGATATCTGTGGAGCACATGACCCTTTGTTTGATGGCCTGTAATATCTTTTAGTAAGAGTGTTAGCCTTATGAAAAAAAAAACTCATCAGCGGACTTAATTGTGAAGGTCATTATTTGAAAATATTTTGTCTGTCAACATCCATCAGATGACACCAGGAAGCTTTTGAAGAACCCAAATACCCTTTGTTTTTTGCTGTCCTCAATCTTAACTACCCTTTACTCCTTATCTTTCAATTTCCGTCTATGTAATTTTAATTTTAATTTTTAAGACTCAGTGCTAAGAGTCTAGTTTAAGGTATTTTTATTTGTATTTTCATTTTAAGTGTAACAGTAATTAATATCTTGTTTTTATTATGCTATAAATTTAGTATGATGCATCTAATTGTTGCTGTATACCTTGGGTGACTGCTGGAATTTATTCTTAGAGCTGGCATTAAACCTTGAGTTTTTGTGTATATTTTACAGAAGGGCTGTAATAAAATTTTTGTTTTGTGTTTTGTTAATATTGTTGTGTAAATCTCATACCTACGTAAGAATTAATAAATACACTTATCTCATAATAGTACCATGCTTCAAAAACAATATTTTTCAATAAAAAATCACTGTAATTGTTTCTGAATTTTTTTCTTGTACTTGAGTTAACTTAGGAGAATAATTTATATCCGTAATTACCTCAATTATCTCCTTAGTTTTTTGAAATAATTGAAAATTAATATTAATCAGAATACTATCTTTCCAAATAGATCTAGAAGCAGTTATAAAAAAAATAATCACTTTTAAAGTACACTTGAGAAAATAATTGGTATGTTCAAGGATTAATAATGGAATTATTATTATAAAATAAAATGTCTTATTTTAAACTGTAATTATACAGCAATTCTAAAAAGTTTATTTTCTTAAGTATTTTTTCAAATAATATAGAATAAACTGATAACATGTGAAAACTTCAAAAATATTATTAAAATAAAATAACTTTAAGTTTCTAAATTTATCTGTTCTCTGTTTTAAATATCAGTACTTCTAATTTGACTAATTATTAAAAAAATTAGTACTTCTTTAATAAATTCTGTCTGAATTACAGTACACTGTACATTTACCATTTATTAATATTCTCACCTGTTTCAATACACTGAAGTGCACTCAGTCTAAGATGGGCTTCTCCATCATGTGGAAAATCTTTAGGCTGAATAACATAAATACGTGTAATAGGAATGTCTTCAGAATTTGTTATTTCTCCTTTGTCATTGTACCAACGATCTGATTTTACATCACAATTACAAGGAAACATATTCTTATTACAATTCTTATCATTATCACAAATGCATTGTCTAGGCACAGAATTTATTTTCTTTACTAATGACCCTTTTGCTGATTGCAACCAAGTGAGTGACATCAACCTATATTTCAAATAAAAAGAAAAAATATCACTAAGTATCATTTAAAAGCAAGTAGAGAAGTTTGGATTATTAAAATCTTAATAATTCAAAGGAAATGATTTAAAAAAATTATAACTAATTTCATAAATTGTAGTTATTTAATAACTAGCAGATACGCCCAGCATTGTTCGGGCAAAAAGTAATGATAGCGAAGATTAAGATTACTACATTATAGCCAATCTTACCCGTTTTCACAGAATGCAAGAATTAGGTCTCCGTTTCCAGACTAATTAGAGAAATTTTAGATGGGTCTAAAAATATGTTCATTTCTCACAAAAACGCAAAAACCACATCTGCGCCTGTAAATCTGCATGCCACTTTCTCTTAACACTTCCATTGTTACCCAACACTTCTATTGTTAAGGAATACACTTCTTTCATCTCCACATGGTACCCTACTAAATGTGGTACCCCACTGTGGTAAAAACAAAAAATTGCATCTAAAATAGTACAGTTGAAGCAGAGTTCCTTAGGATAAGCCTTAATCCTTTCCCTCTCCCCCGTGGGGAGAATTTCGAAAAATCCCTTCTTAGTGTACGTTCTCGTGACAAACTCTAACTGTGTACCAAATTTCAACTTTCAACTCCTAACCGTTTGGGTTCTGCACTTATTATTATTATTATTATCAACCCATCTCAATTATATATAAATTTATTTTCTAAAATAGTTTAACTAACAACGTTTTAGATTGAATCAACTTCTTGCACAATCCCCGAGAAGGATAAATCAACACACTAAAAACCTTTTTTATATCCCAGTATGAATAGCTTTAGATAAAAACTAACATTTTCGACTAAAACTTGGTCTTCATCAGGCTATTGACCAGTATAAAATTCGAAACTGGAATTCGAACATGTTTAAAATTATTTTAAATTCCAAATTATTTAAAAATTGGAAATTAATTTTTGCTGTACATGCTAATGAAGTGATAAAAATATTGTTACATCCCCACAAATAAATAATACAATGTATTTGCTGGTGTAGAAACGTTAGTAACATGCTAATGTTATTTAGGCTTTTTCTCATAGCACCACCTCCATGCATATGAAATATTGGCAGCATCTTTTGCATTAATAAAGTTGCCGGCCAGGCCTGCTTTGTATATTTCCAACGCTTCAAGGTTGCGAAGGTGTTGAACCTGATCTGACATTTTTACCAATTTGGCCGTATGGAGGTCAGCTTGTATTTCAGGGTCTGTGGCATAGGCAGCTAGGACAGTGGTATGCCTTTGGTTGGCAATATCATACCTGTGGTCCTGTATTCTTTTGCTTAGTGAGCACTTCGTGGATCCGATGTATACTAGATCTTGCTGGAATCTGTGGTCTCTGAGAGGAACTATATACACACCCGGAGTTCAACTTTCCTCTGTCCTGTCTTCATCATTGCGTAACAGCCCATATATTGTGTTAGATCTCTTATATGCAATCTTTGTGCCTTTACGGTTAGCAATTTCTTTATAAATGGAACTTAGGTGTTGGTTGTATTGCACCACTGTGCGTGATTGGTTGCTACTATGAATATGGGTGTCTATCTGTGTGCTATGTGTGTGGCATGCCGTTAGTAGGTTGGCGTACCTGTGCAATAAATTATGTATCATGCTTTGACCATACCCGTGCTTTACCACTGTGTTTTCAATGCTCTTTAGTTCTGCCACAGTATCCTCCCATCTAGTGAGATGTGTGTATGACCTTCTAGTTAGCACACGGAATGCAGAAATCTTGTAAGAAAAAGGTCTGCAGAGTTCAATGGAATAAATATTGATACGTAGCAAGGTTTGTAATGTATGCTGGTTTGCACTCTGTCTACGTCAAGGCAAAAGTTGACATCTAGGAAATGTGCATTTGTGTCACTCTGCTCCAGTTTGACAGTAAGGCCACAGGGCTTTTTATCTAAAGCTTGGATATAAAAAAGATTTTTAGTGTGTTGATTAGATTGAATCTTCTAGTAAATAAACTAAACAAAATTCACTAAAAATAAAACAAAATCTCAGCAAATTTAATCAGAAAAATACAATTTAAAGTGTCTTAAATTACAGAAATATTACTGAAATGAATTCACATTAACCTTCCATACTTTTCCAGCAGTAAAAATGTTTTAATATCTGCAATTGTTTTTAGCCTCATTCAAAGGTCAGCATCAAAACATTCAGAGGCAGAAAACATTTGAATTTCAGATATTAAAACATTTTTTACTATGGAAAAGTGTGGAAGATTAATGTGAATTCATTAAAATGTCTTATTCTGATCAGAAAGTATCAAAATTATCAAGAACATCAACTCGTAAAAACTCATTGTATTGACGGACTTCTTGTACCTCTGCATTAACATCATTCTCATTTGCTGTCTGATGGCACTGCTTGCATTGCCAAACCATTGATTGACAGCACCGTCAACTTCTGGATCCTTGCCCTCATATTTCCATTTCGTTCCTTGGCTTCCTTTGCAGGTGTCCATTCTTCTAGAAGTTTGTCTTCCTGCTTTATCAAACATGAAATTGTGTTTCTGGATACACTTGTCATCTCTGCCAGTTGCTAGTAGCTGGTGCTAAGGGTTCTCTTCTGATTTGGTCTAGCAGATCAATTTTCTTAGAAAGTGTCAATTCCATCTGTGGCATCTTGAATCGAATACTGGAGAGCCAAAGGGCAAGTGCTCCTACAGACAGTTAATGGCCACAGAGACAAAAGTAGAGTAAGGACATGAGATAGGGAATAAAGAATTTCTGAGAATTTCTGTCTCGTCATTTTGTATGGTAGCAATACACAACTTGTTGAAACATGTGGTCTGTATGAGTGGTCGAGCCAATTTGACACAATTGAGTGAGAAAGTGAAAGAGAAGGCCTGCACTCTTAAAAGGTTTCTTGTGTTTCTTAATCATGATTGACAGCTGATAAAGGAAACCAGACAAAGGTTGCGTGTGGAAAAGCTGAAAATATCCAAATTCGTGTCTCTCTTGTTTAGTTTTCCAAGTAAAATACTGTGCCAGCAGGGCTACTAAGCAGCATTTCGGGGTCAGTAGACGAAATAATTTATGCTTGCATTATAGAATTTGATCTCGTTCTTGAATGTTTTGTCCTAATACGCAGCACGTCCTACTAACCAACCGAGCTAATAACTGGAATCGACTGTGTACCTATTAAAAAAGTATAAGTATTTGGATTCACTGGTAGCTAAAAATTTATTACATTAGTCATGCCAGAAAATTATAAATTTAACATGACTGTTTTCAGACATTACACAATAAAATACAAGGGCCACTCTGAAAGTTCTCATTTACAACAACCCTGTTCATTGTTATTTTCTGTCTATTCTTAGATCTTCTCAAAGTACTTTCTCTGATGCTCGATGCACAGCTGCATTTGGGAGAACCAGCTCTGGAAGCACCGACACCAGTCTTCTGAGATGTCTAACAAGGTATATCTGTACATAGTGTTCTACACTCGTACACTGTGGTATACTAGGTATGTGGGTAGGGTAATGGCAGGAGAAAACAACAGAGACTTTACATGAATGGATGAGGAAATAAAATTTATTCTGTGTAATTACAACATAGTAGGTCTTGACACAAGCAACTTAGTGGGTTTCCTTATGGTAATTTACAATGGCAAACACGTATATACATAAAAATATATACACAACAAACTTAGTGGTTGTTTGACCCCATTTTCATATCCTCCGTACAATTACAAGAATAGTTCCACAAGTGATGAGAACACCACAATTGGCTACGATGTTAAAAAAAAAAAAAAGTCTTACACTTGTCCATATTAGTTCCCTTGTCACTAAGCACTCATTCCTTGTTGATGATTGCTAAATCCACATGGATGGAATTGGATTGTCTTTTACTTAGTCCAGCTTCCTAGCATCCAAATCCTTTCACTGGTGACTGATTTTTTTCTTATTCATGGCAGGTATGTAGCAAGCAGAAGACCTCAAATGAAAAGAATGGCTTCCCATGACAAAACATCTGAATTTATACCTCCCACCATTAGGGAGCACATCATTCACATGTAGTCCAACCTTCACCCAATCAGCAGATACACAATATGCACCACATTAAAATGTGATGTCCCAATACAAAACAAATGAAACATACACAAAAATGAAAATTTACAATAATACTAGTGCTGTAGAACAACAATAGCAACTGCCTCTTCCAAACTCCCAAAACAACATCCCTTGAGGACTTCCTTGGCTTTGGGAAACAGAAAGAAGTTGCAGTGTGCTAAATCTGGACTGTAAGGTGGATGGGCAACCAACTGTACTCTGGAGTTGCTCAAGTAGTCCATTGTTCTCATTGCTGCATGTGCTGTTGTGTTGTCATGGTGCAGCAAGAGTCCATGAAGACTTGTTTTAGGGCACTATTTGTGGATTTTTTGAAAGGTTTGAGGAAGACAAATGGTCACCTACCACTCAGCATTAACTGTCTTACTATCCTCAAGAACTATGGTGGCAACATGACCCAGTCTTCCAAAGAATGTCACTATCATTTTCCAACTGACACTTCTTGGATGCTTGACTTTGACAGTTGGTGCTTTGCTGGAGAAGACCCAATTTGCAAACTCTCTCTTGCTTTCAGGATCATACTGGTAGATCCAGGTCTCGTCACCAGTGACAATGTCCCACACACATTTTGAGCTTTCCTGTTGAAATTTTTCCATCATATAGCAGCACCATTCCACACAAGTTTCTTTTTGCTGTTCAGTCAGAGAATGAGGCACCCACCAAGACACAATCTTTCTGATGTGAAGATGATTGTGCAAGATACCATTCACTGCTGCCAATCCAATACCCAAGGTGTGCTCAATATCCTTATGGGTTATATGGGTCTTCTCTATGCAGTTTCTTGATACAAACAACATTTTCCAAAGTCACTGTAGTTATAGATCAACTCTTCTTTAAGGCTGTTTCTGCTATGTCTAAATTCTCTGAACTGCCAAAATACCTATGTTCTGCAAGGACAAGAATCAGGAAATGCTGCTTGCAAACAGTGGAGGAACTGAGACTCCGACAAACCAGATTTAAAGTCATAAAACATCATTGCTTGGAAATGCTCCTGTTTCAGCTCCATTTTCAACATCCAGATTTAGTGGCACTTTCAAGATCAGACACTTCCTGCATGTGGGAAATTTTAAAAATTCAGGTATATTGTTAAACTTATGCTCAGAAAATGTTTGGCAATAAAGTATCACAGGCTGTTTTTTTTTCTATGTTCAGTAGTTTTCATGTATCCAGAAACTTTCAGAGTGGCCTTCATAAATAACATTTACTAATTTTAACTAATGATCCAAGTACTTTCGTTAACTCCATTTCTTAATCATTTCAGGAATGAACTCTAAAACATCAAATTATTTTGGGTTTAAAGTTGTGAAACAAAACAAACCAAAATAAACAAAAACTGGTGATTCCAGTCACAAGCCTGGCTTTTACACATACACACGCGAACCAGAGATCTCATCAAAAAGATGGTCTTCAGTTTTTGCTATCCTAACAGAAATCATCTTGAGACAGGTTGAATTTACCATCTATTCTTCTTTAAATGTCTGTCTTCCTTTAGCATACCTACAATATGTTTATGATATTCTCTTTTTATGGCTAGGTTCAAAAGTAGAATTTGATGCTTTTGTACAGTGGTTTTTTTACAATAAAATCGTACATAAAATTTACCTTTGCTTAAAAAAGATGATACTATAAATTTTCCTAATCTAAATATTTTTTGAGGTTTCAACAAACTCTTGTTTGATGTTTACTATAAACCCTCTCACCAGTATATTTCCCTCCTTATCACTTCTTCCTGGATTGCTTTATTTAATATCACCATGGCAATATATGTGGTTAAAAATTATCTACACATGCTTAGATTGTTCCATAGTTTTAAAAATAATTTCTAGACATGATTCTATGCATTCCATGTTCGAATTTTACTGGTTAAAAACCTGATGAAACTGGGGTACGATCGAAAATGTTAATTTTGTGAAATTTTTGGTTGTTACTGGACACCTAAGGTTCTTGAGTGTGAATTTTTATAAACTTCTACAATTAGTGCTTCAAAAAATGCATCCAAAACATAACAGTGAATCTAGCAGCGGAGATAAATGAAAGAAGTGTGGCACTGTTACTGTGGAAACTAAACTGGCATTATGAAACTGCGTGTATTAGGTGGGGAAAAAAATTTTGCGCTAAGCAGTAGCAAATGGGTAAATGAGCATAATGTATTTTTGAAGTATCAAACACAAATTCGTGTTAATAACAACCACTTGGCTTTTTTCCACCTTTATTTAGTTGACTTTATTTAGTTATCAACTAAATAAAGGTGGAAAAAAGCCAAGTGGTTGTTATTAACACGAATTTGTGTTTGATACTTCGAAGAATAATACAACACGGTTTCACAAAAATCAATAATGTATTTTATTAAGCACATTAGAAAATTAAACACTAACAATACATGGTTATTCTGTGTACAAATTAGTGATAAGATGATTAATCGGAATTGGAAAAATGGAACATTTTCTGGGTATTGGAATCAGAATCATGCAAATCTCATCATGATTTTCAATTCTTAAAATGATTCTTTCACATTTAATAAGAAAATTATTTGTTTCAGTCAAAGATTCAAAGATTTTTAAAATTACAATATTAATAATTAAGTATTAGTTTATTGGAAACATTCACATTGCCAAGGCAGAGAGTACATAACATCCATAAATGAGGTGATGTCTGTTGCAGCAGACTTTTCTTCTGTGTAATCAGAGTGACGAGAGATTGCACTTAAGTCAGTACTAACTGCTCCCATTTAATGGGAGATAGTGTGACATTAGTTTGCCACCAGGCCAGTATTGAGTCGGTTTTACCACAATTTCAAATTGAGGCTGGTGGTCAACAAAAATATTTAAGTGTCTGCAAAACAGTTTAAATATAAACAATTTTTTCAATTAAAATATAATTTTGTTTATACTTTAATAGAAAAAATATTATGTAAAATTGTTTCTAATATTTATTATGTTTACCTTACAATGAGTAAAATGCTTGAACAACACCTTAAATACAGGTATACCTCGCCTTACATTGGTAATTGGTTCCAGGAGAGGTGACGTAAGTCGAATTTACTTGTGTAGTTACGACGTAAGTTGAAACTATGATGGAAAACACCAATAATGAGCACTTAAAGACCTCTAAATAAGACGGCAACACGAGAAACACAGATGTTTTCATGTTTTGTTCTCTAGGATTTATGATGATTATATTAACATTTACTGTAAATGTACATATTTTAATATGATTTTATGTGCTTTTAATGCTTTTCTAGTGATATTAAGACTTCAATATTTGTGGCGTACAGATGTAAAGTTGAATAAAATGACTTAAACTTGATTTTTATTTTTCCATATACTTTTTTGACAAATGATGTATAATCGGGAACAATGTAACTCGAAACGATGTAAGTTGAGGTATACCTGTACTTCTTTCCAGCAACACTTTAATGTATTTAAATGAGCATTTTTGACCCATGTTCATAGGTCTGTGCCATGTTTAATAAGATTTGAACTGTTTAAGAAGACAGTTTGAATTTCCTTGTTAAAGCTGACACAGTGAAAAGAGGTGGAAACACTCATTTAAATAAAGTGTTACTAAAAAAGGTATTTAAAGTGTTGTTCAAACTAAATTAGTTTCAGCCTATAGAGAAGTGTATTTTAATGATAAAATGACTTTTCCATTATAACTATGAATGTTTTTATGATGATTCACAGAAGATGCTGTGATACATTAAATTTTCAAATGCAATTCACACAATTCTAAGAAAAATAATTGTTTGCACTAAGTTTACTGCCATTTTCAGTTTAAAAAATTGATTTACTTTCCTGGCTCTTGTTATATATACCAAAGGGAAAGTATGACAATCAGTCAAAAAATGACCCCCCCAAGATTTTTATATTTTTGAACTTAGGATCTTGAAATTTTGAGAAATGCAAAAAAAATTTGAGGTTTTTTTTGTCTGTATGGATGTGTCTGTGTGTGGGGGGGGCAGGATTTTATTCAACCTCTTTGAAGCTTAACTCTTGTGCTTATTCAAACTAAAAATTGTCCATATTACTTTTGATCTATCTTGCTTGCCAATCTGACAATGAATGCATTAAGACAGTGTTTCCCAAGCTTTTTGGATTAGTGACAAACTTTGAATTTAATACAATTCTTGTGACACGTGATAATTTTTAAAATAAAAATGTTTAAAATAAATTATGGTTTATTTTTAAAACTTGATAATACAGAAGTTAAACTTAACAAGACAAAAACTCATAATTTTGCAAATATATTATAAAAATAAAAAGACTATTTGAATCAATGAATAAAGAACTAGTACAGGTCTTTAAACTGGTAAGCTGCAATGTTTATAGAAGCTTCAAAAAGTCGGTATGCCCGACATAGGCATAGACACATGCAACTTTTGTGGGAGTATTGTTATGTTTATTGCCTTCTCGTTACAATCAAAGTGAGCGCTCAGGTACCGTTCTCATGATGCATCAGCAACGATCGCCACCTGGCAGACTCACTAATAATTTACATTTTAACATCTCCAATACAACACATTACATCTCCCTCTTTTACACAAAGTCTTTGAAACGCGATAGCCTACAGACCACCCGACCTGCTCGAGTTGTCAAGTCCTTAGCCTCATTGCAGTTCACCTCCCGATTTTTCAACTCCTCATTCTCTGTGTCCATTTCCTCTCTACCAGTGGAGCTATCCATGTTTTCCTCTTGTTCACTAGCCTGTTCCTCCTCAATTGGTTGATCTAACAATTCATCTGAATGATTCTGTATGTTTCTAAATCTATTAATGTCAAACTTCCTTAAAAATCTTCGATTACGAATGAAGTATTTGCCATCTTTGTCTAGGCGCACAATATAAGACCTTGGTCGATATCTGTCTATTTTTATTATTTCACCAGGCTCCCAGTTTCTTTTATCAATTTGCACCATCACTCTGTCATGTGGACTTAATGCTATTAGATCTCTAGCATTCCTATCAAAATAGTGTTTTTGTACTTGTTGTCTTTGCGTATGGTGTTTTCTAAATTTGTCTACAAGTATTCTGGGTTTCAAGAGATTATTCCTCATGGGCACTTGCCCTCGCAACCTACGACCATACAGAAGTTGTGCTGGGGATGGAATACCTCGACCTAAAGGTGTATTTCTGTATTCCAACAAGGTCAGATAGATGTCCTTTGAGTCATACACTGCTTTTTTAAGTAATTTTTTGATAGTTTGTACATGCCGTTCAATGAAACCATTGGACTGAGGGTTTCGTGGAGAGCTCGTCTTGTGTGTAATTTCCCAGTCTTCTAGAAATTGTTGGAAGTGTTTGTTCACAAACTGGGTATCATTACCCGAGTATACAACTTCTGGCTTGCCATGTCTGGAAAATATTGATTTCATGGTTTCAACTATTTTGGAATGAGTGGTGTTTTGGTTCATACAATAAACTTCTGGGAATCGTGAAAATGTGTCTACTACTAATAGATAATCTTTACCAAATAAATGGCAGATATCAGTGGTGACAATTTCCCATGGTCTTGTGGCAAGTTCTCTGTTAATAAGTGTTTCTTTTGGATTTGAATTTTGATACTTTAGGCATGCTGGACAGTTCCTTACAACATCAATTATTTCTTTTTCCATGAAAGGCCAAAAAACATGTTCTTTTGCTCTCCATAATGTTTTATTGATTCCCATGTGATTATAGTGTAGTCTATCAATTGTCTCTGCTCTCATGCTCTTGGGAATAACTAATTGTTCACCTTTACATACTATGCCTCTCACTTCACTCAGGTCTTCACGAAACTTCCAATATGGTTTGACTAGTGGATCTATCATGTTTTTCTGTTCTGGCCAACCTCCCTTTATTATGTTAATCAGTGACTGTAACTCTCTATCTCTTTTTGTTTCATGACGAAGCTTTTCAAATTTCTTTGGAGTAATGCTACAGTAATTGATAAGGTTAACTTGAGCTTCAACATCAGATTCCATCACATCAAAATTCCTGTCCATATAGCTAGCTCGAGAAAGAGCATCAGCCAACACAAGTTGTGATCCTGGTCTGTATTTTACTCTAAAATTATAATTTTGTAAGGTTATCCTTAATCTCTGAAGGCGTAGTGGGCATTTATTTAGTGGCTTTTGAAAAATTGCCTCTAGTGGTTTATGGTCACTCTCAACTGTAATTTCACGACCATACACATACTGGTGAAAACGCTGACAGCCAAACACTATTGCCAGTGCCTCTTTTTCAATTTGTGCATAATTTTTCTGGGTCTCCGTGAGAGTCTTTGATGCATAAGCCACCGGAGCACCTTCCTGAAGTAGTACAGCTCCCATTCCATCTTTTGAACTATCCACTGACAGTACTAGTGGTTTATCTTTATCATAAAATTGTAAGACTGGGGTGCTGCTCAAAAGATTCTTTAGCTTCAGAAATTCCTTATCATGTTGATCAGTCCACTGCCACAAACAATCCTGTTTCAGTAGAGTCCTTAATTTTGCAGTATGACTAGCTAAATTTGGTATAAATTTTGCCACATAATTTATCATGCCCATGAATCGATTAAGTTCTTTTAAACCAGTTGGCTTTGGGATGCGTTTGATTGCTTCAACTTTATCTGGATCAATTCTAATACCGTCTTCTGACAAGATATGTCCCACATATTTGACTTCCTTTAGTTTAAATTTGCACTTATCCTTATTGAACCTAACCCCTTTCTCTTCTGCTGTCTTCAGAACCAATTCTAAGATTCTGTCATGTTCTTCTGTGTCCTTTGCATGAATGATAAGATCATCAATGTAAATCTTGACTCCTTCAATATGAGCAAAAATTTCTGTAAATGTTTTGTGAAAGATCTCAGGAGCATTTGTCAATCCAAAGGGTAGTCGCAGAAACCTATATCTCCCAAAAGGTGTACTAAAGGTTGTTAATTTTGATGAGCTATCTGCCAGTTCAATCTGCCAAAATCCCTTGTTTGCATCGAGGATAGAGAAAAATTTGGAACCTGCCATATCCCTTGTGATTTCTTCAAAGGTCGGTATTTCAAAGTGTTCTCTCATTATCGAGTGATTCAAATTCTGTGGATCTAAACATATTCTCAGGGATCCATCAGGTTTGCGAACTAGGACGATTGGGTTTACAAACTCTGTCGGTTCATCTATGCTGCATATAATTCCATCATTTATCATTCTCATTAATTCTTTCTTTAGTGGATTCATTAAGTTAAATGGTACTCGGCGTGTAGGAACTACCACAGCCTTGTAGTCATCCTTTAATTTAAATTCACAGGGTTTTATTTTGATCCTGCCTATGCCTTCAAATACATTACTGTATTTAGTAAAATAATCACTTTCCGTTTTTATTTCTAAAATATTTCGGTTTCTCTGCAGTAAATTTAGTTTTTGAATACTCTCTAGTCCTAAAATAGGTGCTGCTTGGTCAGCTGTCTTGACTATTATAAAATTCAAAAGTTCCTTAACCTTATCCTTAGTTCGTACTGTTAAATCACACGCTCCTAACACCATTAATCTATTTCCGCCGTAATTTGAAATCATAATATTCGTTTTCTTTAGCAATCTTCTTAGATTAAGAGTCTCAAAAATATATGCGGGGATTACATTGACGTGTGCACCAGTATCTATCTTAAAACTAACACTTTTATCACAATCTAAAATTCTTAAAGTCTCTGACCAGTCTAGATCAAGGTTCTTACCTCTGCTTTCCAGTGACGCCAATACGTAGTCGTTTGTACTCTCTGGCGCCATTTCCAGTACATTTATCATGTTATTTCGACACACTTTCGCAAAATGATTGTATTCCTTGCATTTATTACATTGTTTGCCCATTGCTGGACAGTTCGGTTTATTATGTCTATAACCACATCTCCCACAATTCCGTTGTCTTCCTTGGAACTTATTTTCCGGTCTTCGATATCCACGCCAATTGTTCTCTGTCCGATGGTTCTTTGTTTCTGCACTAGACCTATTTTCCTGATCACGTGATTCACTGAGACGTTCTCTTGATTTTCGTTTTACCACGTTGACTTCTATATTCTTCGGGTGATTCGACAAGAGTTTAATGTGGCTCTCTGTCTGTTCAGCAGCTCTGCATATGTCGATTGCCTTTGTTAATGATAGCTCCGTTTCTCGTAGTAGACGTTCCTTTACCTTCTGATCACGAATACCACTCACAATTCTATCTCTTAATAGTCGATCCCGTAAATTTCCAAACTCACAATTTATCGATAGCTTACGTAGGTCTGCTACAAAATCGTCAAAGGCTTCGCTCGGTCCTTGCACACGAGTATTGAACTTGTGACTCTCAACACTTTGGTTGCTTTTCGGAATAAAATACGACTCGAGTTTTTCTAAAATTACATTCGGTTGTTTCACTTCTTCTTCATTAAGTTCTAATGTTTCAAAAATTTCTAGAGCTTCTTCCCCCAAACAATGGAGCAAGATGGCGGCTTGAGTTTCATTGTTCTTCGTCGTGAGTTCGGTCGCCGTCGAATAAAGTAGATAACTTTTCTTGAATTTCTTCCAATTCGCTCCCAAGTCACCTTCTACCAACATCGGTTTGGGAGGAGGAAGATTTTGAAACGTGGACATGTCGAATCCAGTACCGGAGAATCTTCTTTTTTTTTCTAAACGTTTGTCGACTGCGCCATGTTATGTTTATTGCCTTGTCGTTACAATCAAAGTGAGCGCTCAGGTACCGTTCCCATGATGCATCAGCAACGATCGCCACCTGGCGGACTCACTAATAATTTACATTTTAACAAGTATATGCTGATGCTGCAAAGTTTGCAACAATCAGCATTTTAGTAAATACTTCCTTCTTTTTTTGTCTGGCTGGCAGTAAAAAGATGTTTTTACAGCCAGACAGCCAGTTTTTACTGCCATAAATGAAATTAAAAAAAAAAAAAGTTATTCAAAATTCTAAAAAATATTTAATATTTCCATGACCCACCTATGGCACTCTTGTTGGGAAATACTGCATTAAATTAATGTGTTGTTTTTAGTTTGCCAAAGCACAGGCTTGAATCCCAGTTGGAATATGAAAGTTTGTTTCCGTCAAAAATTTAATGAAGGTTGTTGTTGGGAAGGTAGTTTAAAGTCACTAAACATGGCATTGCACACAAAAATAAACTAAAACTAAAATTAAAAATTATCTTAAAGAACTGAAAATTAGATGGATTAATAATTAAAAGTATGGAAACAGGAGTAAAATATATATAAAAAATAATCATTTCTGAAATTATTGGCTTAATTACTGTATATTGTCATCATGCTGCTAAAACTTTGTAAGTGACATAACAGGCCAAATTAGTCTTATGATATAAAATGATTGCTTTTCCTCCTGCATATGTTATGTGACAACCATGAATGATCTTCTTGACATTTGAATTAATAAAGCAATAATTAATAAATATATAAATAAATAATTTAAATTTTGTGGACATAGTTATAGTTATTTTATAATATTGCAGGTACTCTGTTAGCTGATGAAGGTACAAGTGAATAAAGTGAGCAAGAGAAAGCAAAAGGAAATTTTCCGTCTTCTGAATCTAGTTACATCATAGATGAAACCTCCAACAGTGAGGATGATAGTGAAAGTGAGGACTGATGGAATAAGATCCTGTGGAGGACACTGCACTGAAAATAAAAAAAACTGCCAGTGATAATACTGTACTTCTGTGGCTGACACTGCAATTTCAGAAGGCAACACACAACATAAGAGGAATTGCAAACCCAAGTCAAATGAATCAAGAGCATAAATCAGAATAAATATGAGAGAGAGCCTTAAAAAGAATAAGACTGGTAAAGACATATAGTACCATCCATCCTGTTTGTAAAAAGATGTTTCTGCAATATTTGGTTGAAGGAGTGATGTGTTACAGATTGAGTATTGAAAGACAAACAGGGTACACATCACTGAGAAAGTGTATTAGATCTCAAAGCCCATGGCTACAGCAAAAAAAGCTAGAAAAGTGAATTTGTAATCATGTTTCTGAAACTGCCCTCACATTATTTTCATCCATCAACATCAAAACTGTACTTACGACCAGTCAAAGCATTGAAATATGAGCAGTACAAGACTTATGTTATCAAATGCCAGGAACAAAATAAAATGCCTATTTGCAGAAAAGTGTTCTTCAATATCTTTAAGTCTCAAAACTTGGGTTTATTTCAGTCAAGAAAAGATCAATGTGATATATGTCTATCTTACACAGAGGGAATTTGTCAGATGAAATTTACAAAAAGCATCAGCAGAAAAAAAAATGAAATGAGGGAGCAGAAGTCTAGGGATAAAGAAGCAGTCATTAGGAGGATCAAGTAATTTATACAATGGATCTTCAAGCTGTCAAACTTGCACCAATGTTAAAGGCATGTGCCTTATACTACAAAATTAAACTGTGTGTTGGTAACTTTTATATTACTCAAAATAGCCACCAGGGATGTCTTGACATGAATGAAACAAAAGTGAGGATGGTTTGACTGTTTGCATCATGCACAACTGATTTCTTTAAAAATCGAAATGAAAAAAAATTTGACTGTCTTTGTCTTTTATAGTGATGGATGCACATATCAAAATCAAAATGTGGTTTGAGTAATGCTTTATTAAAATTGGTTTTAGAAAAAAATGTTACTGTTATCCAATATTTCTTAGAGAAAGGGCACATTGCGATAAGAGTTGATAGCACCTACAGTATAATAAAGAAAACTGAAAACAGAGAAATTATCCTGACTTCTGATTATAGCTCTGTAAAGAAGCAAGACCAGACCTACCATATCAGATTCATTATCTTGATCATTAATTTTTTGGAGATTACACCAAACTGGGGTTTTTGTCTTCTGTTAGGTCAGGCAATTCTACAAGTGACCATTCTAGACAAAGATTGTTTCAATCAAATATACTCCAAAAGAGGAATTATACTATAAATTGTGTATATGTAATCATTAGGCTGAGCTACCAAGAAGAAAATCAGAAAAGATGCATCAACTCTTGTGCCCCATATGTATCCTTCTTATTTGAAAATATCAAGAAAGAGTTCAAGCATTTACAAAAACTTAAGATAATACTGCTACACGTGCCATTCATACTATGACAACTTGCCACACTAATGTCAAAACAATAACTGTTGTTGTTTATTATACTGTTACTGCTTTATATGAGTATTATGCTCTTGAGTAAAGTTATCTGGAGATATAATTACTCTAATAAAACAAGACTGAAACAATATGTTGTTTTGTTATGTTGTTGTATTTGTAGCTTCATGGCTGTGACCTTTTCATAAAACCATGTATATACCATAATGAACAGACAGGCTGTAGATAAAAACCATTTAAGTGGCAGTTTAACTTCTTTTACTGGTCATCAGCATTACTTTATTTTGCTTTCTTTGTGTAAAATTGATTTTGTTATTACCTCTCCAGAAATGCCACATTTCATGCTTACCTATTTATGCTACAGTTTTTTTGTTTCCTGTAAAAGTTTGGTTTTTATGCTTAAAAAATTTTAGCAGCACAATGATGATATGTTGATGCAATATAATCTATTCAGTTTTCTTCTTTCACAATAGAAAGTAACACATGATATCTAAGTTAAATAAAACTTAACATACCCAAATGGAACTTTATAGCATTCATATCTAATTTTTTGAGAACATATTTTAGATTTTGAAACGAAATGTTGAAGCATTTCTGATGTAAAATCCCGATATGTAATATCAACATAAAAATCTTCCATTGAACTTTTCCTTGCTATCTACATTTAAATAAAGTATCAGTTAATTTCATGCTAATAAAATTTTAAAAATTATTATATCTAAAACAATAGAAAATATGAACTCTATAATGAATTTCAGAACAACAGATCTTAAAGAAACTTATTTCTAATTTTTTTTGAGAAATAAGAATATCAATGATAAAGGCATTTTTTGATAAAATAAAAAAGATAAACTAGATAAAATATTTCAAAGAAAAACATTCAACTTTACTTAATATATCTTTTAAATATATCTAATTTATCAACTTTATTTAATATATCTTTATCTATTATCTAATATATAGCACAAAATGAAAAATAAAAGTTTTTGACCACCTGAAATAATTATCAAGTTTAGAAAAAAATAAATAATAATACTCTAGAACAGCGGTCTGCAACCTTTCTGTCCTCATGGACCACTAAACTCACAATTTTCAATCCACTATCATGAATTTTTTTAAATGATACAAAATCAGTAGAATAATGATTGTAAAAGTTTAATTTTACTATATTAATATGAAACTTGTGTGTTTTATTTATAACAAATTAATGCAAGCCTTCATTGCTGCTTGTTTGAAATAAGTTTTTGGATTCTTAGCGTTTTTCCACAAAGAACGACAATCGCACTTACAATACTGTTTATTATTCATTATTTATTGATAACAGTCACTTCGTATTTGGCTTTAGATTTGAATAAAAACCACGAGTGAAAAAAGCAACTAAGCATTTTGCATCTCTTTTGTAATACTTTGTGTAACCTTCAGTTGATCAATGTCCAAATTTCTCCATGGACCACCCAAATTTTCTTGCGGATCATCAATGGTCCACAGACAACCGATTGCCGACCATTGTGGTGCCCAAACTTTTTAATTGGTTGGCCAAATTGTGCACAAGTTGCAGGTAAGTGGGTCACAAATATTTTATTTATTCCATATACAGGTGTACCTCATCTTACATTGGTAATTGGTTCCAGGACAGGTGACTTAAGTTGAAAAACGACTTAAGTCTACTTTACTTGTCACTAGGATAAACCATAAATAACCATTCCCAGTTCTATATTTTATTTATAAATCCATTTTTTATAATATATGGTTAATAAGAATCTATTTTAAGCTTACAAACAAATTACTTTTTTTTCTGTACTATATTAAAAACTAAAATTTATCTAAATTTATGAATATATGTACAGTTTGTACAGCACATACTTGTAAATGTACTGTACATGTTTACAATTTGGCAATGTTTACAGTACATTGCAGACTCTTTATTTGTTAATGTAGTTTGCTCTAAGACATTATAAAATAAAATGATTTTGTAAGGTTAAATAACAAATACAGTTATTAAAATTATTTTGCGATAGTAGAAAATAAACTAATTTACATTAAATTTACCAATAAAGACTGCTAAATAAGACGACAAAACAGAGTCACAGATGTTTTCATATTTCGTTCTCTAGGATTTATGATGTACAGTATTAGCATTTACTGTAAATGTATGTATTTTAATATTATTTTATATACTTTTATACTTATCTGTTGTATAGTAACATGATTTTGTGCGCTTCTAATGCTTTTCTGGTGATATTACGACTTCAATATTTGTGGTGGACAGATGTAAAGTCAAATAAAATGATTAAAACTTGATTTTTATTTTTTCATATTTTTTTTGACAAACGACGTATAATCGAGAATGACTTAACTCAAAATGACATAACCTGAGATATACCTGTATACAAAAGTAAGCCTACTTCTATTATTTTTATATATAATGTGTTAAATATGTTTTTGGACTGAATTAGCACATACCACAGGCTGGAGTTGGCCTGGGGCTGTGGTTTGGACATCAGTCCTCTAGAATATACAACAAATGTACTTAAATAAAAAAAACATAATACTAGATTCATGAATAGATTTAATAATGATAATTTTGTCCCAATGTACTGTATTATCCAGTTGTAAAGCAAATGCTGAGGGAACCATATTATAAGTTAGCCTGTCTTGCCAAACATATAGAAATTGTAAAAATTTATAAATATAAATTACTAAGTATTAATCATAGGGAGAGTACTTAGCTGATGCTAGAAGCTATTATTTATATAAACTTGTATAATTCATGTTAATTTGTTAATCTTAAATTTAATACATAATTTTTAAATTTAAATTTTGTATATATAATTCTTGTTCTGAGTCTGAAGATGAATGTTAGAAAGGCTCAAAAATATTTGTTTATTTTGAATTTTTTTACTATATTATATATATATATATATATATATACATATGTTATGGACAAAGTGATTAATCAGGCATTATTCATAATGCCTGGTCATAATTCATAATGACCAAAAAGGGTGGGTAGTGTGATAACTATTGATTAATTTATCAAATTGACCGGTCATTATGAATACTGCTATCACCTAATCAGGCTAAGTGATAATAATAAGGTGAAGAATGATCATCCTACATATGCTAGCTAATCGGAACTCAGTTGCATGTGCGTATCGTGTTTAGTACTGAATTTAAAATTTGATTTAAAAACCTCCACTTATTTCATTTAGAAATATTTATTATTTGTGAATTATTTCAAAGTATTTTAAAAAGAACATGTAATCTTTTAAAACTAAGTACTATTATATATATTAATTAAATGGCAAAATTTTACCCACATACACCATCTTAGTGGTGGTCGCGACTGTTTGTGCTCTCGACGGATTTCTCCCAAAGGGGAGCCACCGGCAGGCCGCTGATTATTTAACGTTACTAGATATTGATACATACTAGTTATTGATGCATGTGTTCATGAACTACCGTGAATAAATAACTAGTGACGTTAAACAATCGGTGGCCTGCCTGCGGCTCCCCTCCGGGAGGAATCTGTCGAGAGCACAAATAGTCGCGACTGCTGCCAAATTCACTACTAAACGCAATATGCATGTGCAACTGAGTGCCAATTGGCTAGCGTATGTCATATGATCACTCCTCAACTTATTATCATCACTTTGCCCGACTAGATGATAGCAGTATTCATAATGACCAGTCAATTTGATAAATTATTGAAATTTATTACAATGCCGATTTTGTTGGTCATTATTCATAATGCCCGTATTAATCACTTTGTCCATAACATATATACATATTAGGATATTAAAGACAAATTGAGACAAAAATCTGTATGGCTTAACAGTAGGCGTTGAGCAATCTATAAGCACCGAAGTCCACTTTCTAAACATAAGCATTAAAGAGGAAGGATCCACCATCCACACATTGGCATACTGGAAACTGCGTGCAGCCTCTACATACATACCTGTGGATTCATGTGACCCATTTTTGTATAAAGCTGCATCATTTAATGCTCTGGTTAAGGAGAGCATTTTCCCATTCATCTACCTCACAAGCCCTAACCACTGAGTTAGCCCACATTAAAGAGATAGCAACCAAGCATGGGTATCCTACTCTGAAACAACGGTTGGTTAAGTGACATCACCTCTCACACAGTGCACACCCACTGCGCGTACAAGGACCAGCACTGATCTGGACAATTAAACACATGTCCCAATCATGTTTAACCTGTATATTAAAGCGGTATGTGCAGAGATTGCCAACAAACATAGAATGCAGATAGCATACAGGAGAAATCCAACAATCTTTGACATCCTTAGAAATGGAAAAGACTTTCCAGATCATAACAGACTTCCTGGTATTTACTCCATCCCACTTAGGGATACCAGATGGGACAGGGCCTTATATAAATTGGTTCCACTAAGTACCACTTAAGTACAAGAATATGAGAGCAATATTATGTTTTAACAGTCCATGTCAATAAAGACATGGACAGTTAAAAAATAGGAATTAGTCAGTGCCTGTTATGTTATCACTTGTTTATTTATTTATTTATTTATTATTATTAATTTTTATTTTTACTTTTATTTTTATATGTGTATAGTTAGTGTATTTGTATATTTGTATGTTATCAGTCTGTAAATTTTATTTATTTATCTATTCATGGATTTGTGCACTAGACATTAAGAAAGTTTTAAAATTAAAAACGTTCCATTATCAGTTTTGTTTGGTGTAAATTGAAAATTTATTTGATTCATTCCTGATGAAGTTCAATTAATTGACCGAAAACGTTACAGGCTATAATAAAATAGACTGCATTTTAAAGGTTTGTAAGGTGCAGCTTGAAAAAAGTTTAAAAATATAATATTTCATTTGTAAAAAAGGGCTGACGAATTTATGATTTAAAAAACATAACAGACTAAAAATGTCTACACTTGGACATAGCAAAAAGTGAAGACATTTTTAGTCTGTTATGTTTTTAGATTATAAATTATATTTTAACAAAAAATTAAGTGTCAACATTTTAATGAAGATAAGTTATATGCCTATATTAGTTTTTCAAAATTTTTATGAGAACAATTCAAAATGACTCGAAATCACAGCTCCAATTAGTATATAGTAGCTGGCAGTTCTGGAGTATTTTAATTAGTTGTATAAGTTAGTGAATAAAACAAAACTATTTTATTGAAAAGTAATATTAAAATCCAGTATTAAACTGTCTTATAGTGTTATAACTGCTAAAATAAAAATAAGAAACATAAGTTATGTATTTTAAGGTATAATTACAAATACTTTTTAAAATGTTAAGAATGTAGAAATTCAAAAGGTATTAAGTGCTTATTCTATTTATCTTCTTTAAGTGCTTGGAACACAATGTAAATATCAAAAATATTCACATTACCTTAAATAAACAATATTGATGCCACTTGTTTTTTATTTATTATTAAAGGTATTAAGTGCTTATTCTATTTATCTTCTTAAGTGCTTGGAACACAATGTAAATATCAAAAATATTCACATTACCTTAAATAAACAATATTGATGCCACTTGTTTTTTATTTTAGCAGTTATAACACTAGAAGACAGTTTTACATTCATTTTTTATATTATTTGATGTATGTCAATATTACTATATTATCATTACTACTATTTCATATTGCTCATCCAAAACAAAAATGACAACTCAAAAATGTAATTTTTCAAAAGCAACTTAATTTTTATGATATTCAATTAATGTTATCCATAATATAATTTGAGCCACCTACAGGTTTTTTCTGTAATATGACAGGTGATACTATCTCAAAAAAGTCAAAAGTAACACATCTGAAAAAAAAACGTGTTCTATTTAAAAATAAAAAAACACATTTTTTTGGGATGTGTCAATTTTCTTCGGATTGAGCAATATATTAATGAATATTGAACTAAATAACTGATATGAAAGTCAAGAATTAAATATATTTAATTATATATTAGTGATTCTCAACCACTGTGCTGTGGCACTTTAGTGTGCCACAAGGTTTTTGAAGTGTGCCACCATTGCAAATACCCATACATAAGCGATGTCAGACAAATACAGTCAAATCTGTTTTTGTGCGGTCTTTTTCTGTGCGATTTGTTTTGTGCGATATATGAAAATTTCAATCAAATTGGAACATAATTGACTCCTGTAAAATTTTTAAAAACTCTATTGGTTGTTTTCTATGACATCAGCAGGTTTTTTCATTTTTTATTCAGTAAAATTTTTTTCTCATACGTTTATTTCGGTCCCCTCTTATTTTAATAGCATAAAAACCATAAATATTATGTTATATTTGAACAGATGCGGTAAGTTAGCTCCCCTCCAGCTTTAGACTGCAGGTGTGGAATTTCACTGCCTTGTTAAATGGAATAACACTTCCTGCAGCTATATTTATCAAATAAAATCATTATTTAACGATTATTTTTAACTTTTTAATGTTAGATTCGTATTTAAGTGGAAATAATTAATATTATAAAAATTAAAATTCTTAGAGGATTTTTTCCCCATTAGGTGTTGCAGAAAAAGGCCCAAGGAGTTAAAAAAGCAATTCCTAGTTATTTTGTACGGTTTCGAGTTATTTTCTACGTGAGACTTTTTTTATGCGGTCCCTATTCACCGCATAAAAAAAAAATATTTTTTTAATTGTGTTGCGAAAACTATTTTTTATAGCAACTCGTGAAGTTTTGCGCGATTTTTTTTAATGCATTTTCTTTTATGCGGTCCCTATCTCCCGCATAAAAACAGGTTTGACTGTAGTTCAATTAGTTCTACCTACCTAGGGTGCGTTTGGAAATTGTAACTGGTGTTACCGGTAACTGCCAGTAGTTAAAGGCATTTAGAAAAGTGACCCAAATAACCAACTGTGTTTAAAAATCACTGTTATGATGTCACTGGTTGTCCTTTGGTACTTAGCAAACTGATTTTGTATGCCGCCAAATTTTTAAATTATTAAAAGTGTACCGTGACAAAAAATGCTTGAGAATGACTGTTATATATTAATTTGTATAAAAACAGGATATAATTCAAATATTGTAATTAATACAGTGTTAGATTGCACGAGTGCATGGCCAACAAAAGGACAGGAAATATGACTAGAACAAAGCTTTATTTTTTATTTTTAAAGAAAAAAAACAATATTAACAAAACACTTTTCTCCTTCTTGCGAGATGATATGCAGGATTCTTTTAGGACTCCAACTCAGGACCTCACGCACACGTGTAGACTAAGGAGGGGGTAGACAAAAGGGAAAACACGTGGTATCACACAAAAGAAACACGAACTCAATGATAATGAGTTACAATGAAATATTATCCGAAATATTATAAACTAAGACTAAAAACTAACTTACAAACTATAGAGAAGAAAAAGAAAAGATAAATAGATATATAGAAGTATAAGAAGGAAAGTATAGGGGGTACCCAGGATATGATATGTCTTCGAGATCTTCGGGTCGGGGAATTATGTTCAAGTTGTTGGCTAGTATGTTTCTTCTTTTCCAGTCAATAATCTGAGGATATTCAAAAAGTTCCTTGCACTTGGTCTTGGCATATGGAGTTCTTTCTTTTCTCTCGCAAACGATCCCAGTCCTATCTCTGTTCCGCTGAACGAACTGTTTAGATCCTATCTTGCAGTCTGCTCCATCTCAGCTCCTCACCAAGAATGATTGTTACTCCCTTCTACGTACCTCGGGGTCTTTTCACTCTATTCGTCTTTCCCCTTAATTCCTGGAACAGGACTGCCCCACCCGCAAGGAAAGTGAAAAATCGAAAGATCGAGAAATAGGGGAAATAAAGAACAAAGAATTGAGGAATTAATGTTAGGCTTATAACTATCGCGTATATACAAAATTATGGTGTACCGCCACAACAGTATATAACTATCATATAGTATATTTAAGTTCCTAAATAAATTTAAAGTACATTATCTCTTAAAATTAGTGAAAATTTAACAAAATTTAAATTAAAAAGTACCATTAAAAAAATCATACCATTTCTGTCATAACATTATTTTCAATTTCTGTAATTATATTTTTATCATCATCCATAATGCATTTAACATTACTGGGTGGAAAAGGTCCATTTTTATCAATATCTATTGTGTATACTCCAGATTTTCTATAACCAAGAAGATAGAGCTCTTCACACGAACGTCGGTTAATTGCTAAAAATATAGTCATAATAATATGTAAATTAACACTGAAGAATAAATTGCAAGTAACATTATATTTTTTATTAATGTAAATAAAATAATAAATGTCAATTCACGAAATAGAGAACTTGCATGATCATCATCTCACGTGACCAAATTATCATCACTCCATCTCCTATGCCATATATGTGCTGTTCTGTTCATGGAGGTGCACATAGTTTGGCTTGCTTCTGAATGTTTATCATGTATAAATGGCAAAACATGCATTTTACTTTTCTGTTATATAATAGAAGAATATAAATATAATAATATAACAGAAGAAAATTATGAAAACATTTTTACATTTTTGGACTTGAGACTTTGAAACATCAAGATAAAAAAAAATTTTCAAATTTTTTTGCATATGTATGGATGTGTGTGTGTATAGTGGGCATGATTTTGTTCAGCCAATTTAAAGCTTAATTCCCATGAATTTTGTCAAAAATTTATGAAATTTTGCAGGAAGGTTTTTATATTAGAGCAGTAATTTTCAATTTTTTTTTTATCACAGCACACTGAACCTATAATTAAATTTCCATGGCAAAAATTTCCTTGGAATAAATCACATGATTTAAAGTTGTGTTTGAAAACATTCTATCATCACATTACTTGCCACTTAACCTGATTCTTTTTCTCTATATTTTTGTGAATTAAATAAAACTGTATTGTTCATCCTTAAAATAGCAGCAGGTTACAACAGTAGTTATTTAAATAATAATATTCATTTACATAAGAAAAGCAATTAACATTAAGTCTTACTTTGTAATTAAAAAATGACATGATAAATTGCCTTTATAAACATTGTTCAAGACCCGCTATTTCTAAATTAAAATAATTTGAACCAAACATAGGCAATTATAGATACGTTTTTGATTAAAAGAAAATTTCATTTTAAATGAAATAACCCAGTGTTATGTACAGGTAACCCCCATATAACACGGCACTTCTATAGCATGGATCCACTCTAACACAGTTCAAGAATTGGGTAAAACCTGTACAACATGAAATGTAATAAAAACTATTAAAAGCGAACTTTATCTAATTTGAAAATAGGGAAATCCCCATACAACAGTTCAATAAACATGATAAAGCTTTTAAATGCGAAAGATACCTCATTTGACATTTTTCATTTGAGCGCATATGTACTATCAGATTTTCATGCATAATTTTCGTAACTATTAGTACTTAAGTACAGTATGCAAATTTTCTTTTCCTGCCTTCTGTTGATACATGTGGTCCTTCTTGAAACTCGTTGCCAGTGTTGCCAGATCTCGACGCTTCTCATTTTGTTTGCCAGATGTTTTTCCCTTATTCCATACTTGCTTTATTCAGTCACTGGTTCTTAGGCATTGAACCGCGCCACCGACCGTTGGGACAATCCACACCTTTACAAGTATACTTTAAGACTTTAACTGTCTCATTTTTGGCTATGTAAATTTAAAATTTTCAGTTAATAGTGCTTAGTGATGATGAAGAATACATTGTTTAATTTATATTAATATGTATCACTTCTTAAGAAAATTTTAATAAAGATATTTATCTTATTTACGAAAATATAATAGCATGTTTTTTAATTTTTGGAACCTAACCCCCTTTTTGTACTAGTTCTTTGTTTCGTATAACATGGATTCACATAACATGGAATTTTTTGAAACATAACTCTCGTGTTATACGGGGTTACCTGTACATATAATGTTGCTTATAAATATATATTTTCTACTACATTATGTATATGTTTATTAATTATCACAACGAAAAACTTGTATAATCAATGTAAAGAGGTTTTAATTTTGACATGTACACTTATTGTTCTTTGGACTTCTTTCAAAAATAATTTGTTTAATAACCTTCAGAAATTTTTGCAGCCCACCTATGATCCTCTCGTTGAAAATCACTGTACATATAATACACATCTCAAAGCCCAATGAGTTAATATAATCATCCAACAATTGCCTAAACATCGGGCTGTAATATGGCTAATAATCAAATAATTAATACAAATAAATTTGGTACTAGAGGTAAGTGTTAGGCACCATCTCTTATCTAAATTAATAATTATAATTGTAATGATTTAATAAATAATTTAAGAACCTTCTGGAAGAAAATAACTGACCCAGAGATGAGGGCTGGCTTGGGGTCCGGGTGGCACAATTGATAGCGCACTGCATGGCAAGCGGAGGCTGCGGATTCAAGCCCACACCCCGGGTCAGTTATTTTCTTCCAGAAGGTTCTAAATTATTTATTAAATTATTAAAATTATAATTATTAATTTTTATAATTATTAATAAGAGATGACGCCTAACGCTTACCTCTAGTACCAAATTTATTTCTATTAATTATTTGATTATAGCTATATTACAGCCCGAATATTTAAGCGATCATTGGATGAAAATCACTGTATTAAAGAGAGCAATGCTATTAAATTTTCGTAGTTAAAGGTCAAGGAGATTGTGGATCATATCTTGAGTAGAGCCTAAGGGACTTAATGAAGATTCTACTTGTTATTAACACGTTAACTGCCACCTGTAATATGATATTTTGCGTTTTATCGAGCTAACTGTAATATGATATTTTCCATTTTTTCAGGCCACAATGAGAAAATTTGATATTTAATATTTTATTATGATATAAATAGAAGAGTCATTATATATCAGTTGGTAGAGTGAAGATAAACATATATCAATGATAACCGGCCATCATACGGCCAAAACCGGAGACTATAAGGCTACGGGATATTTAATATTAATTACTTTATATGTAATAAAAGAGAATAATTAAACTAGTTTTTGATATTTTTTCCTTGTTTTAACTATTCACTATTAAAAAAAACATTATCAGATAAAGTAGTTTGACCACCAACCGTCGAACCCCTTCATGAGCCTCATGGGGTGGTTTGACGATCAGCAGTCAGAAACCAACTTCATAGACGTCTGCGAGAGGCCACCACTAGGATGTAAAACAACATCTTACGAAGCCAGGATAATTTAACCTTGAGTGAAACTACATTGGTTACAGCAATGTCAGGTGACGGCTGGCAGTTGGATGGCTCTGTGAGGCCCTAGGTCTGTGTGTTGGATGGCTCTGTGAGGTCCTAACTAGTACGTCAGCCAGCATGTCAGATGGCAGTTAATGTGTTAACATTTACACAATTTTTTATAAAATTCATCTCTACCCACAAAATTAAGCCTTTTGCCATTTTATAACAACTAAAAATATAAAAAGTTTTTAACAACAAAATCTCATAAACTATGGTGCTATACACAAATTTATTTATGTTTAATAATATAAAATTTATTTTTTAAATTAAGATCTCATAACAGCCAGAAAAATTATGCAACTCGTTGCTGTATTTTTTAAATAGATTATTTAACAACTCTTACTAGTCAAGAGGCTGACTGATACATAAGTAAAATTTTAATGTATAGTGGAGTTGATCAATATGATGATTCAAATTTGTTCTAGAGGATCATAGTTCATGGCCAAAGATAGAATATGGTGACAACTTGTCTTAATAACCTAATTTTTAACTCTTAACCACACAAACGCATACAAATCACTTAAAGCTTAATTTTGTAGGAAGTGGCTGGGTTGATCCAAATATTTTGGAAAAGAGTTCTTCAGAACATACCTTTTGTAGCAAGAGAAATTTAAGTATATTAAAACACTTGATCAGTGTATTGTTGTACTGACTAAAAATGTACGTTTTATGATAGTTTTATTGACCATTGCATAGCATTACTTCTAAGTGCTGTGGGGTAATTTTTTTTTTGTAATTGCCAAATTTGTTTTATTTTGTTTTAAAATTTACTTACACCATATCTCTTCATTAGGTGAACCACTTAACGTTTACGTTTTCCCCCATTTAAAGTTTGGTTACTCTAATGTATCATGTGATACTAAAATGGAATGAAAATGTTACAAACATAGTGCCAGGAAAAATGTACATGTGCAACATGTACTGGTACATCCAGGACTCCAACATGTCACATGCAAGTTGTTTTCATCCTTTAAATCATGAACCTAAATCTTCATCAAAAAGTCCAGAAATTTTTTCAACAATGTTTTCAGAATTTACCTCTTATTTTCAGCAATACAAACTGTAAATTGTTCTAAATTCTGAGGAACATAAATATTTCATTACCACAATAATACATTTGATTTACATAGAATTGATAAATGAAAATTTTTATCTCTATTACTGATGAACCTTTTAACAAGCATTACAAATTTCAAATGAAAAACATTCACTGTCATAGTTCAAAGTACTGAGGCCAGCTGGAGAATAACTCATTTCAAATAACCAACCTTTCATTCCAGTACTAAATCCTTTGCTTCCATTAAATGTTTTTGGATTTGTTCATAAAATTTCTTCAGGCTTTCCAAATCAAACAGAAATTTAATGAATGTTCTAATTCTGTGAATGCATGCAGGAACCTGATATGTAACAAAAATGACATCTTAAGATATCCAGACCTAAAGCTTTGTATTCTGTTACTATAAGTGATAACTTGATAGAAGTTTTTGTGTGGTACCATGAAACACTTAAGGTTTGCACCAGGTCTGCTAGATTTCACGTCTTATCACATTGAATTAAAAATGGAAGTATAATTGTGAGAATTTTATATTTTGTTTCACCCCTGTGAGGAAGCCATGATGCACACTTTGGAAACCACTAGCTTAGTGTATAATTTGGTATAGAATAAAAAAATGTTACACAGCTGGAAAAGTGTGCAAGGTTGTTTGTAAGTCATTTTGTTAATAATTCCAGCTTCAGTAAAATTAGTATGATAATATAGATAACAAATTAGGTTTAATTATACAAGCGCTAAGGTGGCTGTTCTTTTTCTCTAAACTTATACCATAATAAAAATGAGGACAAGCTTTAGAAAAACTTTTTATTTCTTTGAGTATGCATTTCAGACAATTATGTCCCTTTTCAACTCTTGTGTTAGAACTATATAATACTACAACTATATTATTTTCCCTAAGCCACCTTAGCACTCATGTAATTGAACACAAGATTAGACAAAAAGCGTATTGCAAAATTAGATTTACTTACAGAAGTGGCATGTTTTTCCAGTATAACCAGTATTACTACAATTACATGATATTTTTCCATCAGCCACAAAACAGGCTCCACCATGTTCACAAACATTTGGATTTCTGCAGGGATTGACTAGTTGACAATTATCTAAATACACTTTTCTACTTGTTGTAGTGCTATTTAATAACATACGACTATCTAAGTGTCTTTTATTAATGTGAACATTACGTATACATCCAACAAAACCTGCATGAAAAAACTGTGTGTTAAAAAAAGATAATCACTTAAAATTTAATAATATAAAAAATAGAATATCTATTTAATAAATTTATTTACCATATTCTTGATTCAAAGATGCACATTTTTACTTCCCCAAAATAGAGATCTATCTTAAAATTGTCAATTTCTAACATTTACAATCTAAAATAACAATAAAGAAAGACCATATGGTGCATTTATGAACCAATAACATATGTTTTTGGATAAAATGCTCAATGTTCATGTGAATCAGTTGAAATGAGCTTTGCTGATAAAGTCTTTTTAGAATTCAAAATCCTTACAAAATAAACATTATTTAAACATTTTTCTTTGCATAAAAAATCTTTAAATTCAATTTCAAAATCATAATACTTCTTAGAATCGAGAAAAAGCAATATCTACTTTTGAGATATTTACCAGGGATAAAACTAATACTTCAAGTTTATATTATTCTCTTTTTTTGACTTAAATAATTATGTAATTTAATATTCTCAACATAATGTCTTAAAAATATTACCTGTATGATCTTGAGAATTTGAACCAAAAGTGAAAGGTTCATATAATTCCACTTCAGATAAATATTGATGAGTGGTAATCCTGTTTTGGTTCACCTTCAATTTCATTACACTAAAGAAATTAACATAATCTACTATATACAATGTGATTAAGTGCAATATTTAAAATTTATATAATATACAGGGTGGTCCATTTTAAATAAATCCACAGAATTATTCAAAAAATATGCACCATAGAAAAAATCATTGAACCAAAAGTGTAGGGATTTATGATTGTAGAACTATCAGGTTCTCTCAATAAGCTTCCAAAGGTCCTTATATCAAGAAACTTCGGGCTCCTCTTGAATGCTAGCTTAGGCTTATCTTCTCCTTTGTTCTCCAGTCAATGCTAGAACTACCTGGAGGACCACACGACACGTCCTCGCTCTCCAATGTTCAAGCCAAAAAGTAAAGACTTGTTCTACACTTAACTCTCAGGGCTACCCCTTTCGTTTTTCTTGTAATTAGGTCACCACTACCTAAACAGGTAAGGGTTAGGGCAGAAGTTTTTAGAAGGTGATAGACAAAAGAACCAAGAACAAAGAGGAAGAAAATGAAATAAATACTAAGGATAATATGTACAACAATATATAAAATAAGGCGTATGACCACAGATGAAAACATTTGTGTGAATAGTAAGTCAAATTTTGCTGGTATCTAGACTTTTGTGTCCATTGATTCAAGGTCAACTTTGTTTTCTTAAATGGAAACACCTATTTTTTATTGTGTATTATGATTCTACATAAAAACAAACAAAGTTTTATCTGAAACAGTTTTTCAAAACACACTTATCAGAAAGTTATGAGCATTTAACTTTTACATGGGTATCACACTGCACATGCACAAGTCTGTTGGTATCTGTGAAGTTCATTGAGGAGAGGAAAGGGGAAGAAGAAGAATACTAAAAGATCATTAGGAAATTATTATTATTTGGTGGAATCATTCTTTTCTTCAAATATGATACAAAAATTCATCCCAGCATGAGGCCATCTTAAACTTATTCAATATTTCCCAATTTACCATAGGAGAATTTTGATGAGCAAAATGCTAATTAAGCATTCTATTAAAGGTTTAATTAAAATGAAAAATGTATTAAATAAATTTAAGATGACCTCAAGCTGGCATACAAGGTTTTTGTATCAGTTCATTATTTGAAGAAAAAAAATGATTTTGCAAAATAATAATAGTTTTCTTATGATTTTTTTTACAAGAGAAACATTCAATAAGTTACAAATGATGTTAGCAATGCATATTTTTAGATTATATGCCATAAGTTATCACTATTAGACTGCACAATTATCCAGGTGTTTAAGATTACTGACATGTGCAAAAAGGAAAAGCAACAGCAGATATTGTATGATTGTGATGCCTCTTAACATGTGTACCATTATTGAGCAGTGCACTGTTGTGATTTTTTTTGGGTCAAAAGGATGGCAACAAACAAACAACTGCAACCCATGTATCATGAAAATTGCCTGTCATGACAAGTTTTCCACAATTGAGTACAGAAGTTCTCTGAAAATCAGATAAGTATCAAAAAATGAACACTAAGCAAGTTGAGGACTTTATCTGTGCAAATAGAAGGATATGAATTGATGTCATAACTACTGCCATTTCTTGTTCACATGACTTAGTCTATGACATTATTCACAAAAGATTAGGTTATCGTAAAATCTATACTGTGCCAGATGAAACCACAAGACAAAAGCCAGAGAATGGACCTGGCATTGCCACATCTCATGCACTACTAGGATGAAAAGGAAAACATGTTAGCCTGGATTGTCACTGGTGGTAAGAGCTAGATACATTGTTATGAAGCTGAGATAAAGCATTCATCAATGCAATGAAGCATTCTGGATTACCAGTGAGCAAAAAGTTCAAAATAACACTTTGGCTGGGATCAGTCCTCTGGAATTGCCAAGGCGTACAGCTTACTGCATTCTAGACTTAAAAAAAGATCACAATGGCCAAATATTACACCAACATTCTCAAAAAAATTGTGTGCTGCTATTTGGCAAAAATATTTTTCACAAAAGACCTGTCATTATTGCATGACAATGCATGTCCTCATACTGTTCATTAGGACTAAAGAGACTCTAAGAGACTCTCTTAGAGTCTCTTTAGTCCTAATGAAATGGGAAGTCCTGGAGATTCTCCCTAAAGTCTCAACCTTGTTCCTAGTGATTTCCATTTGTTTGGTCTCCTTAAACATCTTTCAGGCAAATGCTTTCCTGATGATGACACCATAAAGAGGAAAGTTACTGCTTCGCTCTAATAGCAGCCAAAAGAATACTACACTGCCTGCTTTCAGGAACTCATAAAAAATAAACCAAATGCCTAAATGTGGGCAGGGATAATGTTATTTTCATACTAATTGCCAATTTGGTTTTGTTTCTATTTTGTTTTGTAACTTAATTAATGACTCCCCCTCATAGCCCTTTTCTTCAATGAACTTCACAGATATCCACAGGTGTCTGCACATGCAGTTAGCAACCATTTAAAAGTTCAAATGACCATAACATCTGATAAGTGCATCTTTTGAAAAAATGTTTCAAATAAAAATTTGTTTTTCATATAGTATCATAATATGTAATAAAAATATGGGTTCCTATTTTTAAAAAGAAATGAAGTTTATTCCATTTTCACCAATTGTAGTGCCAGCTATAATAAAACTGATACTCCCAACCTGTAGCCCCTTGAAGTCTAACATTTTTGCTTCAATGTTTTTTTTATGTGGGATGTGTATTTCTCAAGTTATTCCAATGGACTAATTGAAATGGGCCACCCTGTACAAATTTTAATATTAAACGTTTTTAAAAATTAAAATTTGAAATAAAAAGTTTATGAAATTTAATTTATTTATTTTAATTATTCTAAAGCTTTATCAGTTCCCTCTCAATTATGCAAATTTCCATTGTCTCTTAACTAACACAAACAAATTAGGAAACATACTAGAAATGTTTTGTTTCAAGTCTTAAGAATATCACGATGTAAGTTTTTATTTAAATTATATAAAATGAATAACTGTAAATAAAAATATATATATTTTTGCCAATTGTATTAAATCACAAATGTTGTTTATGTTATAGTGAATGTAACACACTTTCATGTTAAAAATACAGTAAAATAATTATAAAAATTGTACCAACTTATAATATCGCACCAGCTTTATAATATGTAAGTGTTTATGTTTATTGTTTTCCAATTTACGTAATTCTAAATACTGTCGGAAACCTTAACGTATTTTGTATTTCCTTAACAGCACTGAAGAGGGGTTGGGAAATAAACCAACCCGAAATGCATATGAATAAATAAACTAAGTTTCCCTAACCATTGCTGTTTGAGCGTCTACCAATATCATTACTTGGCTTACAAAGACGGTTCATACGTGATTAATATACACAGCATCCACACCTACTACGTCTTAAGAATATATTTAAATTTAGGCCAATGTTTATTTTACTATTGTGCAATAAATGTACTAATGACATTAAGAGAGGTTAATTTAAATTATCATAATTTCAAAATATAGAGGAAATTGCCAAATGCATATAGATCTCTTAAATCATGCTCCATGTTTTTTTTTTTTTTTGCAGCTATTTGACACTGACAAATCTAGTGACAAAATTAGTATTTAAGTTTGTTGCCAGTATTAAAGAAACTACATCTGATTCAAAACTTTCTTGTTTGTGTTCACCAAACTGATATTAAAAATCAGATAGGTATGATGTAACTTTTTATCAATTTTATATAAGCAATATCATTTTCAAAGACAGTTCTATTATATTTTCATCTATACAAATAAAATTGTATGGAATTTATATTATTTATATATTTATTACATAATACTTTAAACATTCATTGTAAATTATGATAAAGGTTTTATAAAACACCAAAGAGTTGCTTAATGAATTCTGCAGAAGATTTGTGAAGAAAATGTTTATTATTGCCCTAAATGTAACTAATTGAAAGTGTGCTATTCCCAAAGAAAACTTTACTATTAATACAATATGTGCAATTTCGGGAATAACTCAGTATGATTTGATACCAGTTGCTAAAATCATACCTTTTACTCACTTTTAAAAAGTAGGATATATATAATTAATGAGCAATTATTTATTGTGACATTGTCACAATGCCAGGCTGCAATTTTTAATCATATTTTTAATTTATTTCATTTAAAATATATACTCTCCACCTCAAATTAGTGGTAGCTTGCCCTGTACATCATACTTTTCCTGTTAGCAACAGAGTCATGCTGATTGCCTAACCTTTCAGAAAAAAAATTTTTAAATTGATATAAAGTCACTTTTGGTTTGCACTAGAAGTTTGTATATATTAATAGTTAATTGGGCAATTCTGCCTCTAAGCTATTCTATCTAACTCCCTTCTCAATATTAAGTGCCTAAGCCATCTATCTTACAGTGAATACTTACTATACAGAGAATAGCCATACAGCAGACAGCCATCTTATTATAGTGAGTACCATAATTACTTGTTTTTAAGTATTATTTCAATTTAATTCTGTATTTGTGATCTGTATTATCTTATTATGTCATTTTGCCTAATGCTTTGTAGTATGCAACTTGCATTAAACAGACAAACAGATTTTGTAGCAGTGTAAATTGTGGACAAAATATTGACACCATGCAAAAATAATGGAATTTTTGACATCTCACATTAAAATTGATAAACACTAAAATATTCAAATAAGTACAAACTTTTTACAACTTTGTTACTTAATGTTATCATTGTGCATATTTTTAAGATTTACACTGTTTTACAGCATGCAGTGGTAAAATATCATGCAGTAGTCAACTGTTATGCGGCCAGATGGCCGAGTGGTCAAGGTTAGCAGCCTGCTGCCCTGGGGGACCCAGGATCAAATCCGAACGGGTCGAAAAATCACTAGGAATTTTTCGGGGGTGGTGCATCCGGATATGTCAGTCCCTGTCCCTCACCACCTGGCCGCCCCATTGTGGGCCTGGCCAAACCCATAAAAACCCATAATGGGTTTGCTATAAGAGGCCCTCTTAGTGCCCACAGGGTGAAAAGAGTTTAAAAAAAAAAAAAAAGTCAACTGTTAGGGTTCATACTGGCTATTCACAGCACTGACTGGAGATTATATAAGCATCCACTTAATAGGCTCTCCATGGCATTCAGCTGGCTATTACTCCCATATGATTATATATATATACAGTTGAGTCTGCATAAGTCAACACCCCAAGGGGAAGTGGAAATGTATACAAGGGGAATACAATGTTGAAAAAGGTACTATAATACAATTCTAGCTGCAATGTTGCAGATGGAAGGCTCAAAAGTGAAGTGGGATGAAGCAAGCATTGTTAAAACAGTACAAACACTAACACTAGCTATATAAACATGAAAAAATAAAAATATACAAAAGCAAAATCAAAGTCCATTGCCTGCCTGAATTCCAGGATGCAAAAGCATTACCTATAGCATGGAAATATATTGAATAGAAATTAAGACACCAAAAAAAAGCCCTTAATTTATGTATTCCTGCAATCAACTGTTTTTTTTTCTTTTTTATTATAATTGTAATGCTCACTTTGGGTTGTGCATATGCACAGAGTAAAAAAAAAAGGTGCCAAAACCAGAAGATGAAGACATGTAAGGCCATAATAACATTCATTATTGTGAGATCTCTGTTGTACATTAATGGCCTATTACAGTTTATAAGGCATTAAAGTTGTTTATCTTTGTTATTTAATTAAGAATGAGTACTTTCAACATTTCAAAATGTCATCTTCAGGTTGAGCATATACTATTCAAGTCACAACATTTAAAAAAGTATGTTAAATTATTCCAAATACACTATTTAAATTATAGCATGTGGTTTTTACATAAAACAGAAGAGACACGACATAAATGTTATAATTTTAACTTGTTAAAGTGATTTTTAACCTATCAATTTCAAAATTAAAGTAAATATGTAAATAGATTAAATAAAAACAATAATAATAAAAATGCAAAATTCCTAAAATATGAATATATTATGATTTTAACTTATATACTTATTTTTTAAAATACATTAGCAAATAAAAATAAATAAATAGGAAAAAAAATATGCAATTATTTTAAAATTTTATAAAGTGTAACCCATAGCCCTGGTAATTTGAAAGTGAATTTGTTACAGGGCTCTAACCTTAACAAATCCTCCTGTTGTTGTGTTTGTCCCTTAGTGCAAACAGTACCAAAGGTAAAAACATATCAACAAGCAAATCATCCAGATACATCCAGTCATTGAAAAGTATTCCTCCCCAAATGTTCCTCTTAAAAAAGGAATTATTCATTTCTACAACGATATTTCATCCACAAATCCCTACACGATCAACAACCCACTACAGCTCTTGGAGTGTCTTAAAGACATTTCCTTACTTGATAAGGAATACATGACAGTTTTGAATTTCTAGGCTTGCTATTCTTCTTTTTTCTTCTCAAAATATATACACAATGCGAGGGTGTCCCAACAGGTAGTCCAATGTCAGAAGTCCTACATGAATTAGTTGTACATAAATTGAAAAAAAATGGTGATCAATGAATTAAAACACCTCAGTCTTATCTACACCCAGTATGTGGATGATCTTTTCATTTTATGATGCAAGAAACCTGACTTACAACATCTATTATGCAGATTCCACAACAACTCATATGAGCTGCATCTAAAGCTTTAGCAAGAAAGTGCTACTTCTATCCATCTCCCAATCATCATCATCAATCATAAGAATGGTAGCATACACACCAACATCTACCAGAAACCTATGTACAGTACCAGCCAATCTTCATTCTGCATAATTTATCTGACCCTTTCTACATCAAATTCTTGATGTTTAGATATCTAATTAGAAAAGCATATATGTACTGTTTGTGTGTTATGAACACTATAAAGGTACGAGCCTATATCAAGAAACTTGCCAAACAGCATGCTTACCCAACAACCAAGCTGTTTCTAATTTTGGTGCACAGTCAAACAACAAATGAACCCCTACAACTGAACCACATAAGCAGACGCATGATAAATTAATTTTCAATACTTGAAAAAATCCATTAGGAGATTGCCAGAAACAACAATGTGAGAACAGTATGTAAATGCAATCCTATGATTTTTGTTATGTTAAGAAATGATGGATTCAAAGAAAAACATTCTATTACACCAGGAGTCTACTACATCCTGCTAGAGAATCAGCATTTCCATCGAAAACTTATATAAGTGGGGGCCACTGGATGAAACCTAGAAGCAAAGCTCAAAGAACATCAATACACAGTTAACAAAAACAATCTTATCAGCCTATGCCAGATAGCAGGGCATATAAGCTGCATGGAAAGATACAATAATCATCCTACCACTAGGAAATCAACAATCTTCATTACTTGGAAATGCAGGAAATATACAAGGTTCATAAAGAACAAACATGCATTAATTTCAGAGAATAATTAAACACTTTATGTGTTTAATTATTATTATTTTCAAAGGTTTTACCCTGCTAGGTACTGTCTTGTATATATATTTTTATTTGCTATTTTTACTTGCTATAGTTTCTAATTGATTTAAGTTAAATTTTTAAAAATTTTGTATTTTTGTTCCTTTAAATAACAAATGTAGCATATAGTATATGTTTGAACCATTATTTCATTCAAATTCTTTATGTTTCTAACTGAGGAAGGCCTATGAATAGGTCAAAAATATTTTTAATATATTAAACTCATTGCTGGATATCAATTAGGTATGTTATTGTATTTTTTATTGTCTCATATCCAGTTTTCACAAATATTGTCTATGAAGTGTGTCTTATGATATTAACAATAAAATTAATTAAAAAAACTAAAAAAAATATATACACATGATTTATTTATTTATTTAAAAACATTAATTAAAAATAATAATTTTCATATGTTGAATAAACCCCAAAACATATATACATTAAAATTAGTCATATTTTTGTTAGGTATACTAAATACTTAGATTGGACATCATGCCAATAGTTGTATTAACACAATTGAAAACTTCAGATAAAAAGGCATTAAAATAATTAAAAGAAATATTTTATAGAAACCAACTTTAAATTACTGGAAATTAGAATTAATATGAAAATTTGCACCTTTAATCATCCAGCAACAAATGTTTTAATAAATTAAAAATGTTTTCGATCGTTTTTAACGGTCTTCTTCAGTTACAACTCAAATTAATAAAAGAATGATAAAACGGAATACATGCAACTAAATACGAAAAAATAATAAATGCGCATGCGCAACTATAAATATATTGCGCACAATGCCTAATATACATATATTACAGAATAAATGAATAAAATTATATAACAAAAATACGTGGCCACATCCCTTGTACGTTGTTATTGTTTATCTTTATAAAACGATTTCCGCGGATCCGCTATGATTAATACATCCCGTTTTTTCTTGGGCTTTATATATTTCTAGCTTTTCTAGATGTTTGATTGTATGTTTATTGTTCGTCGGCTTGATGATGAAAGCATGGTCCCACAATACCTCAATATCTCGTTGCCTGGTGTATGATGCCAGAACCGTGGTGTCTAGATTCTTATTAATTGAGTACTGGTGTTCTTTGATCCTTTGTTTTAAGTGCTGTAAAGTAGCTCCCACATAAACAATATCCAAATCAAATCGTTGGTCCTTTATTGGTTTGGAGTAAACCCCCGTTAACGAGTTCTGATCTTCTCTCTTCTTGTCATTCCTTAATATTTTGTAAACTGTCGGATTACGTCGGTAAATGATACGTATATTATTGGCTTTAGCAATTTCGTTTATTATTTTGTTCAAGAAGGGATAATAATTGATTATCATCTTTTGTTTACCGTTATCCGCGGGAGAGTGATTACTTCGATTCTGGAACATTGTGATAAGTTTTTCTACTATATTTCTCTGGTAAGAAGAGAGAAGATCGGAACTCATTAATGGGGGTTTACTCCATACTAATAAAGGACCAACGATTTGATTCAGATATTGTTTATGTGGGAGCTACTTTACAACACTTAAAACAAAGGATCAAAGAACATCAGTACTCGATTAATAAGAATCTAGACACCACGGTTCTGGCATCATACGCCAGGCAACAAGATATTTAGGTATTGTGGGACCATGCTTCCATCATCAAGCCGACGAACAATAAACATACAATCAAACATCTAGAAAAGCTAGAAATATATAAAGCCCAAGAAAAAACGGGATGTATCAATCATAGGGACGCGGACTCTTTATCAACCGCATGGAAATCGTTTTATAAAGATAAACAATAACAACGTACAAGGAATGTGGTCACGTATTTTTGTTATATAATTTTATTCATTTATTCTGTAATATATGTATATTAGGCATTGTGCGCGATATATTTATAGTTGCGCATGCGCATTTATTATTTTTTTGTATTTAGTTGCATGTATTCCATTTTATCATTCTTTTATTAATTTGAGTTGTAACTGAAGAAGACCATTAAAAACGATCGAAAACGTTTTTAATTTATTAAAACATCTGTTGCTGGATGATTAAAAAGGTGCAAATTTTCATATTAAGAAATATTTTATTTGTGCAAGCATTTTTGACGTAATTTACACATCGTCCTCAGGCAGTTTGAATAACAAAGAGAATTCAAACAAAATATTTAAAATTTTAAAAAATTAACATCATTAGCCATTTTGGAACATACCCTTTTAAGAACAAGTATAAATTTTAAATTAAATATTTTTTGTAAACATGTAAAACTGACGTGCATGCACCTTAACATACATAAGGTAAAAATCAATAGGGGAAAAAAGTGAAATCTACTCCGTACGCGGCGCTAGTATCGACGAGGTTGTAAACAGACTAAGCGATACGTTGTCGGTTCTAAAGTACGATTTGTTAATTCTTTAAACGAAAATCCAATAATTATTTTAAGACTGGGTAATGGCTGATAGAGGTTTTAACATTCAGGAATAACTAATTACTAAAGAAGTTGTGGTAAATATACCCACTTTTATGAGAGGAAAAGCACAGCTGAGCAGCAGTTTGTCATCTCGAGACAGAAAAACATCTAGTAAAAGAATACATATTGAACGTATTATAGGAATGGCTCGTACTCACGTACTGTACATATAAAATTTTGAGGCAACACATGCATCCGGCAGTAACGAAACTTGGCAGTGAAATTATATTTATATGTTTTATGTTATGCAATTTTAGACCATGCATTGTTGGCAGAGATTCTTAATTTGTTTCACTGTTAGTCTAGCTCTCTATTAATACCGTATATAATTTTTTTTTCCATTCTAGACCCTAGCCTAATTTAAGTTTTCCATCTATAGTATTTTTAAATTTTTGTCTGTTTATAAATTCTAAGATTAAGAATGTATACTATCATACACAGTAAGGTCTTCATTGTGGAACTTCAATTCAAAGTAATATAGTGGTTTTAAAATTTGTACTATAGTTGAATAAATACTTGTAAGCTAATAAAAGAATTTTAATCTTTAAAACAAAATCTCTTTTTATTATTTAAAAAAATTCACACTATACACCATCTAGAAAAATTTTACATAAACTCAAATTGTAAAATAACAATTAGCTCAATTATTTTATAAACTTAATGTTTATAAAACATTTTTTTTAAAAAAGAACTGGCTTAATATGCTCATGGAAAAACATAATTAGTGTTTCAATCATGTCTGCAATGAATTTATTATCTCTTGGAATGATACAAACTTTGAAGTCACTTTTTGTGTAAATAAACAGATGAGCAACTTGTCTATTTGTCACTGCTAATTGTCCTTGGATTTGATGAAAATAATCATGATTCCGTTTTAAAGTAATTTTGTCATCAGTACATTCCAAATATGGTATCTTTAGCACATTCACAGGAAGTTTAAAATTGGAGTAAGGACATTTAACTTCTAATATTTTATCATCATCCACTAGCCCATCTGGACTTGCAGCTAAGAATGGGTATTTTGAATGAAGAAACATGCCACATTCTTTCACAGGAGTATTTACAAAAGAATATGTTTCAATTGCTTCTTTTTCATACCTTAAGCCGTGAGAAATTGCCTTACTTTTTATTGGCCTACTTGACAGTAATGAGCCACACAATTTTACTCTGTCTGTTGATTTTAATTTACAAACTTTTCCAAAGTTTGAAGATGTCAAATGCAACAAATGTTCCTTCTTCCAAACTGCACTTTTTCATTGTAATCTGGTCTCTTTTTCCAAATGTTTTATGTACTCCCTACTTGCTTCAGTTACATGTAAAGCACTTAAAAAACATTTCAGACATTGTGCTTTTGCAATAATCATGATCTGATTCTAAAGCCCTCATGTTTGCTGGTTGCCTTAATTGCAATATCGGTATTGCACAACCACTTTGCATGTTCATTGCCAAATTAATAACAAAGTTTGTATAATCAGGGATTGTACTGCCAGATGGTCTGGGGTCAAATTTTATGTCTTCCAATAATTTTCTTTTCATTCCTCTCTTCTTAAATAAATGAAATGGAAGCTCACTAGCCTTAACTGGGGAACCTTTATGTTGGCGGGTAGGCTGATGGAATGTTTGCAGAACCTGTGTGCATGTTTTGTGACACTTATATGTGCCTGTTCTTCCATATTCTTCTATTGCCAATAGTGTTACACATACATGTTTGCAATACGCTTTAGGCCCTTTACCTGCTGTACATTCACATATTACATTTTCTATAACCCCATCATCTGTAATTACTAAATCTGTGTAAATCTGTTCCCCTTGATTAATTCAGATTTTACATTACCTTTAAAATATAAAAAAATGTTTCTCTTTTGTTCCTCTTATTATTAATAAGAATTCATTAAAATACATCTGCACAGCAGACAGTGGCATTCTTTGATCTGACATCTCCATGTAGGCATCAATTGTCTCTATAGTCAAAACTGGTATTTGTAAACTTGGAGAGAGATCCTTATATTCAGATGAATCAGGAAGTTTGAGTTCAGGAGAGCTATCACAGGATATAGAAAAATTATGAGTTTCCTGATTCCTCTCATATGCCAGTAACCTGAAAATTATTGTAAACAAGTTTAATAACTAGTTAAGATATGATCACCAATATTTTATTTAGTTTTTTCTGTCTCATTGACAGGAAAGGCAAAAATTATTATTATATATTATATTCTTACCTTAATATATTACATATAATATAAAAATAAACAGTATAAGGTAACTGAACAGTATTGACAAGCACCTAAATATGGCATATATATAGTGTATGCCAGATTTAGTAAAAGAAAATGGGCAAAAATTCACTTGTACAAAAAGTTTATTGGTGAAGAAATTAGTCTTATTGCATTAAATTATTGAAACAAGATGACTTGTGACCAATAAAAAAGACATTTTGATTATATTTATTTTAAATACTCCAAATATTGTTTTCTCTTGGTAAAAGATTAAGATATATATCTCTTATATTGTCTTAGAACTTCATAGAAAGTAGTTTTGTTTGTATTGATTGTTGTTCTAAATTACAGTGATAACCTATTGGTACAGTTAACATTTCAGATACTGATATAAATTGGTTATAATATATCAGGCTCAGTACATGACCATATTCCAAAGGAAAAAAAATTTATTTTAATTAAAGTTTTGACCTTATGTATTGGTTAGACAAATGTGAAAGGAATCAATGAGAACTTTACTGATCTTTAAATGTTTTTATAGACGAAAAATGTGCATTTTGTGAAATCTTATTCTTAAAACTTTCATCTACTGGTAAGTTACCTTATCATGTAATAGTTATAATGACTTGAAATTATAAATGTAATAATTAACGATAAAAATATAGATGTAGATTATTTTAACTTACCTTTCTATTAAATCGGCTTTTCTACCAGCTAACTTGGCATTGTACTTTTTTAATTCTTCCTTTAATTGTACCGTTGTTAACCTTCCTAAAAAATATTTTCGTTCTTCCTTTATTATAAAGTAAGCTATCCTTCGAACGGAACAGCTTGTTTACAACCGTATCGATATGCGCGACACCTATGTCACATGATCACTTTTTTCCCCTATTGGATGAGCACCATAAGTGCATGTTATGTTAAAATATAAATATAAAAACATGTAACATAATTTGAAAACACATGTAAAATACATGTAACGTATATTAAGATACACTTAAAAGATTGATGCGCATGCATCTTACTCTACATTGGAGGTGTGGGAAATGAAAGTAGAATTATTACCAGTTTTAAATGTCTGTATAAATTAGTCCAAACTTTGGGTAATTTGAAGGTAGGGGAGTTGCATGGGAAGAGCAGCTTAGTGAAAAGGGCCTGAGAACGACGTGTGTAAATTACATCGAAAGCGCTTGCACAAATAAAATATTTCTTTTAATTACTTTAACGCCTCCTTATCTGAAGTTTTTAATTGTGTTAATAGTCATATTTTTACATAATTAATGGAAGATTTTCAAAAATAAGCAGAAAATGATAATATGAAGTGACTCTCATACTAAAAATCACAAGAATAAGTTTATTCACTTTTGCAACAAACACATGTTTTTTAATCAATGGACAAATGTTTTCAGCCTAGTTTACAGGCCAACATCAGGTCTATTCACTAAACTAACAAAAATTTCTAATATTCTAAATTGGAATGTCAAAGCATTCTATGACTTTCAGAAATTTAAAAGTTAGTGTGTCCAGGAGTTAAGTATTTATATACAATAGCATTCTTGAACTGAATAAGGTTTTTAAGTCTGAAGTACATTAACAAGTGTATCACAAGTCCAAGAAAACTTGAAATTGAGAACCAGTGATCTAATGTATTTTATAATTTTGTGTAAATAGTATATAAATATCATATACTAAAACTGTAAATGTTTCTAATTTATGACAGAACTGTATTTAGATTCCAAACTTGTAAATTCAGATTTAAAAAATTTTTAAGTTTGTTCTATAATTGTAGTTTGTAAAAAAATTTTCAAACTGTTCTGTTTTCTTTCCACATGCAGATATGTTGATTTATCAAAAGTACATATATAAAAAAAAATAAAAAAACCATATTTGTACAGTACATATTATTATGGTTAACATAATAAATAGTATTATTCCTTGTTTTATTTACAAATTTTTAATATAAGTTAATATATTATAATTTTAGCAACTTTCTCTTAATTTTATAATTACAAAAATAACATATTTATTTAATTAAAAATATTTAATTTTTGTTGAGCTTCTAGAGATTTTGATGATTAACTAATATTTTGAGATTCTGAGATAGAGTGAAGTATCCCATGTATAAATTCTTCATATCCAGAAAAATGTGTGTTAATTTTAATATTCTTTTTGTTGTGATAGTCACGCGAGTGTACAATAGTTCATGAGAGGCAGTACACAAAAAAAAAACATTATTTTTTTTCACATGATTAGCAATATACAGGATTCTTTTGGATTCCAACTCTTAATGTTATACAATATCCCAAGCTGGGGCAAGGAATCAAGTGAATACAGAACAAAAGAATGTGCTCACGACAAATAAGAAAAGATGGACTTGTAATCTTACAACTAACTTACACTAAATTATAAACTAAAAAGGAAAGGAAGAAGCAAGAAGTTTTGGTATAATAGAGGAGGTTATAATGAATATCCGGGTTCTCTGTTAGATATTGATGCTCTTCTGGTGGGGAACCACTCTAAATCATTTCTTGCTGATCTTTTTCAGATCTCTTTGAAGATTCTCCTTTGTACTAGGGATGTTCTCTCTCTCTCTCTCTTTACATTAGTGGGGTCCTTTCTCTTTCTGTAGGTCACCTTCATCTCCCTTTGACAATGAGCAGGAGTGTAACTTTCACACGTCTACCTTCATCAAGAGTCCAACCCAAGAATGAAACTTATCATTCTAGAAGCCTCAGGGACTTCACTTCCCATTGTTAACATGGTTCGTGTAAAGGGTTATCCCACCCACAGGAAGGATTGTTATTAGAAAATTCAAGAAAACAAAAGGAAGAACAAAGAAGAAAGAAAACTTAAAACTAAACTTATATCTAATATATACATTAATATGGCAAATTGCCACATTATATATTTTTATAAAAAATTTGTTATTGAACAAACATTTTGGCTACTGGGAATTGCTTATATAATAAAATTTTTTTAAAAATTAAAAATTAGATAGAATCAATGAGAAATCTTACTTTTTTTCTAAGGATACAGAAATTTGATGCCACTGATTATCGTTAAGAATTTCATTCCCAATAACTTGTAAAACTGGCCTTGAACCAAACTGAACATTTAATTCAATAATACTATTATGAATCCTAACCTAAAAAACAGAAAATTTAAAATAAGAAATAAGAATTTAAAAAACTTAAGGTATTGTAGTTATTATTGTTATAAAAATATGTAATATTATTTGTCATTGTATATGGAAATACACTCCTCAAAAGTGAAATTGCAACATTACAAAGGAATGCATGTAGTCATGTGTACATTGCAGAACTGGTAGAAGTGATATGCAACTGACACCTGTTTATTCAGTAACAAATATGGCCCCTATGGGCAGCTTATAAGGAAAGGTAATAATAACAATGAGACAATTAATGATTGCCTGAAGTATTGCCCGACTGCCCTTGGAAAGCTGCATCCACTGTGGTGCATATGCCATCTATGGTGTGTAGAGGTAGTTTCCTATGCACGTCATGTCGGACAAGGTCTTATAGGTTAATTTAATTGCCTTTATGTCCTTATCCTTTGTTTTATTCTATTATAATAAACTAAGACCTAGCTTATTAATAGAACATTTACACTGGTGTGATAGTTATTTGCAATAAGTATGAGTTCTTAATGAGAAAAAAACAAAATCTTTACTTTTCACTTCTTCCTGTACACATAATACACACATTTGTGTTTCGGATGCATACATCCCTCATCAGCAGGTTTACAACAATGTTCTAAAAAGTACATAATTAAATTTTATCTTACAACAGTTTAAAAATTCCCAACAATGATATAATAAAAACTTAAAATGTTTTTTGTAGTTGATTACCTGCATATAGATTATTCTATATGCATATAGAATAATCTATATGCAGGTAATCAACTACAAAAAACATTTATAAGTTTTTATTATATCATTGTTGGGAATTTTTAAACTGTTGTAAGATAAAATTTAATTATTATGTACTTTTTAGAACATCACCAATTTTACTTTCTTTGAATACATATTTCTGCATAAAAAATGTAAGAAGGGGGGTGGCTTAAAATTTACAAATACAGTCAAGAGAAGTACAGTCAAAAGAATAAACTACCTCTAACTGTAATTGTAATCCAAGAAAAACATACATTGATGAAACTAAAAGACAATTAAAAATACATATAAAAGAACATGTAAGGTCAATAAAGGGAAATTACACAAATTCTGCAGTGGTGGAACACTGTAACAGCAATGGATGTGAAATAGATTTAAGCATGATTGAAATAATAAGGCGGCAACAATTTTAAAAGCCAGTTATTTGAACATATCTACATAAAAAGACAAAGAAATAAAATCAAAAATAACTTAGGATGGGAAATCCTTCAATCATGGCAAAGCATAATTGTGAAAAATCGAGATTTAGAGAGGTTAATTATTTGAAAAAAATATTTGTGGAAAGAACGTTTTAATTTCGAATAGAAATATAATATCTTATAACTTTGATAATTTAACAAAAGGATGTATAATACTTTTGTTTTTAAGAGAGAGGGGAAGTTGAACTTCCTTTTAAACAGCTGACTTTCAAGATGATTCAAGATGCGGCCTTTGCACACGTTACTTGACCGTCTACTAGAGCTGTCTGCTCTCTATAAAAGGGAACTTTTCTCGCCATTCAGGGTAGTCCTTATGATGAAGCTACCATGTATGAAGGCACCTCAACAGATCTTCGTAAGGAGATAGCCCTACCAAATGTTGCAATGTTCCTAAACCCGACTGGTCACACACTAGACGATGACCATTAGCGATCTTCTCTCCCGACATAATGAAGAAACGAAGTGAAGATAAGTACTATGAAGATAGTATATTGGTAGAATTTTGTAAACTCTCTCTCTGTGAGATAGGTTTTAGTATATAAGATAGATAGTCTAGTATCTCCACAAAAATAGGCCTAGATTATATCATTTGTAATTCCATTTATTTGTATTCTCATACCAATTGTATTTTTATTGTAATTTTTATTTCCTTTGATTTAATTAAATTTTACTGTTATCGTTTTAAACATGGATTCATCTTTGTCTCACAAGTTAGGAAGGACCTCCATGCCTGTGTCCTTCCCAACTTAAACGCACACCTCCCACTCGAAATTCTTCACAAATGATAATTACGTGTGGTAATCCACGTTAGAAAACTGATTACCTGGTGTCAGGAAAAGATAACTTACAGGAAATCTTTGCAGACCCTTGTTCTGAATTAATTTTAAAAAAGTCATCCTTTTGGACATCCGTGGGCCAATCTTGGTGATTGGATGCTGATTAAACGGTACATAAGTACTTTCTCAATTTTGTGTCCCCAGCTAGTCCCTCACATAATCAATGACGACTGTACTAGGCAAAGGGGTATGAAAAGACGGAAGTGATAGGTGACAGGTAATTATTCGTTCAAGCGAGCTAAGGATGGTTATGTAAGTTCAATTTAATTTTAAGAATGTTTTTGTATTTGTAAATTTTAAGCCCCCTTTTTTAAAAATTTTTATGCAGAAATGTGTACTCAAAGAATGTAAAATTGGTGATTATTCTATATGCAGTTTATGCACATTTTGAGGTAATCAACTACAAAAAAAATTTGTAAGTTTTTATCATATCATCGGGAATTTGTAAACTCTTGTAAGATAAAATCTGATTACAGGTATACCTCACCTTACATCGGTAATTGGTTCCAGGAGAGGCGACTTAAGTCAAATTTACTTATCACTAGGCTAAACCACAAATTACCATTCTAGTTCTGTATATTATTTCTAAATGCATTTTTAATAATATATGGTTAATAAGAATCCATTTTTAAGCTTACAAACAAATAAATTTTAGTTTTTAATATAGTACAGAAAAAGTAATCTAAATTTACGAATACATGTATGTACTGTACCGGTACATCCTTGTAAATGATGATTACAATTTGGTGATGTTTACAGTATATCATGGACTCTTTATTTGTGAATGTGGTTTGCTCTAAGACATTAGAAAATAAGATGATTTTGTATGATTAAATAACAAATACAGTTATTAAAATTATTTTGCAATAGTAGAAAAACTAATTTATGTTAAATTTACCAATATCGAGTGGCACTGACAATGATGCCCAATGGTAGATATTGGAACTACTGTGGAAAATGCCAATATTGAGCTCTTAAAGACCGCTAAATAAGATGACAACACGGAGTCACAGATGTGACTCCGTGTTGTATTCATATTTCGTTCATTTGTTCATTTATATTTCACAGATATTCATATTTCGTGTGTTTTCGTATTTTGTTCTCAAGGGATGAGTTTGTTAACAGCGATCGCTCTGCATCTCCACTACTACAGGAGTGTGCTGCTGTTTGTAGGCATTTAGGAACGACAGTAAAAGAAAGAAAGATGATGGCGCCTGCACTATTAATAGTATCGTAATAGAGGAATCTATAATTATAAAATATGAGCTTTTAAAGGCAGAAGAAGGGTCCCAATTGTAAAATTTTACCATAAAATGGATTATTTGTTGAAAGAGCATTCAAAATAGCCATAAAAAAATTAGAATGCTGGCTACCCTTCGAAAAAAATTTGAAAAGACACTTACATCACCGCGTGCACTAACTCGCGCTTTCACAACTTCTAAATTTCCATTCATAAAACCACATAATGGACCCCGAAACGAAGCTATCTGTGCCATGAAGGATGCCGTGTTGCTTTCCACCATAAACTACTGCTACAAGTGGCCATTTTTGATGTTTGACGGCACGCACTCTGACCAGAATTTAGGAATGCGTTCCGCAGGAATTTTTAAATAGATGTTGCTCATGCAAAGTTACACAGAGGAATAAAAAAACACACCCTAGGATTTATGACAATTATATTAACATTTACTGTAAATGTACATATTTTAATATGATTTTATGTGCTTTTAATGCTTTTCTGGTGATATTACAACTTGAATATTTGTGATGGACAGACATAAAATCGAATAAAATGACTTAAACTTGATTTTTATTTTTCTATATATTTTTTTGACAAACAATGTATAATTGAGAACGACTTAACTCGAAATGACGTTACCCAAGGTATAGCTGTATTCAGCGGTGATATTTGAAATATTTAACAAAGGGTTCACTAGCAGAAAATTTTTCCCTAACAATCACCAACAAACAAAATGGATGTTTTGGCTAGAAATAAATACAATACCTTTTCTTGCAATATATCTAATAATCAGTGGTGTATTTGGAACGTAACGAGCCCTGGGCGAAGACCAGGTAACAATAGTATATTAGTGCTGTTGACCTTTTTCTTTTTCTTTTTTTTTTAGGCAAAGAAATTTTTCAACCCGAATCGCACTACTCATAGTAGACAGATGTCATCATCTCTCGTAATACAATATCCTTTTTATTTTGCTGTCCATAGCCTGACACACCTTCCACAGCCATCTTGTATTATCTCATGCGCGTGGGATTGTGGGATCTCTCTTATGACTGGATCTAGTTTCAAGAACTCTCTTGAATCGATCGCGATTAAACCTCGTTTTGGTCGAGATTGAAACGGTCAAGAGAGATCACACCAAGGCATAGTCCCCGACCTTGCTCACAATCTAGATTGTGAGCAAGGTCTTGGACTATGCTCGGTGCGAACGGGGTATAAGGCTCTAGTTTAGTAGTGTTACAGAGTATAATACGTATATTTTAATATATTTTTTAAAAGAAACAAAACCACTGGAAAATGTTACGTGTGTTTAACAAAATTCGGGAAACTGAAAATTTTACCAATGGATTCGGCCGAACCTGTGCGAACCCGCTGAATATCACCACTGCCTGTATTATGTACTTTTTAGAACACTGTTGTAAACCTGCTGATGAGGGATGTATGCATCTGAAACACAAATATGTGTATTATGTGTACAAGACCAACAGGTGAAAAATAAAGATTTTGTTTTTTCTGATTAAGAACTCATTCTTATTGCAAATAACTATCACACCAGTGTAAATGTCCTATTAATAGATGGGTCTTAATTGACTATAATAGAATAAAACAAAGATCTTACAGGTGTTTGATGAAGGAGAGATCCAGTGAACATGCCTGCCAGGAAAGGATGTGAATTCCATTCAGGATGGTGAGTTTCCCATGCAAAGTGCAGTCAAGCAAAGTCTTTCTAGAATACTGTGTTGGATGCAGCCTGCATCAGTGGCTGAACCACAGACCCCACAATTCGTGTGACATACTGGTCCACAGTCAGAGTAATAAAAATGTGCACCAGGGCTGTCCACTGATTGAACATGATGCTCAGTGTGACACTCAGCAAAATGGGCTAGCACATAGCTTTCCCCAGGATATCAACATACCCATCCAAGACCATCATTACTCCACAGACAGAAGTGGGATTCATCCATAAACAATACATGATGCCATTCAGTGGTCCACTTGTAATGTGGACACAGATGCACCCGTTGACAGTGACAAGTGGCTTCAGATGTCATGTGCCTTGATGGACAGTTCAGCAAATCTGCCAGTATGTGCACTCTGTCATGCACTAGTGAAATCTGTTTTCTCTTTGGCATGTTTACAGATGTTTCTGCATCCATCTTGCCACACATTGCTGGATGGTACTTACACTGTGCCCAACATACATGGCAACTATGTGCATCTACAAACTGAGGTTGTGCAGCTCCAGGATATGGTCTTGTTCCCAAGCTGTTAACTGGCTGTATTCAGCTTACTGTTGTCTCCAAGGTATTTTTGATGCTTCTTCAGAAGTTTGGTTGCCACAAACTGTTGCTAATAGCATTTATGGCACAAGCTGGCTGCTAGTCTTTATAGCCCAAAACTGAGTACCACATGGTCCAATGTGTAGGAAAACTTATTAATTTGCATATTTCCTTCACCTCTAATGGTCCTACAATTTTCAGATGGCTATGTGCCATGTGAAAATTATAATTTACATGGCGCACAGCCATGGTGTTGCAATTTCATATACAAACATCACTGAGCTTGATGTATTAATAATAAAACAAATGATGATTGTTACTAATCAGGCTATTATTTTACATCTTCATAAACTTTTTTTAGTAAAATATTTTTTACTAAAAACATTATAAACTCAACCATGCTTAAAAATAAACACATTTGCCAGGCATCTACAGTGTCCCCATTATTGATCTTTGCTACAACTGCTGCTTACAATAGATAGGAGCTATGTCTTGCCCGTTATATACCCGTCTCAAAGAGCATCAAATGTCCATCAAAAATGGTTTAACCATTACAGCTTTGGCTATATATATACACATCCAATCCAGGCATCCAGGTAGATTTCCACAAGACGCCCCTCTTACGTGACGCCTCTAAGCAATATGTCAAACATCTGGAACAGGTGGAAATTTATAAAGTCACCTGCCATAACTCAGCCATAAACTATCAGGACATTGACTCCTCCACTGCCTGGAAGTCATTCTATAAAGTATAAACTCTCCCTTCTCCTCTTGTCTTATATCATACACCCATCCCCTTACACATGTGTTCGGCAATCCCATGTTTTCTCAACAGTTTGCTGCCTGATGATGCCCGTTTAACATGAGCAAAAACATTTGCACTTTGTTTAAAATATTGTTGCTGGCTTTTTAGGTTATTTGCAGTGTTTATTACTTTCTAGTTTTAACCAGTTGTAAAGTAGCAGTTGTTAACTTCTATAACATAATTTGATCTTAAAACAGTCAATAGAAAAACAAAAATAAAACCAAGATCAGAATCTAACTGCAACTAACTAAAACAGAAAAGAGAAATTGAAAAATATAATTAGTAGGATTGCTCCAGCTTATTATTAATTGGTTTAAGTCCTAGTGGTGTGACTGTACACATTGGTTCAAGATGACCGATTTCTTTTCAAATTTCATATTTTAAAATTCTACTATATACTTGCATTTAGTCAAGCATTAATAGGAAATTAAATAATCTTGTAGTAGTTGGAGCAGGAGAAACTATTTTACATACCAATTTATTACATCATTCATCAAATTGTTGTTTTTTTGCATTTTATTGTATTTAATTTTTTTCTTCTCTGCTCCTTACCGACACCGGGTATTATAACTAACTTCAAAAAACGAACCTGTTACCGGTGTAAATCTTCTTATGAGCGTCTGGCTAACGTTTTCGAACCTAAAACAGTTCTTCTTCAGGCGAAGATGGAATAATTTAAAAGATAGAATAAAACGTTTCAAATCGAACCGCTTCGTCCAATTCCGTCATGGCTGACATGCGCTGTAGTGTCGGGGTGTTGGTTATCGTTTATGCGTGTCTAAAAGGATTTGCCAGGCCGATGAAATGTCGATCTCTTCTTTTTGGTTGATGCAGATATTATTACAGCTCGTTTTATATATAGCGACCGCTTCTAACCATTTTATATGTTCCGGGTGGGGCGTCGTTACGATGATTTTAGCCTTATCCAGTTCCGCGTTGATATCTTGATCAGACGCGTATATACTTAGCGCCGTGTTGAGTTTCCGGTGTTGTAGGTCGGCTTGGTGTTCTTTTAATCTGGTCTTTAACGAGCGCTTAGTGGAACCGATGTAAACGAGCTCCCTTTGCCATCTGTTGTCCCTTAGGGGGATAGAGTACACTCCGTACATTCTGTTGGGATCCGGAGGGTCTTTGCAATTTTTTAGGATTTCGGCTATTGTGGGGCCTCTTCGATATGCTATCTGCATCTGCTGTTTTTTGGCTATTTCTCCATATACTTTACAAACGTATGGGTTGTATGTGATAGGAAGCCTTGTAAATAGGAAGCCTTATGGAAAACGGAGCCTGATATAGCGGCCTTTGTACAAACTGTCAACAACAACCCGTATGGCTTGGTCATAGAAGTAGAGCAGATAAGCAGCACGGAGGCCCATTTTCTAGACATCGCCATCAGGATAGAAGCGTCTACGATCCAAACGTCCGTCTACAGAAAACCGACGGCAACACCAATATACATACCTAAGGGTTCCTGCGACCCGTTCTCGTATAAAGCGGCCGCTTTCAAAACCTTAGTAAGAAGGGCAACCTCGTACTCCTCCACTAAGAAAGCGCTAGACAAAGAACTGGCATATCTTAAAAAGGTCGCAACGGACCACGGGTACCCTTCCCTAATACGGCGTATAACCAGGCAACATCACCAAGGAAGCACATCCGCTGGACAAGCAAACGGTAGCGCTAACAAAAAAGATTTAACAAGGCTTCCTATCACATACAACCCATACGTTTGTAAAGTATATGGAGAAATAGCCAAAAAACAGCAGATGCAGATAGCATATCGAAGAGGCCCCACAATAGCCGAAATCCTAAAAAATTGCAAAGACCCTCCGGATCCCAACAGAATGTACGGAGTGTACTCTATCCCCCTAAGGGACAACAGATGGCAAAGGGAGCTCGTTTACATCGGTTCCACTAAGCGCTCGTTAAAGACCAGATTAAAAGAACACCAAGCCGACCTACAACACCGGAAACTCAACACGGCGCTAAGTATATACGCGTCTGATCAAGATATCAACGCGGAACTGGATAAGGCTAAAATCATCGTAACGACGCCCCACCCGGAACATATAAAATGGTTAGAAGCGGTCGCTATATATAAAACGAGCTGTAATAATATCTGCATCAACCAAAAAGAAGAGATCGACATTTCATCGGCCTGGCAAATCCTTTTAGACACGCATAAACGATAACCAACACCCCGACACTACAGCGCATGTCAGCCATGACAGAATTGGACGAAGCGGTTCGATTTGAAACGTTCTATTCTATCTTTTAAATTATTCCATCTTCGCCTGAAGAAGAACTGTTTTAGGTTCGAAAACGTTAGCCAGACGCTCATAAGAAGATTTACACCGGTAACAGGTTCGTTTTTTGAAGTTAAAATTGTATAAATAAATATATAAAAACGTTTAACAAGAATTACTCTGTTTCCGTTTATTCGTCCGTCGTTCGCTCCAGATGACAGTCCAATTTCACAATCACAGAGGCGACCTTTCCTTAGAGGCTACTGCCTCCGGAATAAAATGCAAAACAGTCCACTAGCGTCCTCTGGGCTATCGCCACTTTCACAAATTACAATTTAAGTAAAAAATATAAAAAACATGGCCGACGGAAATTGGACTGTCATCTGGAGCAAACGACGGACGAATAAACGGAAACAGAGTAATTCTTGTTAAACGTTGTTTTTATATATTTATTTATACAATTAAATGTGTTACCGTCGGCCATGTTTTTTATATTTTTTACTTTTTAAAGTTAGTTAATTTTTTTCTTTGAAATGATTAAATTTAAATGTTCTACTCTTCCACAAACCAGAAAAGTAAATAAAATAATGAATACACTAACCTTATATGTCTCCCAGCATTTTTTCACATTTGTGTTAATTTTTTCTCCATCCAGATGGAAGAAATATAAGGTTAGTGTGTTCCTGATTAAATGTAAATCAATTTTTGATAATTAAGTAATAAAATTGGAATTACAGTAGTGTACCGAAAATCGGAATCAATTGGGGACTGGGGTTGTTCAGATTAGGTATTTGTTCCGATTACCCATTATGTACGAAAAAATATATTAACCTGTCCAATGTTCAAATTTTTCTCCGTTGCGTGTCGCTTCGTGTTGAATTTTCGTCGATTTTAAGCCTAATGAAAATTTTTATAATAATAATCGAGGCTATCGTATCGTTAAAAATTATTTCTGCATTTTGTACAAACAAAATAAATATATTGAAGAATATAAAAACATGAAAATTATACTTTAGAAGTAAATTTAGTATCAAAAACGTTCGATTCAGCACGACACAGTCCGACTGAAAATCGTGCGGATTACCGGCAATTCTGATTACCGGGGTTCCGATTTACGAGTCTCTACTGTATTTTGATTGTTAAAATGTAGTATGTTTCTTATGTATTTGAAAGCTTTTCCATGATAAATTTATTATATCCATTTTTTTATTTTTGTCATAAATTTTAATAGCTTTTATAGATAAATTCTAGATAAAAATATTCAATTACCTAGTGGTGTCTTTTCTCACATTTAAAAAAGGGAAAGGTTGAAGTCAGAGTCTGACTGTTTACTGACCACCATACTGGTTAGAACAAAAATAACTTAACTGAATTGAACATATCAGGTTGTCAAGGATGAAATTTGTGGAAAAAAAAAGCAAAGTTGATTGATAACTTACAAATATAAGAAATTATTTTATTCATCAAAATATGCACCCATATTGTCTATACCAGTGATTCTCAAACTTTTTCAATCCACCGTCCCCTTTGTTCGTAAAGTTATACCCAACGCCCCTAACTCATTTTCTCTTGTGTGAGAAAGAATCTCACACTTTGTGCCCTTACCGTACATTGTTCTCAACATCTGGAAACCATTAAATGCAATGTTTCCTCTTATCCGTTTAACAGAGGAAAGGGAACGGCTGTCAGTGACCCCAACTTTTGCCTTTGGTCACCATTCAGTACCCTGCCTCCAGCGCCCCCCTAGATTTATTCACCGCCCTCAAGGGGGCATTATCGCCCACTTTGAGAAACGCTGGTCTATACACTTTTGCCATTTAAGTGGCAAGTTGTTCAGGCTGGTGGTATAAAACCCTGGCAGATGAGAGTCAATGAATTCCTGGAAGGCAAGTTTTACAGCATTGTTGGAATTAAATTGTTTTCCTATTGTGGAAAGAAGTGGTAGTCAGTGGGGGCTAAATCTGGTGAGTATGGAAAATGATGATGAAGTTCCAACTCCAATTTGTCAGTCATTTGTGCAGTGTGTGGTCTAGCATTATCATGCAATAAGATGGGAGTTGATCTGTTGACCAATCTAGGCTGTTTTTCTTTAAGTTTTTCATCATTTCATCCAGTTGGTTGCAGTATATTTCTGCTGTGATCGATGAGCCAGGTTTCATGAAATCATAATGGATCACACCTGCGCTAGACCACCATACACTCACCATCAGCTTCTTTTGATGAATATTGCACTTTGAAGTGTGTTTTGGTGATTCATCCTTGTCCAACCACTGTGCAGAACATTTGCAATTGTCATATTGGATCCATTTCTCATCACAAGTGACAATTCAATTCAAAAATGGATCAGATTTGTGACGAGAAAGCAACATCAAGCAAGCTTCCAAACACTTTTATTTCTGTGTTCTGTTCTATTTTCAACAATGATTTCTTTAAACAGGCAAGATATGCAAGTTTCCAACAAAAAAAAAAAAAAAAAAAAAAAAAAAAAAAAAAAACAGAATGGTAAAATATTAAGCCAAGGTCAAATAATAAGCTGTTACAGTTGGCAATATTATTACATACAAATTTTACCCTTGAGGACATTCCAAAATAAACAGAATATACACAAATTTTTAAAAACATTAGAAACCAATAAAAAAATAACAAAATAATAACAAAGAAATGTAAAAATAATTGTAATAAATGATTAATATAAATAAAAAAATAATACCTGCCATAATCCTGCAGAAGAATTCAATTTTATATTAGCAGTAAATATAATGCCATTCTTTTCTGTAGTTTTAAATTCAAAAGAAACTTGATGTATACTATTTGATGAACTATTTATCAAAATTTGTGACTCCACAAAAGGAAATGTCATAGGAATAAATGCTACATGTTGGCATCCAAATTTCATGGGAAATAAACTGTGATGACGTACCACACCATCATTACTTCTCAAAGAAAACAAAATATCTTTATCGTTAAAATAAACGCCTTTCAAACATCCCACAAAGTTATATCCAAATTTAGGGCCTAAATATATGTATATATACATAATTCAAATATTTAAAACATTGTTTAAAATAAAAAGATATATAAATAATTTTATAATCATACCTTTAGAATTTGCTGATATCCCTCCAATAAATAAATATGGGTCAATATTCAAATGATAATGAGGTCCACTATTATACAGTGTGACTGATGTGGAATCAAGAATTAAAGTTATTTCTTTTCCATGATGAATCATTGTAAAATTATGCCACCTATTAAAAGATACAGAACATCTTTGTTACAACCATTTTAAATATTCTTTCTTTCATGCACAATAAAAAAAATATTTAAAATATCTGTATTTGTTAAGTAATAATTATGCCAAAAACTTTAAGGCTAGAATTGAGCTAATTAAATCAGTCAATCATTAGTAAATTTATACCATAGGCACAGATGTTGTCATCTCTTGATAACTTCAATAATTAATAAATTTGGAATTATTTTCTAACTTAAAAATTTTGATGTGATTGTAATCTTATCATCTTAATGATGTAATTTGGTATGATCTATAGTTGTAATGTTTTCCATTATTATTCCTTTTCTATTTCAAATCTAACATTGATAGTCTCAAATTAAATGGAGATAGGCATATCTACATTATAATAAAAGGAAAAAATTTTGTCCTGTTTTGTTAACTTTAAGTAACATAAATAAAATTTAAAAATTTTTCATAATATATAGTGATATATGTAAATACAGTAGAGCATCATTTATCTGAAAACCGGTCAACCAAAAGCTTTCCAGTCAAACTGTGTCGTGCTGAATCGAACATTTTTGATACTAGATTAACTTCTAAAGTATAATGTTTTTTGTTTTTATATTTTTCAATATATTTATTTTGTTTGTACAAAATAAAGAAATAATTTTTAACGATACAATAGCCTCGATTATTATTATTAAAATTTTCGTTAGGCTTAAAATTGGCAAAAATTCAACACAAAGCGACACGCAATGGAGAAAAATTTCAACATCGGATAGGTTAATATATTTTTCGTACATAATCAGTTATCCGAACAACCCCAGTCCCCAATCGATTCGGATAAACGATGTTCTCTACTATATATCTATCAGACCAGATATCTTAGTCTGGTGAAGCACTGAGTAAGACTTGCACTCACATTCCAGAATTTTAGAGACTGTCAAACTGAAAATTCAAACTTTCACACCAAGATTATAGAAAATATCAAATTAATATCAAAAAACCTTATATCCAGTAAAAATAGAATGTTTATTAATAAAACAAATGTTTTTGGCCATATAAATAAACAACAACTAACCCGTTACATATAAAGACCAACAACTGCCGAATATAAAGACCAACAACTGTAGTACCAAATTAACTTAAATTATTAAAATTACTATAGCCATTTGCTAGCCCGATAATTCGGCAGTTATTGGTTTTTGGCCATTATACATGGTCAAAGTTCTAGAATGGAATTAATGAATAGAACAAGAAGCACATTTAAAATTAAAAACATTCAAAAATTACAAATTTATATAATGAGTCACATGCAAAGGAGCATAAAATATATTAAATAAAACAGAAAAGATAGGAATAAATAATTAACAAAAAAAACATTAAATACAAAATAAAATAATAAATAAATAAATGAATACAAATATTGTGAGTAAAAACATAAATACAGCAAAATGGTATAAAAACGCTATAATGAGATGTATCAATATACGTTAAGCTGATGCTAGTTTCCTCTTTTATGGATAAAACGATTTATAGTACAGTACATTCTACTGTTCCATTTGTCATCCTTGGGGTCTTAATCATTCCACAGGAGGCAGTATAAAGTTGGTTTATATCATTAGCTATGCATTTATTATTGTAAACACAGCTTAAACAACCTATGTAGATCCGGAAAGAAACTTTAATTTTGAAAAAATATATATACTGACTAATGTTTTCAACCAATACTAATTTTCATTAGGTCATTTATGTTCTATAAATGAAATGCTTTCTGGATCTACCAAAGTTGTTTAACTGTGTTTACTGTACTATTATCCAGTGACCAACATGTGAAAAAAACTATAAAAAATAACTACCATATATTTCTGTGGATAAGATGAGCTACAGATAAGATGAGGTATAAATTTTCGTAAAAGTTTTATAGTTTTAGCATATATCTGTCCTATAAAATGACCCCCAAACTATCAATGGCCTATGAATTTAGTTTAGATCAGCAATCATCTTCTGGATAATAATACTATATAGCATATATGGAATTATGTCCTATTCCATAATTTTTCGAATGAACAAATTTTATTTTCTGCCTTGCTATTATTGCAAACATTCACACTGATTTGGGCATTCGGGTAATGACCTTGACTATTCACAAAAACGTCGTATGGGCTATTCTATTTTGTGGACATGCCCTATTCTCTACTAGTAAATAATTATGGTTTGTCCATTTTTTTTATAATGGTTTTAATTTATATAAATTTCAATCTAATTTTTTTGTATCTGTCCTATAAGACAACCCCGAATTTTCAGGGTCTTTTTTTATGATTCAACTATCGTCTTATCCGTGGAAATATATGGTATATATAAATATAGTATTAGTAATTTGTATATTATATATATTGCTCTACTGCAATCCAACAAGCCATGTTCATGGCTAGGAATTGCAATCCAGCAGTGTTTTAAATCCAGCTGGATTTTTGCTGGATTGAAATCATTCCAGCTGGATCCAGCGCAGATCCAGCGTGGATGTATTTTTGGTGCAATAAAGTGATTATCTACTTACTATCTATCTATCCTGCAATTTATGTTTTTTTAATGAAATAAAACATTTAAAAAAAATACTTTAAAAGCTTTTATTATTTAGACTGGTCACTATAAATCAGTAAAACTTCTTACACATTTAGGTAGTAAAATTAACTTTGGTTCGGTTTAACATTTGAGATAGAGATAATTAACTTTAAATGTTTAGTTAGATTATAATTATAATGTAATCTTTAAGTTAAATAATAGCAAAGGTAATTCTACTGATTAATTTATATTAATATATTATAATAATGTAAGGATGGATAATCAGTGGCTAAGTGGCTATCAGTCTTACCAGTTTTCATATATATAGGCTCTACATATTAGTCTGTAGTTATTTATAGGTATGTAAAACTATGTACTAGAAGTAGAATAAGTTAAATAAACTACACCTTTATCAATCCAGCAAAATTTAATAAAATAATAACGTTTTCAATCGTTTTTAACGATCTTCCTCGGTTACAAAAAAAAATAGAATTAAATATAGAACATAAAATGTGTTCGGAATAAATATGAAAATTAACGGAAAACGCCCAAATTGACAAAATATAGATAAATAAACAAAATAAATAGCGGAAAAAATATATACAGGGTGTTTTTTTTTTAACTGACGGTACTCAGAAACATCTGTAGAGCAATCTAGCAGCCGGACTGTCGCCAAATTTGGGAGAGTGACTAAGGACGACATGGAAAAGAGATTCCGTGAAGAAAAAAGTAGTACCTAAATTCGCCAGTAAAGGAGGATTTGGCGCTGTTGTAGCAAAAAAGCTACCAGCACTTCACTGAAGAAAGGGTCATCAGTCGCTTTTTTCCACTTGCATGGCCGCCTCGCTCCCCGGATCTAACCCCATGTTACTTTTTCCTGTGGGGTTACTTAAAGTCCAAGGTCTATCTTGGTAGTGTCCCAAACTTGATGACTTTGAAGGACAACATTTCTCGAACTGTGATGAACATTCCTGCGGATGGCCATGTTACGTTCGGCCATAGAGAACATGGTGTTCAGGATGCAATGAGTTGTCCAGCAGGACGGTGATCACATTGAAGAAGGGAGAAAGTTATTTGCTGATTAATTAAACTTTCGTTATTACACTGAAACCTCTGTCTGATTATTCATTCATGTGTTTGTTAATTGCAGCTGGATTTTATGCAGATTCTTAGCTGTTTTGCTACAACAGCGCCAAATCCACCCTACCGGCAAATTTGGGTACTACTTTTTTCTTCGCGGAATCTCTTTCCCATGTCGTCCTTAGTCACTCTCCCAAATTTGGCGACAGTTCGGCTGTTAGATTGCTCTACAGATGTCTCTGAGTACCGTCAGTTTAAAAAAAAAAAACACTCTGTATGTAAGATCCAATAAAACCAGCATTGTCCGTTAATAACATTAATTAATGTAAAAGGATCTCCACACGGTAGACAATGAGTCCGCATCTCTATGGTTTATACAACCAGTTGTCATGTGCGCCTTGCAGATTTCCAATCTCTCAAGATGTTTGACCGTTTGCCTATTCGTCGTCGTTTTTATAATTGCCGCTTGATCCCATTGGACGTTAACATCCTTCTGTCTTGCGTATGATGCCAGCGCAGTGTTGTCAAGGTTCTTACTGATTGTATATTTGTGCTCTTGAGCCTTTGTTTTAAACTGCACATTGTTGCACCCACATAAACAAGCTTGGAATTGAAACGTTGGTTGTGTAAAGGCACCGAATATATACCCGTTGTTGAATTCCGATCCTCTTTCTTTTTATCATTTCTTAAAAGTTTGAAAACAGTGGGATTACGTCGGTATACAATACGAAAATTATTAGACCTGGCAGTACATCTATGTATCTTGTTTAAAAATGGGATGTAATTAAGCACTATTCTTTTTATATTTATTCCAAACACATTTTATGTTCTATAGTTAAAGTTATTTTTTTGTAACTGAGGAAGATCGTTAAAAGCGATTGAATACATTATTAATTTATTAAATTTTGCTGGATTGATTAAGGTATAGTTTATTTATGAGTAATTTAATTATTAGTGTTAGTAAAGTAGTGAGTAAGTAATTAGTAGCAGTCTAGTACTTAGCAAAGCGGCAACGCAACGACGTAGACTTTTTCACAATTATTTAGAAAGTTAATTGAGTATTTGCGGATCCGCAGCGCTGGATCCAGCACCAAGTGCTGGATCCAGCAGGCCGCAGAATGCGCTGGATCCAGCTGGATTGCTGGATGAGGGATCCAGCAATTGCAATCCCTATTCATGGCATCCCTGGAATCTTGAAACTGTTCTGCGTCTCCATTAGTATTCACGAGGGCTCCACCCTCTCTTCACTTCTCATCATCATCATCGTGGATGCCATATCAGACGCAACATCCAGCAACATGCACTGTACATGTTACTGTATGCTGACAATAGAGGGTATTGTAGCCATGTATGCCATTCAGAGGGATCCTACCTTTCTCTACTGTCTATCTCCTCTCCCTCCTTCTTCCCCCTCTTTCCCTTACCCTCTTTTCTGCCAGCTAAACACTTCATGTATGGCCAATGTCTTTCTTGTATGTATGTATGCTGATGATGTGCTCCTTGCCTCCACTGATGGGGTTGTCCTACAGCAACTTTTGTCCAGATGTGGTGTAATCGCCTTGCACAACACAGCCTCCTGCTGAACCTGAGGAAGATGGAGTACTTGATGATGGACCCGACTGAGCCAGATACAATCATTGTCAATGGCATTGACTTCCCTGAGCTGAGCACTTTAAATATCTCTGTTCTGTGATCTCCATCAATGGCAACTTGTGCCATGAGTCCATTGCATGTGTCAATACCTCCTGGCTGAAGTGGTGCTCAATAACAGGTGTGCTGTGCAACCAATGAATCAAGGACCAACTCAAGTTGAAGATCTATCGAACTGTCGTCCGGCCTATTGCGCTGTATGGTGCCGAGTGCAGGCCAACTACAAAGGGTGTTAACTGCCAACTTGCTTCTAGGGAGACAAGGATGCTGCGATGAATGAGTGGCATTACCAGACTCAGCTGAGTACCCAACATTGACAACAGAGACCGTTATGGCGTTGCTGAGATCAGCGAGAAAGTGCATGAGTGCTGCCTGTTCTTCTATGGCCACATGCTCTGCACTGATGCTGATTCCATCATCCACACGGGCCTACATTTGGAGGTACCTGGATCCTGCCCAAGGCAGCATTGGCTGAACATGCTGCACCACCACCTGCAGGCCATGGGCCTACTTTGAGACCAGGCCCATGACCAGGTCAAATGGTGATTCAAAATAAAATTCAGGTGTGTGGACTCCATCATCTAGTGGGACTAAGGCCAAAGAGGAAGAAGAATTACTAAGAAGATAGAATTACTATTGTATATATATTTGATGGATTTGTGGTGTATTATTATAGTTGTTTATATTTTATGGTTTCTTTATTATAATTTTTTGTATTCTATTTTTTGCTATTTTTAATTAATTATCATCAATTCATATTTAGAATACTTTTAAGAATGTTAAAATTAAAATTTAATTTTAAAAAATTCTACTACATAAATGTTCAATCTTCAGGATGGCCACTAAAATAGATAAAAACATTTGATAAAACAAAAAAAAAAAAAAAATTGTTGCAGGAACAAGCTACAACTCTTTAAACAATAATAATAATAATTAATAATATGTTTAATGAAACAATAACATTTTCAAATTAATACCAAATGACTGCCAGATTACATTGGGCTATAATAATGCTACTGTGTACTAATTAAATGTCAGGTACTTTGACCTAGAGGTAGAAGTTGCCATCTCTTGATAGATTTAATAATTAATTTAGAAGGTTCTGGAAGAAAAGATTTAGTCCAAAGCAGGACTCAAACCCACAATTCCCACTTACTCTGCAGATGCATCGCCAGTTATACTACTGAGACCTCCATCCAATCTTCGCTTCCAGAAATATTAATTGTATTGAGTAACCAGTATGGTTATATCTAAATTAATAATATTGGAAATAAAGATTGAATGGAAGTCCACATAGAATAACTGGCAATGTATCTATACAGCAATACTTGCTGTGCAGATGCAAGTTCAGGTTTCAAATCCTGCTTCAGGCCAATTCTTTTCTTCCAGTACCTTCTAAATTAATTATTAAATTTATCAATACTGATGCATACACTGTCAGATGGCACTAAAATCTTTTTTATAATGCAAATACTTTCAATGATACAAAAGTCATCATCATCAGGCTAACAAATGTTTCAAAGTTTGAACAAAACATCACTATTGAAATTTATCAAGAGATGGCTCCTAATGCCTATCTCTAGACCAAATTATTTGAAATTTAATTAATAATTACTTGTAGTAGCATTTTGCTATGTTCTAATCAGCACCAATGGTGCTGCCCCTAGTTGTCAATCTTGTCATATCCTTTTGTACCATAATTCTGTGGGGATCCGGGGTTAAGAGAGGATACTCTTACCTGTGATCAGCTTCAGATCTGCAAGATTCACCCACTTTGTCAGTGGATGGGATCATAAAATCATTTTGTTTTGATTATCCTTTAAATTTCTCCTGACACCAGCCTAATTAGCATATTAGGCCCATGATAAGAAGTTCTTATACTCTTGTCTGAGGGGAACAACTCGTGGACTCCCGAAAAGATGTCAGCATATATTTAAGATCAAGAACGAGACCATTTAAACAAATCAAAGCAAAATTTAATGAAAATAATGAGAATAAAAATACAAATATGTGGTTTAAATACAGGTAACTCCTAAAGTCCCTATTTAAATGTGAGAGAGAGCAAGAGTTTATGTCATTATAAACATACTACCTCAATTGACAGATGTGCAGATGATGGTCTTTTGTCGGATGAGAGTTCAAGTGAACGAGGATGTTGGTTGAGATTCGGGAGATGGTAGAAGTAGAGCAGCTTGAATTGAACCAGGTAAAAGAATGGCCTGGAGGAGGATTACTAAAGGCTGGAACAAAATGACCTCGAATGGCTGGAAATTGCCCTTTTCATACACAAATCCCCTCCAATTGAAATTTGGAATTTGTATCATCTGACCAGACATATGATGAGTCAAATGGCCAGATGTTAGTTAAAATTTGTGATCATCTCTTGTGAAAGGAAGTTTGATTTCTCCTTTCATCACAAAAGTGACAAAAGTGTCAACTTTTTGATAGGAAAAGTTATTTTAATTTAATTTCTTTGATCTATTAATGCAGTTTTATATTTGAAAGAAAAAGGTTTTTTGTATCAAATTCATGAAGGGGGTTTACTAGATTGATTGATAAAATTTATTTTTTGTAATAGAATTTATATTCCGTCTCCAGATTCGGGTGTACTATAGATTACCACCTATGGAATTTCAGAACTTTGATTATATATTTAAACTCAGGGGACCAAGACGAGTTCAACGGTACCCTATTTTTGGACCAGAGACGAAAAATAAAAAAGTTCTCATACTTTTTTTAATGCTCTCATGAAGACAGCACCACAGTAGCTAGTACTGCCATCTTGCGGTAAAGTCTGCAAACCATGACGTCGGACTATCGTCATCTCCAGTAGGGTTAAATGTGCGATATGAGAATGGAGAGAGCGACGCGACTTCCGATCATCGCACGATTGCCATTTCGGTTAATGTTACTTATGACAGCAAACATGGTGGCCATTCCCACTGTTCGTGCTCCCAACTGACCTCCCAAAGGGGAGCTGCCGGCAGGTCACCATGTGCTAAATGTCACTAGTTATTGATTCATGGTAGTTCTTGAACAAAGTAAAAAAAAGGGGGAACATCTACTAAAGGCAATTTTAACGGCAGGCAACGCAACTCCCGATTGCAATAGCGAGGCCGACTTAGCGGAGAAAGCGACATGACTCCCTATCATCACGCGATCGTTGGAAAAAAGTATGATAACTTTATTATTTTTCGTCTCCGGTCCAAAAGTAGGGTATCGTTGAACTCGTCTCAGTCCCCTGAGTTCAGATATATACTCAAAGACCCGAAATTCCATAGGTGGTAATCTATAGTATCCCCCCAGATTCTCATAATTCCCTGTCAATAAACAATACATTCTTTTGGTTGTTACCATTGAACTGTACATATTATTTCCCAACCCACTCAACATCTTATAAATACATTCCATATTATTATAGCCTAATGTAATCTGGCAATCATTTGGCATTAATCTAAAAATCAAGTTAATAGATGTTTATATTTATACAATAACATTTTGTTGTTAAGGTTGGCTAGTTAAGGTTATCTGAAACCTAGTGAAGGTCATTTGGGAAATTCATTAGCCTATGGGAGATTGCAATCTAACATTGAGACATGGGACAATTTTTTGAATCTTCTGGTTTGAAAAAAGTTGTCTTATGATGTAAGATACAATAGTTGGTTTGCTCCAGTAAAGTAATGTTAGTTTATAACCCAAAGTTGTTATATATCAGGGGTGGGCAAGCAGGAGTTCAGTGGGAGCCGAAATGTAGGTTTTGCAAAATGCATGGGAGCCGCAGTTCTGTACTGTCGTGTGGATAGTATGGTAAGGCGTGCGATTTTATTATATAATATAAAATATAAAACAAATATTGAATTTTTTTAATAAACATGTTTTCACAAATATAAAACAAAATTATAAAAATAATAATAAAAAACAGAAATTAACACTTTCAGCAAGAGCCGCACGTATCTCAAAAAGAGCTGCATTTGCCCATGCCTGTTATATATCTTTGAATCAGACAACTCCATAATTCTGAGAGAAAAACAAAAAAAGCCATAAAAATACTGAAACTTCATTTATTTATTTATTAATGCTACAGGTGATGCCCTTATAGGCAAAATTTGCCACCCCTGAAATAACATAAAATAACAAAACCTGCTAAAAACAACAAATAAAATTACAGAATTTCACAGCAATAATCAAGTTAAGAAAAATATAAAATTCTTTTACAAAACAGTTTAAATTTATGGAAATTAATGTAAAGTTTATTTTCATTTGTACTAGTAACTTTATGGTGACGACAGGAAAAGGATTTGGTGGAAACAGCAAGATGGCATAAAAGAACAGAAATACAGGTAGACTGTCTTGTATTGACTGAAGTAATATATAAGTTTATGTAATGAGATGGGAGAAAAACCATTGAAAAATTGGTATGTAAGGATTTGATCAAAGCAATAAATACAATTAAATAAATTTGGTAAACCTAAGCAAAATCGTGCAACTTCAGGAAAATCTGTGTATGGTAAGTGAGCCAGTTTGTTAAGTAAAAGAAACATTTTATCTATTTGGGAATTATATGTGTTTAACAGATAAGAAGATGCAGAAGCCCAAACAAGTAAAACATAACCGATAAGAGACTGGATGTTAGTAAAAAAAATAGCACATAATGTATTCTTATTTGAGATACTTTTAAAATTATGCCAAAGAATGCCTCAATGTATTGCTATTTTTAAAATTAAATTTTCAATTTATATTTCAAATGTAAGTTTAGAGTCAAATGTGATCCCAAGGTCCAAGACAGAATTGACTGACTACTTGTATGCATTGATTTTCTACATATAAATTGATATTAGTATGAATTTTCACTAGACTATAAATCATTACTTTAGTTTTTGTGCTATTAATTAGTAAATTTAAAGATCTTAAAGGTTTGTTTAATTTAAGAATGTTTAATTTAAATGTAATTGAAGAATTTAAGAATTTAAGATTAAAGATTATCCTTGAAGAAACTGTTCAAGAAGTCATGAGTTTTAATTCTGGATTAAAAATTTTTCAAGATATCAAAGTCTCATCATCAGATCAAATGTTGATTTAAGTTACAAATACGTGGTACGATCCAAAAGTTCGGGGACTGCAGTAATCTATGACAACAAAAGCATGTATTTGAAGTTACAGCGTATGAAACAGATTCTACCAAACCACCTCTACGTGTTCAGGTTAATTTCACCCATGTCATGTGATTAAACCACGAGTGCTGCTGTTTTTTTCCAGAGATAGTTACCTTTGTTCTGCAACGTAATAAAAGTAAAGTTTCAAGAACAACCTCCAACATTAAATTTTGTCAGCATTTAGGTAAAACACCTACAAAGACTTTAAAATTGCTAAGAAAGGTGTACGGTGATTCCACCATGGCAAAGTCAAAATGTTGGAGGTTGTTCTTGAAACTCCACTTTTATTACATTGCAGAACAAAGGTAACTATCTCCGAGAAAAACAGCAGCACTCGTGGTTTAATCACATGACATGGGTGAAATTAACCTGAACACGTAGAGGTGGTTTGGTAGAATCCATTTCATATGCTGTAACTTCAAATACATGCTTTTGTTGTCATAGATTACTGCAGTCCCCAAACTTTCGGATTGTACCACGTATTACTGAAATATGAATTTCATTACAAAATTTTAGAATTTCATGTTCTTAAAGTATTTCATCTAATAATGAAATGTTAATATCTCAAAGTTTTAATCCAGAATTAAAACTTAATTTCTCTAACATTTTTAATATTTTTATGATTTTTCTATGACTAGTTTATTTCTACTGACATACAATTATTAGATTTATTTTCTTTTATAAAAAAGGGGCAATGAACCTGTATACAATGCACTAGATATTAAAAATTTATTAAATATTAATATGCAAATTTTCAAAAATATTCATACTTCAATTGTAGAATAAGGTTAGAACAATTTTAAAAACTAAAAAATACACACACAGAATTACATAAACAATAAAACAAATTATTAAATTCTTTAATCAATAAAAAGTTAAGGCTAAATGCATTCTTATGAAAAATGTAAATCAAACTTACTTTCCAAGAACAATGTTAGACATAGTAGCATTTAACATTTCATCTCCTAGGCTCATTTCAAAATAAAGACCATCATTCAAAATCACAGCACTAAAATAATTATGATGAGGTTCATTTCCAGAAGCATAAAATAATAATGAATTTGGAAAATATGCCTATTAAATAAACTTTCTGTTAATTTCTTAATATCTTAAAGATTATTATTATTGCAATCAATTTATACAACATTCACATCAGAAAAAGTTTTAGAAATGATCTATAATATTAGCCAACTGCTACTGAAAATTTTCTTACATATCATCAATTAATATAAAAACAATACTCATAACACTCAATAGCATATTAATCAACAGTTTGGTTATCTTAAAAAATTAAAAATAATAAAGATTTTTAATTGATCTGAGAAAATAGTTAACAGGTTGATCAGCCTGCAAAAGACCAGCTTGGGTAACACTATAATAATAAATGAAAACAGTAAAATCTGTATAAATTGGAATTGCATGGTAATAAATTATTATTATTATTTTTTTCGTTTTGGCAGATTTCCACTATGAATAGATTTTAGTATTTTTTCTTTTTAATGCAATTAACCACTTGATAAACTGGAATATATTAATAATACACAACCAAAATTCAGCACATAAAAGGAACCTTAATGCATAAATGAGCAAATGTTTTCTTTGTTTTAAATAACCATAATCAGGTTAGATTAGTTTCTAAAATAGAATGAACATGACAGAAAATACAACTTTAAAAATTAGAATATGTTGATTGGAGAATGCCGTATACATGGTGACATCAGAGAAAAATTAAGTGATGTGAAACTTCCATGTGGAAGAAAAGAAGTTTGCCTCTTTTGAAGTTAATAGCAGAAGCCTTTCTAGAGGCTTCATAAATTCGAATTTTTCCATTTATGTACTTAGCTGGACTGGTTATTGGTATAATAAAGGATGTGGCTACATATGATGCTAGAGCAGTGATGTGAGGCCTTTTTTATGGATGTATGATGCATTTTGAGGCATGTAGTCAATGAATGTGCTTTAGTTCCCATGTATTCAACTGCTGGTTGACTCTTATTGATGAGAAGAATGATGTATACACCAAATAACTATTTCATTTCAGGGATGGTCTTTGGCTTCCTTGAGTAATACAAAAATTGTAGGGCTCCTTCTAAAGGTGAGGCGTACATTGTTATATCTCACAATATCTTTGTAGAGGTCAAAAAGCCTTTTGTAAGTAACTGTTTTGGAAGTCTTTTTCTGAAAGAGAATATGAGGTATAGCAGGATGGTAGTGATGAATGAGACCTTTGATGATGTTAGAGGAATAGCCATGCTTAAACAAAACACCATCGTCAAACCGATATATTTAAAGCTATCCTCCAACTAATGCCAAATATTATTGGCTAAAAATGGCTAAATATATTAATAATAACCATGCTGGCCAATAGCCATGCTTATTGGCCAGATGAGCAATGTACTGGAGTTGTTCTTTTTTCCAGCTGTGGAAGAGTGAGAGAAGGTTTTTTAATGAGAGGTCTGAAAGCAGGCACCTTGTATTTGTATGGATAGTGGGAGGGAGCTAGGATGAAGAGTCATGGATAGCTTCCTGTACACTTTTGTTGAGATGTGGCCTTTATGAGTGATAAATATAGATCAAGAAAGTGCATCTCATATCCCTATGGTTTTTGCATTACTCAAGGAAGCCAAAGACAATCCTGAAATGAATCCCCTACCTGGAGTATACATCGTCCTCCCTCTTACCAATTACCGAGTCAACCAGTGGTTGAAGACATGGGAGCTACAGCATATTCATTGACTACATGCCTCAAAGAACATCATACATCCATCCAAAAATGCCTCACCACTACTGAGCAGCATATACAACTGCATCCTCAATCATACCAACAACCAGATCCATCTAAATACAGTATTTGGAAAAACTATAAATTTATAAAGTTACTAGAAAACCTTTGCTATCCACTTCAAAGATGCAGACTTTTTCCCTTACACATGGAAGTTTCACATTGTTTAATTTTTCTCTTATGTTACCAGATGTCTTCATATATACAGCATTCTCCAATCAATGACATATGATACATTTTTAAAATTGTATCTTCTGTCATGTTCATTCTATTTTAGAACTAATCTAACTTGATAATGACCATTTAAAATGATAAATGTTTCTTTGTTTGTTTCTGCATTAAGGTTCCTTTTATGTGTTGGTTTTTTGGCACAATACAAAGTATGAGGATACCTTAACGGAACTCAGACACATACAACAAATGGCAACTATGCATGGGTACAGCAAGAACCTAATATATAACATCGCACGCACGTGCGCGCAGGGGAACAAAAACAACAGGCACGCAGAAGTGGTGGGGCCGGAGGATAACAACATAAGGAGGAAAGTTGTAACGTATAACAGCCACCTTGATGGAATATATAGACAAATTTCAAACATCACAAAAACCAAGATGGCATATTGTAGGCCACCATCGGTATATGACCTACTCCGCAATGGAAAGGACCCAATAGACTTAAATCACGCTCCAGGAGTGTATGAGATCCCTATGTGGGACAGCAGATTTAATAATAACATGGTCTATGTAGGCTCTACAAAACGCTCCCTGCAACAACGGTTGAAGGAACACCGGTACGACATAGAGAAACGCAAATATACCACCGCCCTGGCGCGGGCAACTACGGAACCTGGTATCACTGCGGATCTAGGAAATGCTCGTATCATAAGACTCACCCACCGCACAGACCAGCTTAGAACAATGGAAACACTAGAAATTTACAAGGCTGGATTGAAAAACACATGCGTTAACTATAAAGATGCGGCTAGCATTTCACAAGCGTGGAAATACTGCTATGAAGGGAAATCACAAGATATTTGAGTCGTAAAGCATTCATTTCAACGATTATGTAGTAAATTTTCACCGAGATTTTCTCACGTGCCTTAGCGTCATAGCACGAGAGAATGTTCCTTCAACAAATTTAACCGTTTCACAGTAATTTGAATCGGAAGGCATTCGATGTATACGTTCTAATTCTACACGTTCATTCATTATATTCCTGAAGATGGCCCAGGGTAGGCCGAAAACGTTAGAACAAACGTAAAAGAAATTAACTGGAAGGATTAAGGCTATATCAGAAGAAGTACATTCATCCAGTACATTTGATTGATGTGAGTTGGAATTTTTGGACTTTTATTATTACTATTTTTTTTATTATTAAACTATATCCAATAAATGTCCCATAGTTATATTTTTTATAGTAAAATCACTTTAACATTACAAGTGACAGCAAACTGACTTTTCATACACTTCCAGCAGTGACAGCTGCATCTTTGCTATTTATGTATATCCCTCTTCACGAGCAATGGCAAAACAATGACAACTCTGGACCAATATACAATAGAGCCTAGGGTGTTAGTGCAATGGGATGATGCCAAATTAATTAAGAAACCCTGGACACTGATAACCAAGAATACTAAAAACATGGGAGATATATATGAGCTCACAATGTGAGCTCATATATATCTCCCATGTTTTTAGTATTCTTGCCCATTATATATATATACAGTAGAGCATCGATTATCCGACCCCCGATCAACCGTCACATCGGTTAACCGACTGCGTTCTAGTCGGCAAATTCAAATGTCCGCTAGTGGTGTGCGCTACAATATTTGGCTATGTCTTGGCTACTTTAATATTATTTTTTGTTAAATTTTTGCGTGTTTTAGCTGGCAACACTGGCTCGACCATGAAAGGAGGCCAGTATTTAAACGAGGCTGAATTTTTCTATTTTTATTTTGTGCAAAATAAAGAAATAACTTTTAACGATGCAATAGCAACGATTATTATTTTTTAAAAAAATTTGTTAGGCTTAACATCGATGAAAATTCAACGCAAAGAAGGTTAATAGCGATATACTAATATAGTATACTAATAATGTATTTTTTCATACTTTTCGGTTATCCGTTTTTCAGTTATCCGACCAACCCCAGTCCCCAACTGAGTCGGATAATCGATGCTCTACTGTATATATATGCCCATTGTGAGCTCATATATATCTGCCATGTTTTGCAAAATGCTTATTTATATATGTATAAATAGCAAGATGCAAAAGTAATTTCCACTGCTTGGAAATATCACTCGTAGACAATCCATTACTTAGAGATATGATTTAATATCATAGTTTTGCAGCTATTTATTCATTTGACACTATTACATTATTTTAAGTTATAATTTTTATTTTTATAAAATTATTATAGAGCCTATTAAAAAAAATTTTGACATTGGTGACACTGGTTGATAACATAGTAATATGAAAAACAGACTGTTTTAAAAGATTTTGGTTCTAAAACCTTATTTTTTTGAAAAACATTTCAAGTTCCTTTGACTAAAAAGAAGTGTCTTCTATAGAAGCTTGACACTTGTTCCTGAATGTGGCCAAAAACATTTGCATTTTTCTTTTACAATGTTGTCACACTGCTGGAAGCACACAAAAGGTCAGTTTGTTGTCACTTGAATAGTAGTTCCAGCTTTAATTTTATATGTTACTTTAACATACTTAAAATAAATTTCATTACTAGGTTTAAGTCAAATTGATTCCAACTAAAGATGAGAGTATTCAAATGCAAGAATTGAGAACTGTTCACTTGTGTATGTCTCCCCTCACTATGCCATAATTAGAAAAATGATCATTGTAATACATCAAAATGTCTGATATTATTCAGTTTCTTCCTCTGGAGAACTAACTTTAAACATACATGTTTGGGATTTTATGGGCAAGTGAAATTAGAGAAAAGAAACAAGAGATTAGCCAATTTCCTTCTAAAACAAATTTGTTTACATAAAGAATTCTACATATTTTTCTTACATCATATCTTTTGCAGCGTATAACATGCAAATGATTGGCCACATATTTTTCCAGAGGGGAGAGAGAGAGTATGTAAGAATTCTGCAGGTGGGAAAATATTGATAAATACCTCAGTCCTTCAGAGCAGTCTCAGAAGAAACATTCCAATTGTACAATACATTTGGCAGTGCTGGAAGATCAATGGTTATTTGAACTAAACTTTTTATTTTGTTAGGAGATGATTTGGGGATAATGAGAAGACTTGATCTAATCATTAAGGACAGACTTCATCTTGGTTGAACTTAACTCTCTGGGTTAATGTCTCTTCATTTGACTCAGATTTCTCAAAGATTACCCTTGGATACTATATACTAGTCCTTTTTGGTGGACAGCTCTCATTTCACTTTGATTCTCAAACTATCATTGAAAGTTTACAGGAATCATCTGCTTCCAGAACTATTAATTAATAAATTTAAATTAATAGTTCTGGAAGCAAAGATCAAATGAAGGTTCAGGTAGCTTAATTGACAATGCATCTGTATGGTAAGCAGATCCAAAACCACAATAAGATCACCTGTAAAACATCACTATCTACACTGACAGCAAGACTGTTCTGCAGCAATCTTTAAAAACAACAACAAGCTCCCCATTCCCTACAAGATCATCACTCTGCTTAACCAGTTAAATAATCTCCAATTTAACATTTCCTTCAACTGGTCAAAGGCCACTCTGGATTCCTGGGAACAAGAAGGCAGATCTGCTTGCCAGGTTAAGTTGCCACCTGCACATACTATTCCACAAGGTCATCCTTCCCAGATGGGTCATCCACCAGCATAAACATTTAACTGAATCTGAGTGGTAAAAATGTTGGAACAGCGACCAGCATGGGATGAATAACCTACTAGTTTATCCCAAACATCTCTATCAGACAAGATATGAAATACCTACAGACTTGTCACATCATCAAATAGCTACTAACTGGACACAGGAACTTCAGTACATACCTTCTTCAGTTCTTCACAAAGGTAACAGACAATGCCAATGCAATCTTAAGGACAAAGACAACCTCCACCACATTATCTACTTGTGTCCTTCTTACAGCAATGAGCGGAAACACCTCATCAACGCTGTTACAAATGAGGACCACCATTAGCCTGTATGCCCAAGGTGTTGGTAAGCTCCAAGAACATCTTCACAGCCTACACCACTTTTTGCAAAACCTACAAACCTTTCACATTATAATCTATAATTACAGTTTCCTGACTATGGACCTCTTCCTATGTCAGTGAATGTTGTAATAATGTTGTAATTGTAATCCATTATTGTAATCCTTATTAATCCTGATTAATGTTGTAATGCTTGGCCACATCACCTGGAAGCAACGCACACTATCATGTAATCGTGAATAAGGCAATCTTTCTTTTGTATATATACATCTATGTCATGTATATGAATTTTTCTCAATGAACAGATACCAACAGCAATGATGAGACCCCCTCAACCTCTTCTTCCCTTTCTTCCACCCTTTCTTTCCCATTCCATCCCTCCTTCCTAATCAACATCCCTCTAACACTCTCTTCTTCCACCACCTTTTCTCCCTGGCTATGCCTTATGGTTCAGCCTCTACCTCTTTCTTCAGGTGTATGGTAAGCAGAAGTTGTAGGTTCAAACCATGTTATGGCCTCATTCTTTTCTTCCAGAAATTTCTAAATTAAAAATTAATTTACTATAAATATTAAAATTAATACAAGATGACAGCAAACCTCTAGTCAAATTAATTACTTGTAGTAACTTAATGCAGCCTAAAAAATAGCATGATAATTCAGTAATGATTTGGAGTAAATTAATTAAATCAGGTTAGGAGTTCTTGTTATTATATATATATATGTATCTCAAATGGATTCTTATGAGCTCACAGAACAGCAAATAAGACAATTCAAGTACAAGAACTAGTAGAACTAGCAGCCTACAAAGGAAGGTCGTCTCCGAAATTTGTGTGAATTGTTCAAGGACTGCTGATGGTGCGAACGGTGAAAAAGGAGGACAACATGCAAAGTTATTTCTTTGTAAAAATCGTATTTATATTTTTATTAAATACAAGAACTAGTGTTTCACTTCTTTCATTGGAAATTCTAATTGCATTACAGTAATACTAACACCAAGTTATTCTGTGATCTAGTTTCTTGAAGAATTTTAATACCCTAATTAATCATTGACTTCAATTTCTAATTATCAACAACTTAATAGATTTGTTCTTGAATATTCAATACTTACTAATCCATACAAGGCAAATGGGAAGCACTGTTACCATATTCTCATTGTTTTCATAAATTATACTTGTCTGTTCTCAAGACTTGATTCTCAAAAACTCATAGTAATTCATTCTTGATTATGAAAAGTATTTGATTCTACCCCAAGTTAATTCTAACAAAGATCCTGTGTCCATATGTTTCCTCACTTCATGACCTTCGTTTCTCTAACACAATTCAAAATTGTTTATACAATACAGTTTTTCATGCTATACAGTGACCATTATATTTCACTATTGGTCTACAATTAAAATCTTATTTTAAAATCTAATTTTCCACTTTATTTGGGTGAAGTTCTTCATACCCAAATACTTCTATTTCTACATTGAACAGGGTTCCGGCTTATAGTAAAAATTTAACATAGAAAATTACTCCATTTTGAAGAATGTTTTCTGTTTAGGCAGGTTTTACTGTATATATATGCATATTTATATGCACATACATACATATACAGTAAAACCTGCCTAAACAGAAAACATTCTTCAAAGTGGAGTAATTTTCAAATTTTTGGCACATGTATATTTATATATACATACATGTGCCAGAAATTTGGTGGTATACCAATATTAAGCCCAGTAAATATAACTTTTTTACCCTGATACTATATATGCATAATCAGGAATAATATACTTACAATAATTGATATATGGTGGTAAGTAGGAAAAAAAAAACTACAAAAAGTGGTTTTGATATTAGGGAAAAAAGCAAGAATTTAAATAAAATTAAAAAAATCAGAGTGATGCAGAAGTGAATTTAACCAGGAGGCTATATTGGTCCAGTTTTAATGTCAAGTTGTATGACTTACTATCAAACACTCACAACACTCTGATAATATCTGGCTTAAATTTCCAAATAATTAGGATATCATCCACATATCAGGGATATAGGATGATTCTTGGCATAAGTTCCTGCAATATTCTTTCTTCTAAGGCCCTTACCACTATTCACATAGGTCCCCGAGGACTTTCCATGGAAATGTTGCATTTTTGCAGGTAAGTCTGATTGTTAAATGTAAAGAAGGACATGTAACAGTTTGTGTGGAAGCACATCAAGAAATCAAATACTGTCTTGATGTGCTTCGTGCGACTAATGGTGCCCATATAGAGATGTATTAAATGAGGTAGAAAAATGAAAACCATTGAGTACAATAGAACAAGTCTAAGATATCTTATCAATTGCCTTTGCAATAAACTTTTTAAGTTGTAAAGAGACTTTACGGACACCCTGTATATATATGCAGTGTAGGATAAACTCCATTTCTAGCCATCACAATAATAATGATAGTGATATTTTGAGTGTTTACAAAATTCTGGATTATAGTTTTTGTAATAATTAAAAACTGAAGTCAGTCAAAAAATCACCTAATATTCACTTTTGTGTTCCAGAATATAGCCCATGATGATCTGATCTTTCTTTTAGGCTACTTGGTCACCAAAAAATTTTAAAACATTTCCTTAAAACATGAAAAAGTAGAAAACTATTTTAAAACTCTTTGGCAACCAAGTAGCTAAAAAGAAAGATCAGATCATTACGGGTTATATTCTGGAACATGAAAGTGAATAACAAGTGAAAGTGAATAAAAAGTGACTTTTTTCAATGGACTTCAACTTTAATTTAAAATATTTTGAATTGTAGCATAAAAAATCTGCAGAAAGCTGTTTTCTCATTATATAAATATCTAGATATCATTAATTTTGATAACTTGACCTGCAAAAATTCCAAAATATCTGTTCTTACAGAAAGGAACCGATTTGCAAACCCCTGATGTAAAATATTTATTTAGCAACTCATAACTTTATTAATCATTACGATTAATTTTTAACATACAAGTTATTTTAATTTTACGGTTCTAATATTAGATTAAATATATCAAATTAAAATATTAACATCTAATATTTAAGTGTTTTAATTTTTTAAAATTAGAACTGTAGAGTGAGGATAAATGATAAGAAGTTTATCCTTGCCTTTGATTATTGCCACCACTGACTTTTAAGAAATATATTATTTCTTAATAAATATTAAAATTTATATTAATCGTTATATTTATTAAAATTTAATCAAAAGAAAGAGGCAAAGAAAAGGTGAGATCTGATGGAAAGATCTGAAGATAAAGAAACTTATCATTTGGCAAATAAAATGACTAAAAAGGCAGTATCTATTGTGAAAGCAAAGGCTTTAGAAGATGCTTATAAAGTTTTTGAAAGGAAACGTGGTGAAAGGCAGTTGATGAGAATTGCCAAAGCAAGAGATAAGGCATCAAAAGATTTTACCTCTATTAAATTGATTAAAGATGATAAAGGAGTGGTATTACAGATTACGAAAAGGGTCAAGGAAAGATGGAAAGAATATTTTAGGAATTTATTGAATGAAGAAAACCCCGGAACTTTATACAAGAATAGAGAGACAAATGGAGGAGTGATGCAAGATATTAGCAGAGAAGAAGTGGAGAGTGTGCTTAAGGAAATGAAGATCAGTGCCTACTGCCAAGCAGTAGGCACTGATCAGATTCTGGTTGAGGCTTGGAGAGGTTTGGGTAAGGAGGGGATTGATATCCTCTAGGACCTTATGAAGAAACTCTGGCAGCATGAGATCTCAGATGAAGGGAGAAAGAGTATTCTTGTGCCGATCTTTAAAGGTACATGATTGTGGAAACTACAGAGGTATAAAGTTATTGTCCCATATTAAGAAAATTTGGAAGAAAATTGTCGAAAGAAGGATTAGACAGGAATCTGAGATTGGAGAGGGACAGTTTGGCTTTATGCCGGGGATGGGTATGACTGAGGCTATCTTTGCTTTGAAACAGCTGATGGAAAGGCACAGGAATGCAGGAAGATTTGCACATGATGTTCATAGATCTGGAAAAAGCATATGATAGAGCAAGAGGTATGGAGATGTTTGAGAGAAAAGAATGTTCCAGAAAAATATGTTAGGCTCGTCAAGGAAATGTACGAGGGAGCAGAGACTCAAGTAAGAGTAATGTGGCCATTGCAGAAGGGTTCTCTGTTAATGATGGCTTACATCAGGGATCGGCCCTTAGCCCTTATTTGTTTGATCTGATAATGGGTGCGTTGGTTTGTGACGTGAAGTGTGGTGCTCCGTGTTTGCAGATGATATTGTGCTGTGTGAACCTTCCCAAACCAAGGCTGAGAAGAAACTAGAAGAGTGGAGGAAAGTTTTGAAAGAAAGAGGCATGAGGATTAGCAGAACTAAAACAGCTTATATGGCTCTGAATGGCAGGGATGAATGCAATATTAAAATCCAAAATGTGCCACTTCCTATGGTTCCAAGTTTTAAGTATCTAGGGGCTTTTGTCAAGATGAAGAGGATTGAACTTGGAAGTGTAAAATAGAATTCAATGTCAATGGTTGAACTGAAGGAAGCTGAGCAGTGTGTTATGTGACAAGAAAGTTAGCTGCAAACTAAAAGGTAAATTATACAAATTGGTTGTTAGACCTGCAATGTTGTATGGGGCTGAGACATAGGCAATCACAAGAGCCCAATAAAGAAAGATGGAGGTGGTGGAGATGAAAATGTTGAGATGGATGTGTGGTGTGTCAACAAAAGATAGAATAAGGAATGAGTTTATTAGAGGTTCTGTTAAGGTGGATCCCTTGAACAGCAAGAATGCAGGTTGAGGTGTAGAGCAAAGTAGTGAGGATTATGTTGGAAAGAGAATCAGAAAACTGGTAGTGAAAGGAAGGAAGAAGAGAAGACCAAGGCTGCATTGGAAAGATAAGGTGGAGGAAGACTTGAATCAGAGAGGACTTAAGAGAGAAGATGCCCTCAATAGGAAGAAATGGAAGAAACATATTAGAGAAGGAAATGCCAACCCCACATAAACATGGAAAAAGGCAAAGATGAAGACGAAGTCATTAAAATTTAATCTATATTAAAATTTATTTATTTATTTGAAAACAGTAGAGAACTGTTATAAACAATACAAAATATACAAAAGATTTTTAAAAATTAACAGTAAATTTCAGTTAACACTTACTTTGAAAGAAATACCTAATTTATTTATTTCAGAATGAATTCGACTACTCCAATCATAAATTCTGTAAGTTAAGCGTGAATATCCAAAGAGAGTAATGGCAGTTAATCCTATTTATAGAAAAAATTCTATTTTAAATTAATATTATCTAATATTGCTTTAATTTTCTTTTTAATTTTAATAATTAGAAGTAACTATAAAAATGTTCATTGTATTTACCTCTTTGTTCACATATATTTCCTTCATATTGAGATCCAAAACAATTACAGCTGATCCTGGTATAATGATTTAGACAGTTTCCATTATTTTCACAAATATTCCCTGTTAAACATAAGTCTATACAACCGTTTTCTATACTAGAAAACTTTACAGATGGTCTGGACAAATTTAAATTTGTCTTGTAAAACTCAATATTTCCTATACACCCAATAAATTTTTCATAATTATAAAGTTGACTTGAACTTGGCATAACATCAAATCCTATAAAATTATGAAAACAAAAAGCAATATTAGATATAATTTTTATTTTAAATCAAAATTTATTAAAACTAATATAAGCAATAAATTTAAGAAATAAATTACTGCAGAAGATCTAGTAAATAAAAAATATTTTGAACTGTATTTTTATAACAACTATAAAACTACAGTTTTTGCAAATTTACATAATTAAAAAATAGTACGTTAGAGCCTGGGAAGTGGAAGAATGTGTAAAAGCTCTCCTCACTAATGCTTTGTGCACCACAGTTTTTTTTTTTTCCACTCCCCAAGCTCTTGCTGTTGCCAAATTAAGGTTTATAGAGAGCATAGCCAATGCACATTTTTACCACATTACACATGGATTGATTGAACGTTATCAACGGACGCAAGCAGGATTCACCCCAGTTGGCTTGCTGAGAGATAACCAAATGGAGGATGTGGAGTGGGTCCCTGTTACAATTTCAGCATACAGTGATCTTAAGTACAACCGTACTTAAGATCACTGTATACTGAAATTGTCAAAAAATGCTGGGTTCATATTGCATTCAGGATGTGCCTGACTACTTTTGACATGCTGCATAGTAGAAAAACTCTCACAACCCAAACAGACTCCCTGGCATACATAGTGTTCCCATTAGAGACAACAGGTGTGAGAGGAATCTGGTATACATTGGATCAACAAAGCGCCCCATGCGTATCAGGTTACAAGACCATCTCACTGATATACAACATGCAAGAACTACTATGGCCCTCTCTACATACATCACAGATCCTGACATTGTAGCAGACTTCAACCAGGCCAAACTCATCCTCGCCTTGCTCCCCATGGAGCACCTCAGATGGTTGGAGCCCGAGCAGATATTTAAATCTAATTTTACATCATTGTGCATAAATTACAAGGAGGAGATGGTTTTATCAATGGCCTGGCAAGCATTGATTGACAATGCGGTTTGACTGTACACGGAGTCTCGGTTGACAGACTGAATGATCAGGCATAATGTGGGTTTAAAAAACAAACATATGTACTGGTAATTCGAATGCTTGTTTGAATTTGTATATTCCAAAAAAGCTTTTAAGATATTCCATCAGGTGACAGTTATAACACCTGAAGAACTCTGGTGGAGTTGGAAAATTGTTTGCATTCATTTTTGTTTCTGTGCACACCAGTTATTGATTCTAGATGTGTTGTTAGGAAAATTACATATGAGGTTACCAGCCTGCACAAAATGTGTTTTAAATGGTTTTTGATGATGCCGTTTAAATATTTGGTCCATTTTTTTACCAAATTATCTGCCATCTAATCAGATGGCAGATAAACATTTGACATTTAGCTGTGAATGAAACAGTTTCTTAGTGCTAACAGTAGAAACAAATACAATGTCTTAAAAAATTTAAGATATTGTATTTTCAATTGGTGTCTATTTGAGCAATGAAATGGATATTTGGATGGTATGAAATTATGCCATTTCATACCATCTGAGCAAGGGCGTTGCCAGAGGAGGGGGGCAGAGGGGCAGTTGCCCCTCCCTAGACATGCGAAAAAAATTATTTAAATGCTAAGTCATTTATTGCCCGATTTATAATTCCTGTGCGAAAAACCCAAGAAGATTATGTTTTAATTAAAATAATCTTAAAATTTATGAATCGTTTTTATTTTACCTACATACAATTCATATCCTCTATCAATTTATATCATCTTGCCCCCCCGGCTCATTGGCTGGCGATGCCCTTGCATCTGAGTATCACGATAAATGTGACGATGGTAAGCTGAAATAACCAAACTGTTTATATGGTTTTTCGTTTTAATATTTGTTATATTATAGTATTTGATTTATATAACTACAAACATTACATAAAGGTTTATCACACCAAGTGACCAACCTAACACATTTTAAAAATTTTCCTCCTCTACTGTACACAATTTAAAGAATTTTTAAAATGCATTAGATTGGGTACTTGGTGTGATAAACTCTTACATAGGATAACCTTTGTAAATATAAATCAAATACTATAATATAATATAATAGAAGAGTAAGAAGTACAAAATAATCTAATAATCTTAATGTTTGTACATATTTTTGGCCCAGGCAATGCCAGGCTTACCTGCTAGTTATTATCTAAAAGGAAAAATTGTTTGAAAGTTCATAATGACAAGTTAAAATAAGCAAGTAGATAACCCACATCATCATTTAATCCATGCCTGCTTTAAAATTAATTTTTAAATAATAGAAATAGTCTGTGGGATATCCAAACAAAATTAAAGCAACTTAAATGTTTAGATATATCAGAACATGATGATACCAAGTATATCTGTTATTAAACAAACAAACACAAATGCACACAGTATATTAAAAATAACTATACCTCCAAAATAGAAATAAGATGAAATGTTCATTTCATTATGAAATCTTGAATATTTTTCTAATGATGGTAACTGTGCATTTACATATGTACTATCAACATCAATCCTCAAATTTAGTGTTGATAAAATTGCTACTAATGAAACTTCATGCCATTTATCATGATTCAAACCTAAAACAACAAAAAGATTTATGTAGAAATTATATATATACATATTTATTTATTTCTAAATGTTAACTTCATAAAAATGATAACAAATTATTAAGATAAAATAATTAACATTTTGAGCTGATATTAATCAACAAAATTACTCATATATCACTGATATACAAGTAATCAAAAGCATGAACAAGTCAATTTTAACTTTTCTACAAGGAAAAATACCCACTTATGTTTAAACTATAAATATCGCTCATTTCAATAATTTTCATTTATTTTATCAAATATTAAATAATTTTTTATTTGTATAAAAGAATTCTTTATAAATCAAATTTTAATAATAGTCTAAATTATAAAAAAATATTTAATTTTATTCTATAATTATGTTGTTCAATAAGTGATCATAGATGGAAAACAGAAATAAAATCATTTTCTCTATAAATCTGTTATTGATTTAAAAGTTATTATTTTGATTAATCAATAAGAATTTTCCAAATTTGCTAATACAAAAAAAACACTGCTTCATTAATGTGAAAAACAAATTTTTGAAGACATTTAAGCATTATATTATTATAATTTATTCCTCATTTAAACAAATCACTGTAGTGTATCAAAGGAGTCTGCAACTGATTGCAAAGCTGGCAATGTCATGGACTGATTTTTAAATGACATGAAAAAAGCCTCAGGCCCATAACACAAACATGAAAAACTATAAAAATAACACAAACAATAATTTTCAAATAATTCATAAAACTATTTTCTGAGACTAAATCATTGCTCATCTATCCTTTTTTTTAGCTGCAACAACCATTGTAGATAAAAAACAATAGTTCTGGCATAGTTCTTCAGTCAGAAATCACTGAATGAACAACTATGCCAGATGTAACATAAATATGCATATTGTTGCACAATTTTTTAGTATTACATGAAGATGCATAATAATTAATTAATATGAATGGAAGAAAATAGCCCTGTGTGTGGTTTAAAACTCATTAGGTGAGTTAATAATAACCATTTCCACAATCCATAAAGATATTTAAGTAGAGAAATGCAAAAAATAGTTCTGTACACTAAAAAGTAGAATCAATGAACTAGACGACTTGGCCATCATTGCTACTCATTAGTATTTACATTAATTATGACATTTAAATAAGGTGAAATTTCTTTTTGGCTTAAAAACATCCAAAAAAACCAGCATATAGGAAATAATTTAATAATAGAATTAACATTTTTGACAGTATTTAACAATTATTGTCAGGTTTTTAGAATTATACATGAATAGAATTCAAAAACAAAAATTTAAATATATAATAATAATATAATAATTCTTTATTGTTTGAACCTTAGTTCATTACAAAGGGGTTACATAAAGCTGAGGTTAGTGCAACAAAATAAGTTAATATAACAGATTGATACAAGATATTACAAATGAAACACATACAGTGATACACAAAACTGAAGTTAGTACAATTTAACAAATTAATGTAATAGCTTAGTACAAGATAATATAAAATAAAATATACAATAATAATCATTTTTTGAAAAATGTGATATATTGATTATATCTTTCTGGGATTTAAATCTTATCAAATATTTTTTTCTGCTTGTTTCAATTTTTATACATTAAAAGAATATGTTCCAAGTTTCATACACCTACATAGTACAATTACTACAAAATTTCACAGGATTTATTATTAGACTACTATTACATGTCAAAATATAATTTTGACTACATCAAATTTGCAGTATTGAATGTTTTACATGATAGTTTATGTCCATAAACAAATAATCCTCACACATAAAAGCTGTTTTAACACTATGATATAATTGAAAATGTTTGTTTTTTTCCAGCAAAGACTAATCTTCTTGTATGGCTTGTTCACAGCACACTCTTATAATTAACATTTGATAGCTTTCAATTAAATGAGGATCTTGAGACAACCATAGGAAAGATAAACATGTTGACCTAGCAAAGTTTTCAGCACCAACGACCAATTGTATGTAGAATTATCCATCATTGGACACATTTTATACAGTTTATTATATGCTAATTTAGCATAACTTTTATCATCTAATTTCAAAAGTCTAATCCAAAATGAAACTATTGATTTTATTATTATTACTGATATTCTAGAAACACCAAGTTCCAAACATAACATGTAAGCTGGAATTTTATGGTATAACGTAAAAATTGTAAAGGCTGTAAATGCTGATTATTAAAAAAACCTTTTCTCTCTGGGTGATTGTCTGCTACCCTTCTTGAATACCATTACTTTTGTTTTAAAAACATTTATAGTTAATCAACTCCATCCAATGAACAAAGTGATAATACATCTCACTAACCTTGTATAGCTTTGCAGGTAAAAAACTCAGAACGTATCACAAATGTTTTCGACCCACTCTATAGGGTCTTCTTCAGGTGTCATATAAATATTTTCTGGTTTTATTCTAATTTTCAAATTTCCAGTTTCCAATGTTTTCTATCCTCAAATTTATTTTTCAAATATTTAAATTTTAAAAGATTCGAAAAATGCAACTCTCTTGACTCCTTGTCAGTCCTGACCATCGTGTGCCTGTCAGAGACCTTACAATTGCAGCCCATGCGGTAAAATGATAATGTTATACACAAAACTAAACTAAAATTTTGAAGGCTTGAAACTACACTCAGTTATCACCACTCTTGGATATGAAACATCCAAAGTATTATAAGCTAAACACTAAATTTTCAGATGCCCATTTTTTTGAATTGCTTGAGAAGTGAGTCCTGTTATTTGGACAAGGAGCTGTTTGTATGTACTCACCAAAGTTCTGTTCAAATCAGAGACCTGAACACCTGGCTTTCTCCTTGTAAGTGACAGTTTAACATGTTACTTTTGCTTTCTGGATACCAAATTGATAAGGCTACTGGCGCCTGCATTAATTAGTAAGTAAAACTGGCGGCAATAAATAATAATTCGAAATGGTGAAAAAAGTTAAAAACTGGTGAAATGTAACAATATTTTTAAATTTTCCAGAGCGACCCCTGGAGTATGGAGTATTTTCTGTAACTTTATGTTATACTATAAGAATATTTTTATAGACTATAACTATTTTAATGGTCCTCTTAGCTCATATGCCATTAATATGACAGTACTCCAAAGTAATACTTGATAAGAAACTTATTTTATTTCAGGGATGATTCATTTAAGTTCATTTCAATGTTGATTTTTCTAAGGTTCAGTTAAGTCAACAGGTCCTGTAGGATTACTTTGCCAATTTTAAACTTTTTAAACTTAATTTTAAAAATATTTAAACAATACTTAATGTTTTGTTTTCTCATATACATCAACGAATGATTTTAATTTTATGCACAATTTTTACTTCTTTTTATCATTTGTTATTAATTTTACATATTCTTTTTTTATGTCATACTTCTGCTGCTTTGCATTTTAGCCTTTTGCATTCTATTTTATTTTTTGTCAATTATATTTGTATTTTATTGGGATCTTGTTGCTCTTTTGGGAAGTCTTGACATGCTTTGGAGCAGTGCTTAATTGTGGAAGGAAAAAGCCAGTATTTTAAAAATATCTAAAATGTTTTTGAATATTTCAAATTTTCTGAATTATTTGAAGTACTCAATATTTCAAATCCAATTAAGGTATTTAAAAATACAAATACTCTGAATTTTCCAGGAAAAATATTTCAAATAGAATACTAAATACTTCCAAAATATTTGAAATAAAAACTGTCCAAGTCTGATCATAAAGCTAATACATAAGAGAATTTGTAAAATATAAAATCATGGTAGCATTATAATTTAATTTAAATATTTTTCTTTTAAATATAATTTACCTTTCCCTACATGAAAAGAATCTGCTGAAAATGTATCAGTTTTATGTATTACTCTCAATTTTGCATTTTCTAAAATTAGATATAATGCATATACTAAACTTCCAGTTGAATCATTCATTCCATGATACATTATAAGACCACTTGGTTGTTTAGTCCTGAAAATAAAATAAATTTTGTTTAAAAAGTGAATTTAATATTCATTATATATATAATGAGTACAAATACTTTTAAATAAGATTTTTATTATATATATAACAAAAATCTTACAGAATTAAAATCAAGTTATAAAATAGATAAAGAGAAGAGAGACAACATTCAACAACAGAGGAACACAAACATGTTATTTTAAAAAAACACGACAACACAATTGGCTAGCATAGCATTAGAAAAAGAAATTAGTATTAAGTGAAAAGCATATTAATCATTTCATTCATTAATATTATCCTTATGATCTTAGCCTCACAAATATGATCAGCAGATATATTAATTATTATGTAAATTGTTCATCATATTTCCAAGTATATTCTGCTTTCTCACTGCTAAGACAGATTTGATTTTTTTTGCAATTTTATTAGAAAATCATAGTACAAATCATAAAAGAACTGCAACTATCATATTAAAATTTTTTCTTCTGTAATTCATTCATTATAATTGTAATTATGGTTTATTTATATACAAAAAAGAGAAATCTAACATTTGTGTAGAAGTTGAAAAGAATCTATAACATATTTGTAAATTTTAATTCTTGTTGATTCTTATACCAAATAGATGATAGAGACTATGCATTTATTACTCATACAGTTTTTGAGTCACTTTTGAACCATTCTATCCTTGCTGTGTACAATAATCTGTTTCTGGCAAATCCTCTCACCTTTAATTCTGTGCAAAAGTTCATGTACTCCTCTGACATTGAAGAAAATGACTTAGAAAAATACAGGGTAATTCAGGTGGCACTTTATCACAAATGGTGTCACACACGTGTCTGCTTTTGAAATTGTCACTATCACAGGTCATTGTTATGCTAACTTGGAGGAAAAGCAAATATTAGATGATGTGATATTTATACATGATGGAGCATCACCCCATGTTGCTTTTCCTATGAAACAAATGTTACTATCATTATTTGGAGAAAACCATTCGGCCTAAAAGTGATGAGCTTTCACTTTCAGACTGAATGGCCACCTAAGTGCCCAGACTTGATGTCCTGCAATTTTTGATTACAGGGTACTTGAAGACATGGATTTACAGAGATCGCCCAACATCACTGGAATGCTAAAAGACTTTATACCATAGCAGGCATCAATGATACCTTGAGAAATGCTGTTCATGCTGTCCATAACATTGTTACTTGTCTTCGGGACAAGCTCCACAACAAAGTCCATCAACTTATCATCAGCTTGGGAAGCCTTACTTAACAAATCCCTGAAGTAGCACTATACTCTCACTGTGCAAGTCTAATATGATGACATCAGCTACACAAGACAGCATTCCAGAATGCAGTTTTTTCTAAAACAACGGTCAACTTCAATGGGATATTTAAATTTTTAGAACACAAAATTCCGTTATGCCTGAAGAAGAACCCGACAAGGTTCGAAAACATTTGCGATTTACTGAGAGAAAAAGCACTCCAGTCAAAGGCACTTTAGTTGTTTATTTTAAAGTCCATCACATTGACATTTGCTATGATGCAGTTCTGTATGGTGTTATGAATCAAAATTCCATTTGATGGACATAACTGGAACTAAGTTTGACATTTTTCTGGCAAAACTCTATGCATTTCTATGCTAACTGCATTACCATGTAAAAAATTCATTAAAAACATTTGTTATTAAATAGTTTTAGTTTTACTGCTTAAAAGTTGTGAATGTGTTTAATTGTCAAAAATTCACTGAAATATTGATCTTTCAAATGTTAACAGGCTTTTGAATCACCCTGTATTTGCAAAACTTTTTATCTGATATTTTATTCATGTGACTAGTAAGTAGACTTATAAGAATTTGTATGCCACTAATGACACTAAAAAGGCATTTGCAGAGACAAGGTCAACTACCTCCCATTCGATCATGAAAAATGATATATTTTTTGCAATTTCCTTCCCCTTTAAACTGTACACATTATTAATGGACAGTCTGTATACAAAACTGCCAATTTCTTTCCAAATTCAATGACCAGTCATGGATTAAACAAAAAATTCTTAAATAAATCTATGTACTATTTTACAGTATTTATTAGTAGTACTGTGTTGTGTGTGTTAACCCATATGAATCTCACAAAATAATGTTAATAGCGATTAACCAATTAATCATTTTTAGCACATTAACATAATTTAAATAATTGTTACTTGCCTGAATTTAAATTTGAGTCCTTTGCTTAATGGGAATGACCAATTTGACTCTATACGTAAAAAAGAATTTGGATTTCTCACAGTAAAAACTTGACTAGATAGATAGGAAATATTCTCGGTTGTGCAATACGTTTGATGCAGTAGATATATAAACAAACATGAAGCAAATTTTTTAAGCATAATGCCTTTTTGAAAATTAACCTGTAGAAATAAAAATTTTATTGATTTTACAAATAATGTTCTATTTCAAAAAATTAAAAATTTTGTATTTTGCAAATATTACATATTAAAAAATTAATCTTACAATTTTTGCAATTTTATTTGGACTAAAATAGCCCATTAATCCAAAATAAATTTAGCTAGAGGTAAGCAATTAGGCCACTATTTCATGATAAATTTAATAATTATAAATAGCTACATTGCTATCTTTATTGAATGCTTTTTTCATATAGCCAGTCATTTAAATTTAAACAATGGCTATCTGAAATAAGCATTTAATACAGATAATAATAGGGAGCCAGAAAACCCATAAAGTAATATTTGATAATTAAACTGCCTTTTAGACAAATTACTTTGTTTCAGATTATTAAGTGTAATGTTATAAAGTAACATATTCTATCTTGCAGCACTAAAATCAATGTTTTATTCAAAGTTGAAAGTACTTTCAATAGTTTATAACTATCCTCTTCAGGCTGATTTGAGTAGATTCGCATTGAACATAAAAATCATTTGATGCAAGTATACTCAAATCAGCGGTAATATAATTTTTAAAATATCTTTATACATTTAAAGTACTCAAAACTAATTTCATTTTCTTAACTCTCAAAACATTTTTGTTTAGTTTGAGTTCAAATGCAGATAAAGATTCACTGTTCAGCAAAAAGCCATATACATAAAGTACAGAATGATGAAGGCATGGGTAGTTCTGACCAGACAGTTCTTGTCTCAACACTCAACGCGGAGGCCCATCAGCGGCCAAGCAGTCTTCATTCCCCAAACACAGAGTCTGGTCATGGGTTCACTCCTCGCTTGGACAGGCTGCCATGTGGAATTTTCTGGGTTTTCTCTACATCTGTAATGTCTAAATAGGGGCCAGTTTTCTTAAAAAGACCTCCTGGAAGGCATCCCCCTAGGCACATTGCCATAACTAAACACACAAACAAACACTCGACACAGAACAATTCCTAGTAGTTCCAATCCCAGAACTGTCTGAGAAACCATTTCAAACTACTGTACCGGCCATTTTTGAAAGATCTTTAAATCAAAAGATTTGTCGGCTTTACCACACTTTTTAAATCACACTATTTCCAATTTTTTTTTTTACCATGTATAAGGGCAATCTCCGACACTCCTACATGGCACAATTTGCAAAAAAATTTTTTTTTCCGGATGAGAAAATTATTATTTTAATGGTCTATTTACACACAACAGTGACCATTTGGTGACAGTGATGTCAAGCATGGCACAGTGATGAGTATTTACACACAACAGTGACGTGACCATGCTATTGGTGAGTGGTCATGGACTTTTCTGAGGACGAATTGGTTATGATAGCTATATGTTTAGATCAGCGGTTCTTAACCTTTTTAGTAGTCAGCCCCCCTTGAATCTAAAAATAAGCTCTTGCACCCCCTTAAAAATGTGTGTATATTTGTTGCATGAGGGTTTTACCCAATTCTTGAACTGTGTTAGAGTGAATCCATGCTATAAAAGCACCGTATTATACAGGAATGTTCCCAATTCTTGAACAGTGCTAGAGTAAATCCATGCTATAGAAGTGACGTGTTATACGGGGGTTACCTGTAAATATTGTTACAAACCTCGTTTACGTTCTTATTCAAGGTATGTGAACACATCTCAACTAGTTTCTGTACTGTACGTGACAATGTGACTACATTAACTGCATGTACTGACGATCCAGTTCCAAATTATTAAAATTATTTATTTAATTTAATTATAATTATTAAGTTTAGTAAGAGATGGCGCCTAACGCCAAGCTCTAGTGCCAAATTGTCTTATTAATTATTTATTTATTATAGCCAACTCTAGCCCGATAATTCGGCTCTTGTGGATGTATAGTACTGACGACTGATGACAAGCGTGATGTGCCGAGAGACGGTAGAGTAGAGAGTGTAGAAGTGAGATGGTAGAGAGGGAAGAAGTGGGAGTGCCATGTTGCTGGGTACCACAGTTTGTAGAGAACAGGGTTGCCTAGTTCATATCTTTTTTTTGAAATTTTTCTCGCACCCCTGGAAATGCTCTCTCGCACGCACCCTAGGCTGCATGTGAGAGAGGTGCAGGCCCCCTAGGTTAAGAACCACTGGTTTAGATGAAGAAGAAAAGAAAATGCAATCAAGAAAGTGCCACAAGTGGGTACATCAAGCATGGACAAAAAACAGCAACAGAAGAGGAATTTCATACTCTTCATATATTTGTCATCTATTAATTTTTTTATATCTCATGAATATTTTCGAATGTCCCAACATGCATTTCATATTTTATTAAACAAAACAGAGAAATATTCATTTTGTACCTAATGTCCATGTATTTCAAATGAGATAAATCAAATAGAACAGGGTGTTGATGCATGATTTCAATTAAATGTTTGTCATCCGTTGGAAAACAAAATTTACCATCAGTGAAAATATTGTTCCCATCAAATGTACTTTCACAGTACTGTCACACCACTGCCACTGCACAGCACTGTGACGGACGAGTCTGGACAGGGTGGTTTAAGACTAGGTCAACGATTTCCCACCAGCAAAAAATCACTGCACTGAGCAGACATTGTACGGTCACGTCACTGTTGGGTGTAAATAGACCTTAATTATAAATCAGCCCATACAGAATCCCCAGATCTTCAGGGGACGTATTCCAATTTTTGAAATGTAAAACAAGCCACCACATCATTACCCATCAGAGCATTTTCACATTTACGATGATTTTAAAAGTAGATTTCTTAACATTTTACATGGAAAAAGCAACCGCGTGAAATACGTAACCTTATTTTAAATAATTTAAATGTTTTGGTGGTTTTATAGGAAACTTTGGGTGAGTACAGGCTATTTTAATAACGTAAGATGATAAGGGTCCATTTACACACAACAGTGACATGACCATGCAGTGTCTGTTCAGTACAGTGATTTTTTGCCAGTGGGAAATTGTGACCTAGTTTTAAACCACTCTGTCCAGATTTGTCTGTCACAGTGCTATGCAGTGGCAGTGCGTGACCATACCATGAAAATAATTTGACCCGAATGATATTTTCACTGGCAGTAAATTTTGTTTCCTTGTGGATGACAAAAATTTAGTTAAAATGGTACATCAACACCCTTTCTATTTGATTTATCTCATTTGAAATACATAGACATTGGGTACAAAACGAATATTTTTCTGTTTTGTTTAATAAAATATGAAATGCATGTTAGGACATTCAAAAATATTCAAAAGACATATATTTGTCATCAATTAATTTTTTTATAAAGAGTATGAAACCCCTTCTGTTGCTCTTTTTTGTTCATGCTTGATGTACCCACTTGTGGCACTTTCTTAATTGCATTTTTTTTCTTCTTCATCATCCAAACATATAGCTATCACAGCTAATCCATCCTCAGAAAAGTCCATGACCACTCACCCACCGCACGGTCACGTCACTGTTATGTGTAAATACTCATCACTCTGCCGGGCTCGACGTCCTGTCACCAAACAGTCACTGTCGTGTGTGTAAATGGACCTTAATGGAGCAGATAAATAGCGTCTTTCGTTCGTTGATTTTACGTAAACAGATTTCGAACGGCGGAAACGTAAATTGCCGGCGGTACGACGGGGCGAGCAGAGTTTACGGAGGCGGTAACGCACCGTCGAAATCCACGTGGAAAAGTTCCGAAAAACGTAGCGAAAGTAACAAACGCGCGCGTTCGGACGGAATTTCTCTTTCCGGAAGCAGTGGCAGACGACGTCGGCATTTAACCGTCGACGGCGCCGTCTTCCGGCCGTTTATGGAAGTCGTCGGACCCCTACCGGAAATTTGCCGGCTTCCGGAAAAGTCCGTCGGATCTCGGAAACCCCCATTCTGACGGCAACCGCGGCCGACGCCATTTTATAAGTCGACAGCAGACACCCACGGAGCGGCCGTGGCCTCGGCCTGGGTCGGCTCGTATTCTGCGGACTTCCGGTAGGGCCGGATCCGGAACTCCGGGACCTTTCCGGCTCTTCTACCCGGCGCGCGCGACAACAGACGGAAGCCAACGTCGCCCGCTACCCCCGACACCGGCGGCGTAGTTCTTCCCGGAAACGGTGCCGGCGGAATTTGGGTCGGTGGAAGCCTTCCGTCGGAAAGCTCCGTAAAGGGATTTCCCTCGTCCCGACCTAAACGGAAATCGGTCGTACTTAAAAAACGGGAACGACGGAAGCGTTCGGCCGCGTCCCCCCTCCACCATCTACGCCACCGCTTCGACTAACCCGTCCTCGCGCCATTTCGCTCGAAAGCCAGAATTGCAACGACGGAAGACGGTCCGACTACCGGAGCCGGTTAAAACCACCGGACGGACAGAGGAAGCGGTCGACTCCTACCTTTCGACCTTCGACCTCTTTTATTGGGCGCCGCTTGCCGGGCGGAAGAAAATCAAGCGGAGAAAACGGCCGGACGGAAACCGAAGAACATATCCGTCGAACGCAGGACCGGGATCCGGGCCGGGGCGCTCCTTCCGGACGTCGACGGTTCCAAACTCGGAGAGTCTGCGCCGGCGACCTTGGTTCTCCCGCGATCCGCTCCGACTTCGTCTACTTTCTTAACTTTTAGTTTGGGCTTTCTTCGGTAGATGGCGCTTCGAGATTCCCGAAAGATTTCCTGTCTTTTCGACGGGAAGGAAATCGTTTTAACCCAGGCGATTAACGGATACCGAAATAAAATGGCGCAAAGGAGGGACGAGGCCAGGCGGAATTATTTCGCCGACCTCGCCGACGCTTCTTCCTCTGCTTAAAATACACCTGTTATTAGCCACGCGTCGGACCGGTTACCGACTCGAGGCGGAGTTTCTATTAAACGCTTTAATAGAACTGACATCGGCCGACGTTAACTGATCGTCCTTTATTCGCCACCAATGAACTGCCGATTTTCCGGAACCCTTTCCGCCCGGCGGCTGGAAAAAGAGTTTCCGTTAGCCGCGGATTTTAAAACGTGACCGCGTCACTTATAAAACCACCGAAGTGGACGGGGCCGACATTACTACCGATCCGTCGAGGCCATGTTCGAAACTACGGCTGTTCTGGTACTAAGGTTTTCCTTTGCCGATACTTTTTGGCTAAGTCTGAGAAAACTTCGTTATTCGCTTCTGAAAGAAACCTATTATTATTCCGTTTCTACGTGACGTATTTCTAATACTTCCAATCGACACCGGATGGCCGAGCGGTCCAGGTGGCAGCCTACCGCTCCGGGGACCCGGGATGGCACCGGACGGGAATTTTTCGGGGGACCCAGGATATGCCGGGCCCCGTCCCATTGTGGGCCTGACTATACCCATAATGAGCTGGATAACACAGGCCCGTTTAGTGCCCATGAGCGGAAGAAGTTTTAAAAAAATACTTCGGATTTAAAAATTTAATAATAAAAAAGATGCAAATCGATATTAGATTCTTTCTATACCGAGAAGCGTCCCAGAATATCGCTATATTAGGTCTCCAACACGGCGCAACATTTTTCGAACGATAGTCCAGCGTTGATAAAAGTTGTGTACGTAATTTGCCGTCAGGCGCGAAAACTATAGATCAGTTCAGTAAATGAACGTAAGTGCATGGGTGTACGCTCCGGTCATTTAGTAAAAGAACTGGTTTCGGTGCGCGATGTTTGTTTAAAAAAAATTCTGGTCGCTTCGGGTGTCAACACTTCGCATTGTCTTTAGAATCGGTTTTTAATCGGTACAATAAAATGGCTGTCCTGTGTTTTACTAATTTCGTTACCGAGAGAATGAATTTTATTTCTTAACCCTGTGTTAGGCGCGCAGGGAAGTTGAACACGGCGGGGCGCGCGGGGTGTACGTGCACCCCGCGTGACTAAAGGTGTTACTGAAAAAATCAAAATTTTTTTCGCGATTTTTTCGTTTTTGACGTTAGTGGGATTGTGTTTCTGATGTATTAATCAACAATACTACTTAAACTATATCTTTTTTATTTATTTATAACGAAAACACAAAAGTATTACGTTTCGCGAATTTTTCAGGAAAAAAATCGTCAACTTCAAAAGTCTATTTTTCAAACTGTAAACAAGTCTGTTGCTATCTAATCGTTGAATCGTATTCCCGTATGTGTTTTTTAACTGTTCCAATCATTAAATGCTTTGTCACAAACCCCAGGCCAAAAATATTTCAGTATTTCCAAAAGTACACCCCCTGAAACTCTACAGCGACCAGAGATAAAAAGGCGAATTATTGCCAGATAACATCGATAGTTAACTTCTTTTACACTGCAATTGGTTACTTTCTTTGTCTGTTATTACATCCACCAGTAAAAACAATTGTCGGTAAAATTCCCGCGAAATGCCACGCCCCCGCAGACTACCACTTTGACTTATGTAAACAGTCGCTATAAAATCGCTTGTTTTAATCGTTTTTTTTACTTTTAATTTAGTTACGAGAAATTTTCTGGCGTTATTCGGACAAATAAACATGTTTTCAGGACCATTTAGCAATAAATATTTCCAAAAACGCCATTTTTCAAACTTTCAATGCTAAGTCTATGGGACACTTTTTTTCCGTTTATTTGCCTTAAAAATGTTATTTACACGCCTTCTATGGTCTTATTTGTCATTTGTATTATGACTGGTTCGATATCAAGCAATGACCGTTTTTTCAGTACACAAACTTCGGTCCACCCCCTCCAGTGGTCGCGCTAAAAAAACTTCCTCCGTTAGTCGCGCGGGGTGCAGGTGCACCCCATGCATTTTGCTGTGTTTTTTTTGAAAAAAGTTTTTTTTTCCTGGAATTTTTAACATTTTCAGTGCAATCTTCAGTACTTTGAAGGAAGGTACTGAGGGGATCATTTTTGAGCATTCATTACATGAAAAAATACACGCGTTTAAAAACGTTTGGGGTGCACCTGCACCCCGCGCGCCTAACGCAGGGTTTTTAACAAAGAATTATCTCGGACAATTATCCAAAATGGTACAGATGTTATATAATATATACGATAATATTCTTTTTTTTTTCTTTTCCCGGCTGTTATATATAACAGAGAGAATGTATGGCCATCGGTCAAAAAATGACCCTCCCCAAGATTTTTACATTTTTGCTCTTGGGACACCTTTAAACGTCGAGAAATGCAAAAAGATTCAATTTTTTTTTTTTTCTGTATGTATGAATGTTAGACTGTGTGGAGGACACGATTTTATTCACCCTCTATGAAACTTAACTCCCGTGCTTTTTGTCGTAAATTTCTGAAATTTTGCAGGGAGGTTTTTTACTGCGGAAATCGGGGCTATTAAATTTTGGTGGTTAAAGGTTCGAGGTGGGAAAATAAAAGGGGTACCCAGAAACATATCACATATCACGAGTAGGGTCTAATTTAATGACAATTTTATTCGTTATTAGCATTTACAAATTTTTGTAAAACCCACCCTTATTCTCAAAATTTAGCTTTTTGCATTTTATAATAATTAAAAAATATAAAAAGTTTCTAATAATAAAATATCTTACTGGGAATTTTTTAGAGTAGTTATTTAGAAACGCGGGCCCACAAGTGACCGAATGGATAAAACCACTGAACACTGGTTGTTGGTCGTGGATTCACGCTGCCTGCCTGGCCAACGGTCTGACCACGTGCATTTTTCTGGGCTTTCTTCACGTTTGTAACATATAAATAGGATCCAGTTTCCCCATAAAAGACCTCCCTGGAGGCATTTCCCTAGGCAGATCGTTCATGTGTCAAGTTACGGGATATGAACAAAACCAAATCTTGAACACTGGAAGAGGGTGAACCAATACCCGCGACAGAAGACTCCTACACGTTTGAGAATGAAGCGGCAGCATCGTAGCTAAAGCTTACTGTGAGGTCAACAGCAAAGCATAAAACCATGTCAAACAGAATTCAATAAAACGCCTATTCTCTCGTTTTCTTCCTGAAACCTAAATCATTAATACCACGGATCGGAATACGGGATGCCACACTAATACAGAACACCATTACATCAAGGTCTATAAATGCAAGGTCTGGACACGATACTGTGATAAATTGCGGCAGTCACCATTTTGGTTCCTTTGTGGTAATGTATATGGTGTTTGTAGAGCGAATTTGGTTCTGTTTTTTTTCGATCTCAATTAATTTGATTTCTTGTTATCTATTTTTGTTTTAAATAGTTTGATGTTTGGTACCGAATTGTAAAATTTCGTCAGCAAAAGACAAAAGATTAGGCTTTGTTGGCGTTTACTCGCCTAACAAAGTTTGGAGAGCTAAATGGCTTGTTAGGCGAGGAAAGGAAGCATCACATTCTATAGTAGACGCTAAGATTTCGGCGAAAAAGTGATAGATGTTTGTCTACATTTGTGTTGGATGTATGCGCTTTGCTTTTTCCACTCCTAAAACGTATTAGCCATCTGAGTCATCCTTGTATGTTATTACGGCGTTACCATTAAATAAAGCGTTAGAATACCTTAAATAAGAAGAATTGGACAAAATGTATTAATTAAAGGCAGACATGAAACATTATTAAAAAGAAATGTTTATCATCAATTTAATAATACGGGATAGTTTTCTAAGTCTAAACATGTGTTTGAAATTTTTTCAGTAAGTAAATTTACTTACAATCTGACTGAGATATCAAATTTGTTGCATTTGGTTCTTTAAGTGTTCAGACACTCTTTTATGTTACACAAAAAAAAAAAAAAAAAAAATTAAGTGATCTAAAGATCTCAGTATTATCAAGAGAGATCTTAAGATCTATAGAATTATATTTTTCCTTCAATCAACTGAAATAGAAATATTTGTTAAAGAATTGATAAATCTGTTCCAATGAGGTGATGCCTAGTACTGCATATCTCCAACCCATAGTAATTTCTGAACTAACAGGATCAATTACCAAATGATTGGAGAAAACAGATTTGCGAGTACTAGGCATTTCTAGAATAATAATTCACAAGTCAAATTCTATGGCTGCAAAATATTTGGATCCATGACACTTTCATGTTAAATTGTTCTTGGATGGAAACAAATACAAATTTCATATTCATTATGCAATAAAGAGTGGTATTGAAATTTACTAACTAATAATAAAGCTTACAGAATTATTAGTTCGTGTACTGAAAACTGTTTTTTTTATCTAGCAACCATAAAATGATGTACAGAAATTATACAAATGCTCCTCTACTTAAAATTGTTCTTACGATTTGCTAATTTCACAGCATAATGGTTAGAAATATTTTTTAATACAGTGAACCTCGCTTAACGAGTGATTCGCATTACGATCAAAGCAAATTGTAAAAAATGATTCGCTTAACGAGCGACGTTTCGCAAAACGAGTGACTAGGAGAGGGAAAATCCCGGATTGTGCGCATGCTCCATCAGTCTGCGTTTAGCACTCGTTCAGCTAGCATCATAGTGTCGCTCGTAATCACACAATTTTCCAAACTTGAGTTTACACATATTACGTTTAAACATCAACAATCGACGGCCGGATGGCCGAGCGGTAAAGGTGGCAGCCTACCGCTCTGGGGGACCCGGGATCGAATCCGAACGGGTCGAATAATCCCCAGGAATTTTTCGGGGGGTGGTCCGTTCGGATATGTCGGGCCCCGTCCCTCACCACCCGGTCGCCCCATTGTGGGCCTGGCCGAACCCATAATGGGCCTACTAAAAGAGGCCCTCTTAGTGCCCACAGGGCGGAAAGAGTTAAAAAAAAAAAAAACATCAACAACCATAGCCTGCTATATAATAAACACGCCAAACGATATGCCAAATTCTTGGGCTATGTAAAGGCTATAATTAAATATTAGAAAATAATTAGACTAGGGGTGCGACTATGCAGACGCGAATTTAGAGCGAGCGAGAGGTTGCGAGAGATTTAGTTTTCGCAAAGGAAAACCATGCATAAGCGAGAAGCGAAAAATAACGCTAGCGAGAGCGAATTTCTGGTTCTCGCACATGTTTGACCGGTTTTGATATTTATCACGTCTCGCCTCTTCTCGCCACATATTCTCGTTCGCTCGGAAAATTCGCTCGCTCGCGTCTGCATAGTCGCACCCTAAAGGTAGTCTGTTATGCTGCCATCTCGCATTAAATTTAATAATTATTTATTTATAATTATTAAATTTAATGCGAGATGGCAGAATAACAGCCTACCTTTAGTCTAATTAATTTCTAATATTTAATTATAGCCTTTACATAGCCCAAAAATTTGGCATATCGTTTGGCGTGTTTATCAGACATTATCTGTAAATTTTTTGTTTTCTGCAAATCCGATTCGCATTCCAGCTTGGTTCATTCCGCGCTATAAGAAAAGACGATGATGATTCACGTTCCTTAACAATGTATATTGTATAATTTTCTTTGAATAAACGTTATACATAAAATATTTGAGTATTTTTTACGGCTGGAACGCATTATCGTATTTACATTAATTTATTGGAGAAAAATGTTTCGCTTAACGAGTAAGATTCTGAAACGAATTATGCTCGTTAAGCGAGGTTACACTGTATATTAAAAATTAGTTTTTAATGGTAGATACAGATATAAAAAACTAAATATTTTGATCTGTTTTTGAATATTTGTAATTAATTATGTTTAATTTACATCAAAACGTTCACACAATCAACATTACAGAAATTTATAAAAAATATTTACATAAATGACAACTAATTTTTTAAAACTTTTTTATCACCCAAAATAAATTATATATTTACAATGCCTACAACAAAAACAGAAGATATTTTATTACTTTTCGGTTTGAGAGAAATTTCTCGTGACTCACACTACGTACAATCGAAACTTTTCGCTTAACACCCTTTCAAGTTTCACTTTATTATTCACCAGATGTTGAATCCAGCTTGCTTATTCAGCAGATATTGTGGCACTTCTCAATATTGCATAAGAGCAAAGTGTAAACAACTGAGAATTCGAGGCTGTATTAGGTTAGTGGATAAAATAATGTCGAAAATATAAATTTACGGAATGTTTGAATTAAGTTTTGTAACATAACGTAGCTGAATCATTTAAATACATTTTGAGGAGTCACAATTTGAAGTTGAAAGAGTGAACGGGAGAAAATTGTTGCTGATCATAAAAATAAATGTATAAATTATTGTAAATATTACCGTAAAATATTGTAAATATTAAAAGTGATGACATACCGAAATAAATGTCGTATGCCATTTGTTTTAAATTATATTTCCAGCTATATTCAGTAAATTTTAAATTTGTGGGGAAATCTTTTCCATAAACGGGAATCTTCATCTTAAACTAAACAGTAAAACACACAGAATGTATTTGCGTCAAAGCGTGTAAGTAAAATCTAGCCATGTACGGTACTATAATGCCCAAAATCTTCACTAAAGAAATGATAAAAAGGATGAAAACTGCATATGGTAGGTAAATAGAATATCTATTTACCATATGCAGTTTATCATTTGGTAAATGGAATATACTGTATCTTTGTACTGTAATCTGTTAATTAACCTTCCAAAAGCTACTCACAAAGTCAACCAAAATCCAGCGATTAAACAGTTGCACGAACTTTTTCATCTACCTTCAAGTAGACATCCACAGGCGGAATATTACGATTCTACGAGAAAATTCTTCATTTAGAGTAGCATGTACAGGTACCGTACCAGTGGCGTAGCGTGGGTGCAGGCGGGAGGGGCGGCCCTCCCCGGGCAGCACTTTTAGGGGGCGGAAGAATTTTACAATAAATACACATTACACAATACGCCTGTACAATATACAATAATGATGATTGTTCTTTAGAATTACTGTATATTTTAATCTTTTGAATTGAAATACCCAAATAAGGGGGCGGCGAAATTTTCCTCCGTCCCGAGCGGCTGACACCCACGCTACGCCACTGGTACAGGTACCTGTACATGCTACTCTAAATGAAGAATTTTCTCGTAGAATCGTAATATTCCACCTGTGGATATCTACTTGAAGGTAGATGAAAAAGTTCGTGCAACTGTTTAATTGCTGGATTTTGGCTGATTTTGTGAGTAGTTATGTATTTGTATCCAGTATTGTGTTGTTATTCTGTTAATCTTCGTTAAAGAAGTTTCAGATTTTGAATTTCAAAATAAAATCTCTCCTTGTACTGCAATGGCTAATATCGTTCACTTTTTTCAATTTAGAAATAAAATGTAATACCTTTCAATTATATTCTGTAACTAAAGAAGTTTCAGTTTTTCAATGGTTTAATAGCGTTTGTAATTGCAACATTAAAGCGCGGTTCTTGGATCGGTACCAATCTGTAGACTGTGTGGTACAGTTTGTTTTCTGACAGTTGTATAACAACATAATGTAACTTATTAAACAGAATAAATCTGTTATAATATGTTGTTTGTGGATCGAAAACATAATTTAAAATTTAAACCAAAATAATTGAAACGAAGAATTTCTGTCATTTAAATTAATATTTCATAATAATTGATAACATAGTACAGATTACATATTTTAAATGAATAATTATGTTGCTGAATTAATAATCATTTTATTATAAAATAAACAACAGAATAAATAAAGATGAAGTTGATATTTATATTTGTTGGTATTGCCTACTGTTTAATGATTTTCCATGAATATACTTATTTTGGTGGTTTTCTTTGTAATTTGTATTACTAAAATGTTTTGTAATAATATTACCCCTCTCTTGTAACAGGCGTATGCCTATTATAAATAAAGCTTATTTACTTACTTACTTACTTAAATTTGTCTAATTAATTTTTAAAGTTTGTAATATATATATGTACTTATTTAATTACTGTTATGTTAAAAATAAATTTAATTTATATGCATAACTTCTTTCGTTTGAAAACTTTCTTATTATCTCTTTATATAAAGTTTGAGAGAAAGGTTTTCTTTTATCATGATATAATTTCTTGATATAATTTGAGAATAAAAATGTTTACTCTGATGCTCTGTTTGCAGTTTGTGTAATACAAAAATGCATGTGAATATAAAAAAGTAAATATATTCTTATTTTAATAAGTATCTACAGATTTTTTCTCTAATTTTGCATTTCAAAACTAAATAAATTTGTCCTTGTACTGTATCACGAACAATCGACATAGCTTTTTATTTTAAAATCTGTTTAGTTAAAACCCTTAATTACGTCAGACTAACCTCTAAACGAAAAAAATCCTGTATTTGAAATTATAAATGAAATTTTGTGGCTTGAACTCGAAGGAACGCACAGTTTACACGTACACATGAAATCTATACCGTGATCATAGAACTAAGGAACCAATATGGCGGCTCCATATGGGTCATTGGTGTCCTAACCTTGTGTTTATAGACGTTGTTGTTGATGTTGTTGTTGTTGTGCTGGTGTACTTCAGCTTCTTGGCTATATCGCCCCGCTCGTCCCACTAGGTTAGCTGATTGTGTAGAGCTCTTCTTAGTAGTCGTAGTATTTTAAATATTCCCGAAAAAATTTTTGTACCGAAAAATTTTTTGCGGTATATCTTAGTTTTACTTTCTTCGAACTGTATACAGTCGCTAATTTTCGTTATGCCGGCATCCGTAGTCTTCTTGCCATGTAATATTTTCTGCCTGAAGTTGGTAAATGATTTGCAGTCATTTATGGAAGGTGTTGTTAATTTTGATTACATTTATTCGTATTGCTTAGAGAATGTTTGAATGGGAATTGGTTGATGAGTAAGGTTAGATTCTTGCCTTGTTTATTAGGGTTATCATATGGCGGTCGATATTATCGGATTGTTTTAGCTTAATTCAATTGTGATACCATGGAAAGTCGTAATTGTGATAATTTGTCCAGCTCTTCTGCATATGTTCAGCCGTTTAATTTTTAATTAAAATACAGAGGTCTTCGGCAACTATTATATCGGTTGAGTAGTTTTATGTTTACCTTTTGCCAGTTTGTCTACACACTCATTTATATGCTTTAGGTTACCAGATGAACTTTATTAGCTTGTCCCACATAGAATCGTTGTCTTCCATATGTTTTCTATGATTGCAGGGCGTTTGCCATTCGTTTGTGAAGCCATTGCTGTGAGGACAGCTCTGGAATCAGTATATATAATGACTGATTTGTGAGTATTTTTTGCATAATTTACCGCCTGTAATATTACATAGCCTTCAGCAGTGAAAATGATTGCCTTGGGGTGTAATGTATAATGCACTTCTTTGTTATTGGTAATTCTATGATGGCCGCTGTTACGTTGTTTGTTGTTTTAAATCCATCGATAGCTAAGATTAGTTCGTCATCGTTTTGTTCTAACCATTCGTTGAAGCGGCCGGATGGCCGAGCAGTCAAGGTTAGCAGCCTACCGCCCTGGGGGACCCGGGATCGCATCCGGACGGGTGAAGAAATCCCCAGGAATTTTTCGGGGGGTGGTCCGTCCGGATATGTCGGTCCCCGTCCCTCACCACCCGGCCGCCCCATTGTGGGCCTGGCCGAACCCATAATGGGCTTACTAATAGAGGCCCTCTTAGTGCCCACTGGGCGGAAAGAGTTAAAAAAAAAAAAAAAAACCATTCGTTGAAGCAACCACCTATCAGATCTTGAGATTCATCGTGAGATTGGAAGGGATATCTGCACCTGTATAGATATCTTCCTATTGTGAGTGTTACCACCCGTGTAGCTGATACAAGATGAAATATCTACATGATGTTTTTTGATCCAGTCACAGAAAGTTTGTGCCAATAGGAGTCATACCAGCGTGCTCCCTGCATCCGAGTAAACTTGATGGAAATGTGTTTAAGCAGGTCATCTTTATTGCGGTTTTTGATGTTGTGTTATAATTCTCTACTGGAATCATTGGTAGGTGTTTGGTTTACCTGAAGCACGTAGAGTAACAAAATTGTTTGTGGTTTTGGAAAAACCAACGCTTAATTTAATGTACAGGTTTTGTATTTTGCTTGCATCGTCTGGTATTGATGTTTCCTTAAGTGAGTAAAACCGGGTATTAAGTATTCAATGAGGCTGCCAATCGTACTCTCGGCTACGGCTATTAGATCTTCAGGCAAGTCTCCATATCTTTTACTACAAAAAATTTTGAATATGTTTAGGAGTTTTTTGTCATGATACCTATATTCCATGTGATCGGTCCAAGTCATCCTTGTGTTAATCCCGATTCCTAGAATTTTCATTTTCTGAACAGTGGGTATGCATTGGCTATTTAAATGACACGAGAGGACTTTGTTTAATAAATGGGATTGCCATAATTGAGCATTTTTGAATTTGGATATTGTTCTCGTTGTAATAAATCCATCTATCTAGTTTATGAAGGAATTCATCGGTGCTTTGTTTAGTTTGATTTGGTGTTGCTCCGTGGATTACGGCAGTAATTTCATCGGCGTAAACAAACAGTATTATGTTTTCTTCCGGTTGGAAGATATCATTGACAAGTATTGCAAACAGAAATGGGGATAAATGTCTTGTGGAATGAAGGTTGCATTAAACTAATTTCTAACGCCCTATAGTATCCAGGGGTCGGCAATTTGTCAAGTGAGAAAACCCAAATTGTCATGGAATCAAGATACCAAAAGTACCAGAGAGCCACATCGAGGCTTAACTGCTTGGCTGATCGCGGACCAACTGTGTTGAAGGACGCCCCCCGTAGTGCGCGTTACAGGCATTCCGTGATAATAATAAATTCCTATTACAAATATACTGAATTATTTATATTGTTATTGGCTATCGGCCAAATGAATAATAAAAATTTATATTATTAATGTAAATAATGTATATTGTTAATTTAAATGTGCGAAATACGACCTACGACAGGGGCGCCTCTAGTGGCCGTTTTCGGCATAGCGTTACACGGACGGACGGACACGCGTTCAATAGGTTTTTTTTTAAAACTCTTTCCGCCCTGTGGGCATTAAGAGGGCCTCTTTTAGTAGGCCCATTATGGGTTCGGCCAGGCCCACAATGGGGCGACCGGATGGTGAGGGACGGGGCCCGACATATCCGAACGGACCACCCTCCGAAAAATTCCTGGGGATTTCTCGACCCGTTCGGATTCGATCCCGGGTCCCCCAGAGCGGTAGGCTGCCACCTTGACCGCTCGGCCATCCGGCCACTGCGCGTTCAATAGGTTATATATATATATAGATATGCTTTAAATGCTACCACTCGCATGCGATTCATATTGATCAACGCGAGTGGTCATGTGCGGACGGGCTAAAGAATAGTAAAGAGTATGCCGTACGAGTTGAAGTTTGTTCGGCGGTTCTATCTCATAAACTCATAAGTTATAAGGCTACTTGAGATGAAGTGAGATTGGAGTTTATGTCCGAAGAGCCACAAACGCCTATGCAAAGAGCTACATGCGGCTCGCGAGCCGCACTTTCCGACCCCTGCCCTATACTAACTATAGGTAACTATAGGAAAAACTAATATATTGATTATTGCCAGCTTAAACGGGTAAATCATTTTCTGTGAATAAAACAACAAACGGATTAAAATAGTTCAGATGATTTGTCTGGCAGATCAACCCTTTGGACAAAATCGAACCATTGAGTTTATCTGTAAATACAAGTTATAATTTTAGGCTTAGATAATTTTTTCACGTAAATTCCATCTTAACATAATTTTAAATTCATATTTCTGGTTAAACAAATCAAATTCCTTTTTACATCTTTGGGAAACGTAAATAAATGATAAATGATGCGTTTTCTTTTTATAATTTTTACAAAAAACAGCGGAACGACAAAGATTTCCCTCTTCGCCATATTAAACGTAAACTCGGTGCTTTCTCGTAGCAACAGGAAAGCGAGTTAGCAAACCTGCCGGTGGCGCATCCGTATCCTCACCCATGATTCTTGTTGGGCTGACTCTGTTTTCTATCTATGCCACGCACCATGGGCAGTGATCGAAAACAGTCAGTCATCGAATCAATGTGTACAGTACATTCGTGGCATCGATTCGATGAGAACCTGTATGATGCAAATCATAAACATATTTTGTGATTTTTGTGCACTTAGATACTCATGAAAATAGTTTCCTAATAATTATTCGTGATGCGGTTTATTCTGGCACCGCTGACTTGTATTTGAAGATTTAAGCATTTCTGTTTTTCTCCCTGAAAAAATATACGATTTCAGTAAATTCCTCGGATCTTTTAGCTGTTCCAGAAACGTATGTATACGTACTGTACTTAGTAAATTTCTGGAAATCACAGCAAAGCAGTGCAGACAGGGCCGGATTATCGAATAGGCAAAGTAGACAAATGTCTAGGGCCCGTAATTCGGAGGGGCCCGGCTTCAGTGCAGAAGATTAAGATTTCTCTGTTTCAAAAGGAGTGAAACATTATTTAAGAAATTAGATAGGACAGAAAATGCTGTATTTAACAATTCCTACTAAGCTCCGCTCGACTAGCCATTATCTAAAAAAAAGGTCAACAGCCATCCGTGCGTCAGAAGTAATGTGCGCACGAGATCTCTCGCACCATCTAGAAATATTCCTAGGGCCGCCTCTCGTGGTAGTACTGATGTGTGGTTATGATTTATTTTCTAAATCTAAACTTATACGTCGCGACATCGCATATTCGATGTAGCGTTCAAGTTGCTCGAGTGCGAAGATATTACAATTCAATAGTGTTTTATAGAAGAGTTAAAAAGGGTGACACTACGGTGTGACTTGGGGTGACACCACGATATCCGCACCGGGTGTCACCCATGCTAGCTACGCTAATGTCACATTGTATATTTGTTTAGAAGCAACTTATTTAAATGGGGCCTTAATTTAAATTTTGTCTAGGGCCCGCTAGAGGCTTAATCCGGCGCTGAGTGCAGACACGTAACGCGACCAAAACTATAAAATTAGATATGCAACCTAATAAAATGACAAACGTTACTTCGTCTCGAAGGTATTGAATAAAGGAGTGATGTTATTCATATCGGAGAGACCATCTTATGCAAGACCTGAAAATATATTGTTCTCAAAACGTCTTGTTTTTACGAATGCTGTACTGTTTAAATCACACATTTTCATAAATTAAGAACTTCGTATTGTTAGTTTTTAATAACAATTATTTTGGAAATAATGAAAAATTCTTTTGTCAGACTGAATCTTCATGGGTTCTCGCATTGGACCCAAACTAGCCAATTTACATACAAACATAGTGGACAACATTTACAACGTTAACGTTATTATTTTATAATGGATACAGCGATAACTGTTTAATAATTTACAATTCTCTTTTAACTAGCCCAGAAATTACAGTAGAGACTCGTTAATCGGAACCCCAGTAATCGGAACGATTTTCAGTCCGACTGTATCGTGCTGAATCGAACGTTTTTGATACTAGATTTACTTCTAAAGTATAATTTTCATGTTTTTTATATTCTTCAATATATTTATTTTGTTTGTACAAAATGAAGAAATAATTTTTAACGATACAATAGCCTCGATTATTATTATAAAAATTTTCGTTAGGCTTAAAATCGACAAAAATTCAACACGAAGCGACACGCAACGGAGAAAAATTTGAACATCGGACAGGTTAATATATTTATTCGTACATAATCGGTAATCGGAACAAATCACTAATCTGAACAACCTCAGTCCCCAATTGATTCCGATTTTCGGTTCTCTACTGTATTTCTGACCACGCGAACGATACAAAGGATTCGTACGAATATTCAGATATCCTGTATAATTTATATCCGAATACTCAATTCGATATAGAGACTGAAGAAAGTAAATTAATTTTTAGAAAAGTTAATTCACTGATTTTTAGTAAATACCCGAAACCCTGTAATGTTAAGAAAATTATCCACTATTATTCTAAAGCTCCGATTATACGAAAAAGAATATTTTTAGTGTGTTTGCGATAAAATTTAAAATGATAACTAACAACTGCCAGAAACAAACCGAATAAATAATATAAATACGCAATATCTATAATTTAAATGGTTACAATTAAGTAACATTTGGCTGAAAACTTTACAATAAACAAATCACTACTGAAAAACCGATTCGGTATTAATGTTCCATCGTATAAACAGCCTATTTGAAAGACTTGAAACATAATTTTGAAATTTTTGGATTATTTTGGCATCAAATTTTCATAACACGATAATTAAACAGTTCAATAATAATTTTGATAATACAAAAGATAAGAAAGATTTAGATTTGTTATGATTTTGTATTATATAAATTTTCTTGTATTTGCCAACCACCCTTCTCTTATGCCTCATAAAATTATTTCTATAGTAACCGCCACTATCGTCAATGGAAACTTGAGAAGTGAAATCAAGAGTTTACACACACCAACCGTTTCGTATAAATATTGGTCAAAATGTTCAACGAAAGTAAGAATAACGACGTTTTTTATAATAAGGCAAATTGAATGTAAATGAATTACATAAATTTTCTTCCAGACATTTTAAATCAAAATTAATTTATTATAATTATTTGTTTAAATCTTTCTGCTATAGGAACGTGCCCTACAGATGACCTCCCTTTGGGACAAAAACGTCCAGAGACATCGGGTGCGTTCATTAATAGCGGTCGCTCTGTCTCTCCGCTACTACCGGAGAGCGCTGCTCTACCGTTTGTAGGGGGATTAGGAACGAGGGTAAAATAACAACAAGATGGCGGCGCCCGTGTTATCGATAGTATCGCGAAGGAGGGTCTACGATTTTAAAATATGCGTTTTTCGGTCCGACTTTCCAGAGAGACGATCAATACCGAATTCGTCTGTATCCACCCTCGACCCGCCACACACTAAAGCCGTACAGGGTCTCCAAAATGGAAAAAGCGATAAACTAAGACAAACAATTTGAAACGATATTTTCAGTGTAAAAATAAGCTTTATTGTGTAAAGAGAAGCCCGAAAAACCCAATTTGATACAAAAATAAAAAGGGTAAACAAGAGAACAAAGTACAAGGAATACCGCATACAAATAAATGCCGACAAAATAATACCTTCCAGTCCTACGGCTCCACCCGCCTCGTGCCATTTCCTTTTTCCAGCCCGAGGATGAAGCAAGTCCGTGTCCGACGCAGAACTGCCGGGACGGAATTCACCACTTTGTTGGAAAGACGGAGAGTCGGACTGATGAGCAGAAATCGTTGTCAGAAGGACGAAGCGGCAGTGGCTGACAGCGGTCGGAGAATCTCCCCGGGTGGAAGAGGCCAGGCTAGCAGCCTGGGCCAACAGAGTCTACCTCCAACAGGCGCAGCAGGCCAGGGTCGCGCAGACAAGCCGACACGAATTCTTCTCGGCTTAACTTTCCGTCTCGGTCTGAATCCATTTTGCGGAAAAGAGCGGCGGTCCTCTCCTCTGGTGTCTGTCCATCCGGTGTCTCTCCAGCCATCTCGTACACGGACTAAAAAAAAAAATCATCTTTACAGCTAGTATCTCCAAAGACCTTCCCGCGATAACCGGCCGACACAAAACTGGCCTCGTTTGGATTCGCACGCTAGAACTTAACGGTTCCGATTCACGTGACAACAGATTTCCCAACAGCAACAGCAGCATGACTGCGTTGACGAGTCGAGTCCAGTGCGACTTTTACTACAACTGCAAGTGGAAAATCGAACGCTGTCCAATTACAGAGAAATCAACCATCATATTTTATTAAAAAGAACTTTTTATATTTTTAATTATTATAAAATGTTAAAAAGCTTAATTCTGCGCGTGGGGATGGGTTTTTATAAAAAAAAAAAAAAAACTAAATGCTAATAACGAGTAAAATCGTCGATAAGTCCGAACCTACTGGAGCTACACCCTAACAACACAACATCTTTCTTTATCTTCTACAGCTGTTTTAATATGGAGATTTTAGCACATAAAGGCTCTATAACACAACATCCTGCCCAGCGGTCAAGGTGGTAGCCTACCGTACTGGGGGACTCAGGATCGAATCCGGACGAGTCGAAAATTCCTGAAGAATTTTTCGGGGGTGATCCGACCGGATACGTGGGCCCCGTCCCTCACCACTCGGCCACCCCATTGTGGGCCTGGCCGAATCCAAAATGGGCTTGATAAAAAAGGCTCCTTGTTTAACTCTTTAGGCTCCTTTTAAGAGTTAAAACAGCCTAATAAAAAATACCCTGTGTTTATAGACATGCGCCTAGAAGTAGGAATGAATCATCACGATACTTGCTACAGTTATCACGTGACTTAGACGTCACTGCATCTTTTTCCTCTAGAATCGAGAGGAAAAGAAAATCGCTTGCTTCTTCTGGACTCTAGAAGTACTGTATATACAGTAATTGCATTGTATAGAGTTGGCATAAAAAAGGCCCGGCGAAATTAGTAGGAATTTTTTTCTGGGACTAAATCATATGATGATTAACAATCTTAATGATACATTGTTGCTAGTTAAAAGAGTATCGAAAATGATTATGAATAAATTTACTAAGTACATAACGACCCTCGTAGTTATATGCTAATTTCACAGATACACGTATTTGAGATCACAATAAATACACATAAGCCAGTTTTTATGTGGAATACACAGTATATACGAGTAAGGCAATTAAGCTTCTGCAGGAGAGAGCGCGAGAGCGAAACTTTCTCGTCGGCATGGGCGCGAGAGGTAGTGACGTCAAACTCTCGTGACATCTACAGCCAATTACCATAATGATTCATTTCTACTTCTAAGCGTATATGTTATATAGACCTTATTTCTAGTGTTTAAAAGCAAACCTAGCGGCGTTTCGACGAACTAAAACGACAATTTCTGGTAAAATTCCAGCCTGTCTGTATTTCGTAGGCTAAGAGTTTCTAGTCGCGGAAAATTCATATTTTTTGAGATATTAAAATCAAAGTAGTCATTACGATAGAAAAGCAAAACGAAAATTATTCGCACATTGCTTAATCTCTGGATCAAATTGCGAGTGTCGTTTCCGTATCGTGTAATCATTATTTTCACATTAAAACAGAATGGATTCGGATAATAATTGCTTATTTTTTACATACGTACCGCATATTATTAGATATCGACAAATTAAATAAATTGTTTCGAGAGAATAATTACAAATCGCGGGCGTAGCTTAAAAATCACTTTTAAGCTACTCCCCGGGAATATTTTGAAATCCAATTTCTCCAATCCAAACGCGGTTTTAAGTTACCGGGGGTAGAACTAACCGGGATAATCCGAAATCGCTACGCTGGTCTACTCCGAGATAGCGTCGTCCCCTACTCCACTAGTGGTGAAAAACGCTGGACTACACATAGCGATTAACGTGGAAAACCGAAGACTGGCGATGGAAGGAGCGATTTTTTACTCTTATTTAGAAACCTGTCGCATTATTCCCACCTGTGTCCGAACCGACTTTTAAAAACGGAAAATCTCGGATTATCCGGCATCTCGGACCGGAAGTCTCGGTTAAGGCCGGATTCCGTCGACTGCGGAACAGCACGGCGCCGCGCTAGAAGACCAATTTTAAAGGAAAAAAAAGAGTAGCTAACCTGAAGGACTTTCTTCATCTCTTCGGCCCGGACGAACCCGTCTCCGTCCACGTCGTACACCCGAAAGGCCCAACGCAAGCGCTCTTCCGCCGAACCGCCGGAAGTGACGGCCACGGCCAACAGAAACTCCTTGAAGTCGACGAATCCGTTTCCGTCGGCGTCGAAGGTCCTGAAGACGTGGTGGCAGAACCGGCGGGGGTCTCCCCTCTCGAACAGCGACTTGTACATCTCGGCGAACTTCTCTTTGCTCACCTTTCCGCTCGGACAGTCTTCCTACGCGACAAAGAAACGGTCAAACGCGTTTTTTTCTCTTCCCCAAAAGAAACGCTGGAACGAAAAAGAATTTTACTTACTTTAAATCCACGGTACCATTCTCTGATAGTTTCTTCTTGGTAATTCGTGCGACTCTTGAGAAATTCCACGTCTTCGTCGGTTAGATCGGCGGTTCTGCTGCCCGTGACGCCCATAGTGGACGCACCTGTCTCTAACGATAAAACATCTGGTCGTCATTCACCCTCTACGTTCCATTTTATTTCTAATTACCGCAATCGTCGCTTTATCCGCCGTCCCGTAGTCAAATAATCAACGACGTAAAATTACCAGTAAAAAAAATTGGATCGACGCGTCCGAAGATCCTTTCTAAGCAGACACTCTTCTACCAACCAATCGACGTTAAACTAATAAAAGAAAATACTTTCGGAATCCATCTGTCTCTGACAAGTTTTTCAACGAAATTTACACTTTCCGTTAAGGCAAAATTTTAGGGTAATTCGCCGATCTAGTCGAAGATGTTCGGAAAAAACGTTAATCGAACCGACATAATGACGACGAAGAGAAACGTAAAACATCCAGCAACCAGCTGCCTAAGTTTCCCGGCGAAAACATACTGTATTAGCGAAGTTTAAATTGCGTGGCTGTTAATTGAGTGGTTTTATTTAAAATAAAATTTATATTATTAATTGTAATAAAAAGATAAAAGGCATAATTGAGGCTAGGACGAGTTTTATAAAAAACAAACTTGTAAATGCTAATAACGAGCAAAATCTTCGTTAAGTAGACCCAGTGGAGATGTAACGTCTATCTCCCCACCCTCGGCCTTTAATCCCAAAATTTAATAGCATCGATGTCTGCTTATAGCCTACACAAGTTATCGCGCCAAATTTCGTTTCTTTACTTCATCCCGAGATATTAGACAACAATTAAATAGACACAACACACATCACACACATCAACGAAATTTTTCTTCTCGTTTTTTGGGTTCGGGAGATCCCAAGACGTCAAGATGGTCAAGACCCTCCGGATTTTTGCAACGATTCTAAGGGTACGACTACACAGAGGCAAATCTAGTAGGCAGCGAAATAGTTCTCACAAAGGAAAACCATGCACGAGCGAAGAGCGAGATATCTCGCTGGCGGCAGCGAATTTCTGGCTCTGGCAAATATCTGATAGGGTTTGATATTTATCGTATCTCACCTCTTCTCGCTGATTACTGCGCACGCACCTTGGCACGAGTAGACGATGACTTATCATATCTTTCGTCCACTGTATATATAAAAAGATTTTTGGTTTTTTTTTTAAACGGTAGATATGCATACTCGACGATCCAATGAAGAGGACGTTCTAGCAAGGTGCCTATAAGATGGATCCGTCTTGCTCCATCAACCAAGCCGAGTCGCTAGCCATCCTTAACACCCTCAGGATAATATTACTAGTTACAACGGTAAAAATATCAATATCATTAGCGACCGTCGAGTTGCCCTTTCCAGATTGGTAAGCGTAACTGCCACCTCCCCATGATTAACAATAGTTTAAAGATACTATACGAAATCCCGAATACTGTCAATATAAAATTTTACTGGATCAAAGACCACTCAGGAAGCAGAGGCAAGGACAAAGTAGACAATCTGGCCAAAAAGGTCTCCTCTTTATCCATTGAGTGTAGCTATTCCTTGATCCCCGTCCTAGGTTCAAGGTAAGCTGGACTCTATTCTAAAGTCTTGTTGGCAGAAGGAGTGGGATGGGAGCCTGATAGGACGTCTCATCCACAACTTTTACCCCAGCATCTCTCGTAGGATCAGCAACCGTCATTTTATCACCAATCACATCATGACCCAAATACTAACAGCACACGGCAATTTCAGACCCTATTTCTATAGGTTCTTGAGGAAGGGGATCGGTTTGTACCACTGTGATACTAATGAGAACTAAGATCCAATGCATCTAATCTTCATCTGCCCGGTTCACTCACGCCACCGCGCAAACCTTCGTAAGGTTATTGTAGAAAGAAGGTACTTTTGGCCCTGCGAAGTATAGACCTTTATAGAGGACCAGATCATTCAAGACCGTGGGACACCTGAAACTAACGGACTATACCACTATCAACCTAAGCGGCACCTAACAGACAGCTTGTCTCCTGGGTCAACAGGAACCCCCAAAAAGGGGACTCCTTATGGCTTCTTCTCAGTGCCACCCCTTTTTGTGCTAACTTTTATCAAGGTGGCCTCATCTGTCCTACTGCTCAAAGTATTACTTCTTCCCTGTAAATACAAATTGTTCTGCACGCGTAAACTATTTGTGTATCCTTGTTTTATCCAACAGTCCCTTTTGCGGTTCATGTCCTCCCCCTTCCACTTTCAAACCTCCAACTATCCCACCTTTCCATCTTTTCTTCAAATCGCTCTCCCTCCTTTCTTCATCTTTCTTATCTTTTAAGGCTACACCTTTGAGTACAGCCTTTCTTCTTTCACACGTGTGTAGATATGCGTAGTCATATAAATTCTGCTTTATTAACAAACTAGCTGACCCGGCCACGCGTTGTTGTGGCTCAAAATGTATCTATTATAAATGTATAACACTTACCCCGTGGGGGTATTTCAAAAAATCCCTTTTTAGTGTATATTCTGTTGACGTAACCTATTAAAACGCAATTAAAAACGCAAAATAGTATAAATAGAAGCGGAGTTCTTCACAGCAAGCCTTAATCCTGTCCCTCTTCCCCCAGTGGGTGGAATTTCGACATGTATATTATATAAAAACACGTGCGTATTCGAATGCAACGTGGTGTCAAAATTTCAAAGGAATCGGTAGGAACAAACGAACGTTATATTTTATTTATATAGATAGATAGATGATGATCTGCTTTAGTCCATTCTCACAAAAAAGTATAATGCCTCACAGAAAAACAAACTTAGGTCGTCGGAAGTTAGCGCCATCTGTTGGACATAAAAGCCTTAATCCATATATAAATATATTTTTGAAAGGGGGAAATGGTGGTCTTCACATATGCCAGAAACCTTAGCGGGAATGTATTAAACAACTTCCCGAAGTTTCATGGCAATCGGATAAATGGTGTGGTAATGCATGAAGGACAAACACACAGACATACATTCGATTATATATATATATATATATATATATATATATTATATATAGATAGATTATAATAAAGTTCTACGTCCTTTTGTTGCTTCCAGAGAGGCGGAACACCGTATTTTCGTTTTCTTTTTGCGTGTTCATTATAAAATAATGCTAATGACAAAAATTGTAGTAAGCGTCGTAGTCGAATCTTTTTGATTCTTACTTCCGTACAATGCAATAATTCACGCTTCGAGTTCGACCATGGAGTAAGTATAGATGGAGTGAACAGTCCCTATATTCCGTGCTTTAAGACTGGTCCATCGCACCAGAGTAGACCCAAGCGGCTGGAGTGACAATTAGTCGGTGAGATGACATCAGCAGTAAAGTGACGTCACCGTTCCTTTAGATATTTTAGGTATCTGCTTGCACCTCCATGCTACAGACAACCCTTTTATATTCTTTTAAAAAATTAAATAAATTTATGTATTGTAAACTTATACAGTTTTACTATTTACAATAGACAAATGAGTTGGATTTCTTCCATTGTGTGTGCCACACTCAACGAGCAAGAATATAATACATAGAGTGGCTGTAGCTACGCCATGTTGGAAGAAAGTTTAATACATGTCCGCCATTTTCCTTTTAGTCAAGGAGGCATGCCATTTGTGTTGTGCAAATGGCAACGAGCTAGAATATTCTAACTTGTGTAAAACTGTGCGAGGAAAAGAAGTTTTAACCCTTGACTGAGATGGTGCAAGTCAAAATGACCATACTTATTATTACTGTATTATTTTTTAATTTTGAAAGTAAATAATATGACATCTTTTTCTTTAACCCGTTATTTAAAAGTTTCTAAACAAGACAAAATATTCTGTAGCGATAAATTAAATGTATTTCTCAACATTCTTAATTTTACTCCCGGCTGTTGTGTGTACTGTACGTAGCAAGGGAAAACATTGGAATCGTGTCAAATTTGACCATTAGCTTTTTTTTTTTTTTCTTTCTTTGCAAATCCGCGTTTTAAGACCTGGGCAAAAAAAATCCGTGTATGCGTGTGTCTTCTTATCACAAGTAATCAATCTATAAGAAATTTCATTTCTTATAGATTGATTGCTTGTGATAAGGAGAGGTATGATAGCTTGGGTATAAGGAGCATTGATGCTATTAGATTTTAGTAGTTAAAGGTTAAAGGGGTGGAAAAAGGATCTTGTGTCATATCTCGAGAGAGGTCGGACTTAGTAACGAATATCATCTTCATTAACATTTACAAATTTTTAATAAAACTCATCATTACCCTCAAAATTAAGCTTTTTGCCATTGATAATAATTAAAAATATAAAGTTATTAGTAAAGGTTTCTTTTTCCAATAGTGAGACTAGTGGTATTTATTATGTCGTTCTCAATTATCCGTAATTATCAAAAAACCAAGATTAAAACAGTTCGCTTTATTTCGCCTATTTAACAATGCATTTCGGATTTGTAATTTTCCAATCCGTCTTCGGGACGACCAGGTGGCCGAGTGGTTAACATTGCAGCCTACTGTTCTGGGGACCTGGATTCGAGTCCGAACGGGTCGATAAATTTCCCGGAACTTCTCGAGGATGGTCCGTCCGGATATGTCGACCCGTCCCTCACCACCCGGCCGATCCATTGAGGGCCTGGCCGAACCCATAAAGGACTTGCCAAAAGAGGCTCTCTTAGTGCTCACAGGGCGAAGAGTTTTAAAAAATCCATCTTCGGGCTTCAGTGCCTAAAGTTATTGTCTACAACATAACGAACAAAAGATTAGTTCGTGTTAATATACTTTTGTTATCCAGAATGATGCATATAGTGCACAATTTGTACACGTCCTAATGGAGCAGTTTCTACATATCTGTCTCTTTCACTTACTGGCACGTTTTCTTTGTCTATTTTTGATGGGCAAATGCAACACTTCTTCCATTTCCCACCATTATTAGCTCCTTATTACCTATTAAAAGGTTTTTAACTTCAACAATATGGTCCATAACATGACAAAGGTCAAAATGTAGTTTTCAGTTGTAAATATTTTCAAAAACTATAATTATACTAAAACACAAATTCTACTTATATTATGCAAATATAGCAACAAAAACAGTATCCGAAAAAATTAACGTCCTGAGTTTGGTACGGATCAGAATGACCCGAGTACACTACAAATAAACAATCATACGTCTGAGAGTAAAGTCCTAAAAGACTCGGACTCGACTGGTTCGTACTTAGATTATAAAAATATTGTTATACTGAGGTTAAGAACTACACTTACACTTTAAATTCTGATCTCACCTTCTTTAAAATACCGGTAATTAAATAAATCTAGAAAATAGCTAAATTCGAGATTAAACAATCTAAATTTAAATCACATATCTAACTGCCTAAACCTCAAATCTTGGAGCAAACAAAACAATCTAGATTTAGATGTGAAAAACAGATTCAAAAGTGAAAATCCTGCCAAATACGCGGTATAGGCTTCAATGTTTTGACTTAAAAGTAAACTGGTGGTCGATAGTACTCGTCGTTGCCACCAAGAATGCTGTATCTAACGTCACAATCACTCTATGTAGTACAGTAGAGACTCGTAAATCGGAACCCCGGTAATCGGCACGATTTTCAGTCGGACTGTGTCGTGCTGAATCGAACGTTTTTGATACTAAATTTACTTCTAAAGTATAATTTTCATGTTTTTATATTCTTCAATATATTTATTTTGTTTGTACAAAATGCAGAAATAATTTTTAACGATACGATAGCCTCGATTATTATTTATAAAAATTTTCGTTAGGCTTAAAATCGACGAAAATTCAACAGGAAGCGACACGCAACGGAGAAAAATTTGAACATCGGACAGGTTAATATATTTTTTCGTACATAATCCGTAATCGGAACAAATCCCTAATCTGAACAACCCCAGTCCCCAATTAATTCCGATTTTCGGTTCACTACTGTATATTCTAGCTCGTTGGCCACATTGTAATCTTTGATAATGATAGCAAATTCAAACACAAACTACCACAATATATTTCTGATTTTTAAAATGCAGCAGTACAGTACATACTGCATATAACATAATAGAAACATAAGAATACAGAACCTATAGTATATATGTAGTCATAACCAAAAATTTAGGATCTAATTTACAATAAAATTTAAAATAATTAACTTATAATAACAAAACTAAACGTACTAAATAAAATACAGCAATTAAAAATTACTTTATATAATTACTTCTGAATTTACAGAATATGTATTTCCATACAGTACATTGCTCTGCAGTCCCAGTCGATACCCTACTTTTATGCTTTTTCCAGTAATTCTCTTTTCGACACTATAAAATGTTTTACACTATACAACGACCAGAGGAAACTTACGCTGCAAAGGACGACTAACCATTCGTAACGTGCGATGCGTTGATTGGTTGGTGTACAATTATAGTGCACACACCAACCGCCAGGAGCGCTTGCTGCAGTTGAACTTGATTTTCTTGTCACTATCCACTCCATATGAGTTCGATGCCAACGAGCGACTTTATCTCCACACCACTTTCTCCCGTTCTCTCCTAAGGTTGTCTCCTAAGATAGTCGTACCCTAAGGTTGCGACTTTGTAGACGCGAGCGAGCGAATTTTAGGAGAGAGCGAGAATATGTGGCGAGAAAAGGCGAGACACGATAAATATCAAACTGTCAGATATGTGCGAGAACCAGAAATTCGCTCTCGCCAGCGATATTTTTCGCTTCTCGCTTCTGCATGTTTTCCTTTGCAAGAACTATATCGCTCGCTACTAAATTTGCGTCTGTATCCTAAAACTCTCTCTCGTCACGTAAACATAAAAGCCGGGAAAGTAAAACGAAAACGATCGCAAATTGTTTACATAATCGACTTTTCAGTTATTTGGAATTTTCATTTTCTCCCTTTTCCAACATTTTTAGTGAATTTCACGTAAATATATTAGTAATAAATCAAGCGGGTCCCCATTAGTCCGTACCCAACCTTTCAAACTGTTAAAGTAACTTTAAGTAATTTTCATTCGTCTTAAGTTCGGTACTATCGTGCCCCCGTGCATAAAACGATTGTAGCCGTTACCAGCTTTACAAGTTACAAATTACCAGCAAAATATGTCAATTAAAACGTTTCGCGGCGAGTTACAAGCTACTAGTCGTAAGCAATTTCTATGGCGTAAAGTTACTTATAATCGGCAACGAGCCGCAAGTCAGCTACTCGCTAGGAGCATTACGCCTCGAAACAGGATTCAGAAAAGACTCCATATTAGTACTAACTTCTTTGGATTGGTTTGGTTTGGTTTGACTTACTCGGTTACGGCAACGCCACAGGCAGGACGTTCGGGGGAAACCGACATATGCGCTTTAGAAGTAGGAATGAATCATCACGATAATTGGCTGCAGCTGTCACTGCCTCTATTTCATCTAGAATAAGCACGTGATTGAATTATAAAGGGTCGATATAAAAATGGCCCAACGAAGCTAGGAGGATGTTTTTTATTCTGAGACTAAATCACAATATGGCGATTAATAATCTTAAATTGATCCGATGCTTTGAATTAATACATTGATCCAAGTGTGAGACAGCGGATTTTAGCGGGAAAATTTGTGTAAATGGAAAAAACTTTCATTTTTTTTGTTCAAGAATTTTGTAAACAATCACCGATAGAAAAAAAAAACTCGCGGAGAAACGGAGCAGAGGTCTCCAGTAACTATCAATAGTTAGGTGGGAAAGTTGACACTTAGCTGTCAAGAATTCGCAAGTCATTGTCATCAACCGATTGTTTCCCACACTAACACTATAAAAGCTCGCGCCACCGGAAACTTAGCGAACTCGCATAGGAAGTTATTATAGTACTTGTGTCCGTCTCCATGCCCAGGAACGAAGTCCCGTCGGAGAAGACCTACAGCAACTCTTCCACATCGTCGGCGACCGCCATTCATCGAATTATATCGTCCAATCTCACACCAACAGGTATTTTGTTAGGACCTTTGTAAACTCTCTCTCCCGCAACGGCAATAGGCTTAGCTCATAGCCACCTGTTTGTTTAGAACTTGTAGAGCTTTATATCTACTTGCATATAACCGCATAGTATCTAGAATAGTTTGTAATCGCCTTGTAGTTTATTCTAGTTATTCAATAAATGTTTTATTTGTTAACCTGTCTCCTGTCAATCCAAGACGCCTGTCGACTTACGGACGACCTCCCCACTCACTTTTTGCCCTCCTAGCCATCCGAAACGACAACGAGATCGAGTTTTGCCAACCCGTGCAGTGTAAGTGGTCAGCGAGGATAAATCCCTGACCCTCTGCTCATCTCACACAAGCTAAAACTAGATCGAAAATGATTACGAATAAATTTTCTGACAAGGGGTTCACCTATTTTGATCAAATTCGGTAAGGTTGTAGTGCATCCCAACGACTGACACGTACCAAGCAATAAGACGCGATACTCAAAAATCGAGGGGGAAATTGAGATTTGAAAATTGCAAATCATTTAAAATCTGCAGAATCTACACCGAGCAACACCATCTGTAGTGTGGTTGATGTGAGGCACGTCAGTTTAATATTCATGAGGTTGGTGTTTCGAATCCCGGTGGTATCAATGGTGGTATCCCGGTGGTATTTTCCCTAAAACTATAATTTTCAGTTTATTCTTGGTACAGTACATTAAATTTATTGTATTGTCAAAGACAAAAACAAATTTATTTTTAGAAAACTACAAAAATGCACAATAAATAGGGTAATAAAACAATAAAATCCATCTGTTTCCAGTGAAAACTCAATGACAAAAGCAATTCACATATGCTACCTAACAATATTTATCTAAAAATACAAATTTTTCTGTATATTCATGTACAGTAAGTACTAGGGTTTTTCAAACGGGACCTCGGGACCCCTGCTGCTTTTTAACCCGGGAATTCTTCTCATCCCGGGAAATCCCGCAAATTTCTTAAAAGTTCACTTTTTTCTTCTTTCGTGTTAAGGTTGAGGAAATTTTGCAAATAGAAAGTATAATTAACTCATAAACTATGAGAATACATTTGTATTAATTTTAAGTCTGCTTATTAGTTTTTTAAATTTTTGCTTGTTATGACATCTCACACATCGTTAATAATAAATATGTATTTGTGGCAGGACTCTGAAAATTCTTTACTTGTCAGACCTGTAATATCTGGAATAATTGCGCCGATGCTGTCTTAATTTCAACTATGCCCAGTAGCTTCGATAACTGCATTATGCCAGGTTGTGCAAATTGGACAAGGATAGAAACGAGTACAAAGTCTGCAAGTATGAAGTTTTTCTTCATAAACCTGATTATTAAAGCCAAACAACAAACTGCCGAATTATCAGGCTATAAGTTCGATACCGCTATTAAAGCATCCAAGGTAGACAAATCAAGACTACTTGAGAGCAAAAGAAAAGTACTGCAACGCATCTCGAAAACGAACTAGTAATCTTCCAGGCTACGGGTAAAAAAACATATATCTGTCTTCTCTTAAATGCATTAAAGATGATTCCACCCACATCCACTGAATTGGAAAGAGCATTTTCAGTAGTGGGACTTTTCATTATTAAAATAATAACCAGATTGAATGATCGGAGTATTGACCGTCTTTGGTTTTCAAAATCTTAAAAAAAATTACAATAATATTTTGTATTATGTTTTATTTAAAAAACGAAAATTACCTTCTAAGTTAGAAGTTTAATCTAAGTTCATTTTTTTCTTTAAATTTTCAACTCGATTCAAAGGTATTTTTTTGTAAGCAGTTCCCAACAAACTTTAATAAATTTTTTCTATTTGTGAAAGTTTCTACGTAATTCAAAGGTAATTTTAATATATATTTTACACAGCATTATTATTATTATTATTATTATTATTATGATTTTGGAGGTTGCAGAACGTATTAAATTTCTTTTAAAAATGAAAAATAATTATATCATTCAAGATATTTTTTATATTTTAAAAATATTTAATTATATCCCGGAATTCCGGGACAAGCAAAATACCAGGAAATGAGAAATCCTAGTAAGTACTTATTCTGGCAACAAAGTCATTGTTGCCAGAATAAATGTCTAAATGTCTATAATTGCATCTTCGTTCGCTAAAGAACGAAAAGATGGCTTCGATATCTCGTGCTAACATCAATAGCATAGAAATGAGTCTGCAGAAGAATCACTGCACGACAATATTACAAAATTTACATTGTGAAAGTATTGTTGCCACCTTTTCAAAATTGCTGACCCGCACGGCATGTCAGGTTTGTTCGAACAGAAGTCCCTGACACATGCGCAATGTTATTTTACCATGCGAAGAAAAACGTGCTCGACAGTTCTAAACCAGTTAGGCACTTGTCTAGGAGCAATGCAAGTTAAGAATTAAATAACTTAGCTTAAAGAGCTGAGAAGCAGAAAAAAAAAGTCGACAGGTTGCGACATACGTTGGCGTAAGGTGGCGAATTAAGTTTCGGTGAGTGTGAAGTCTTTCGCTGTTAAAATAAAGTAAATTTATAGAAATATTTGTTAGTACTTTGTTTCATCATAATTTTACAATTTAACAATGAATTAAAAAGTGTACGGGTGGTAACACTATGTGAAAGCATTCTTTAAAGTCAAGACATAATTGCAGCCGAGTGTCCATCAATTTCATAAGTTGTGAAGGCGGTAGAAAAAAAAAAAAAAAAAAAAAAAAAACATTAGGCGCTCTGATATTTTCCAATGTGATACGATACGAATGATACTTGTCCAAATCAGCTGATGATGAAGTGTTTGTAAACGTTAATGAAATTTAAACTTATCTCGTCTACTAGCCTTTGTCAATTTTAACAGAACTTATTATACTGGATTTATGGATGAAGCAATTAGGTCTTACAGATCAGAAATAATACTGTTTATTTAAATCACCTGAACACATACACTTTGACATTGTGTTTCGGACCTGTTTGTCCCTCATCAGCAGGCATTTAAAAGACATTTTCCACAATTAAGTTAAAAACAGAAATATGGTATTTAAAAAAACGTAAGACGGAAGCCATAGAATTACCAACATTAAGCTTACCTGTATCAACACAAATTTACAACGACATGATGTAGAAAAAATAAAGTAATTAATAAATTCTAATATTAATTATAAAAAGTACAGACTAAAGAAATTACAAAGGACAAACAAAAGAAACAAAGAAAAAGCAGGAAGTGAAAATTCTGGTAAGTTTTTCTTAAATAAATATAATAAATTAGTTTTAAAAAACAGGATATCCGATTTTAAAAGAAAAAGAAGACTATGAAAGGAAATTAATATCAAACATGACAGATGTAGAAATACCAGACTAATCTATCGGACGAACTCTAAAACAAGGATTGGACTACAACGGACCAGAAATAATGAAAATTGAAGATATCGCAGTATTCACAGAACATTTATTATGGAAGTTTCCAGAGGAAGAGAGAGGACAAATAAGAACAGGTATGCAAAAAATAATAAAAAATAAAAAACTAAACCAAAAAAAACGCAGAATAAGGTTAAAAATTATAAGAGAAATTTAAATAATGTTAAAACATTTTTAATTAATAATAATTTGGAAATACTTTAAGGTGATAAAACCAAACAAATAATAATTATGAAAAAAGAAAAGAAAATAAAAGTCATCAAGGAATTGATCCAAGAAGGAAGTTACAAAGAACTTAACAAAGATCCAGTTAACAATCTAATAAAATCTTTGGACAAGGAACTAAAAAATTTGAATATACAACAACGTATAACAGAAGAAGACATCAAATACATAAAAAGAGAAGATAACAGAACACCGAAATTTAATATAAGGGTAAAAAAACACAAAATTCCTATTAAGTATAGACTTCTAATAGATGTTAGAAATTATATATATTACAATTTAGAAAAATATTTAAAAGATAAATTAAATTCATTAGAAGTATCTAAATATAGCATAAAGAATGTAGACGAATTACTAAAAAGATTACAAAATATTAAAATTAATGAAAATATGAATTTAATATCACTAGATGTTGTAAATATGTACCCTAGCATTACAATAAAGATATAGAAACTTCTTTAATAAGAATGAAAGCACCAAATTGGATAATTAAATTATGTTTAATTAAAATCAAAAACAATTATTTTCATTCGATAAAAAATTCGACAAAAAATGTAGACAAAAAGAATGCGGTTAAGTGGCAAGTAATATGGCGATAGAATGTTTACAAACATAACTTTAAATCATGTGATTATTCCGCAAAAATTTAATTATAAATTCAAGTGTGCCGTGAGATTAAAAAAAAAAAATGTTGAAAAACACTGGAATAGAATATCATTTCCTTACCGCACGCTCGTTATTATTATTATTTTCACATTAAAACAAAACAGTTGATTCAGTAATAATTACTTATTTTTCCAGATATATATTATCGAAATAATTACAGTTTCAAAACGAATTACATTTCTTTTACTTCGTATCGGTTATTTTAATAAAAACTAAGTTTTCCGCATTTTAGCCAGAGCCGGTCGGCATGCGGGAGAAACGGCAAACAGAGGGTAGTTTCGAACTTTCACTTCTCGTCTGACCCGCGTCGTCTTTAAATACACACGAAGACAAATCGGCAATTCCCGATAATAAGACATCGGAACGAATTGGCGAAAAATAAACGAGCTGGCAATTAGTATTTACGGACGGCTTTCGAAATTAGAAAGACAAAACGGAAATGATACGGCTCGGGCCGGGCTCTCGACTTTAATCTATTTGCTGACGACCGGATGGCCGAGCGGTCAAGGTGCCAGTCTACCGATCTGGGAGACCCGGAATCGAATTCGGACAGGTGAAAAAATCTCCAGGAATTTTTTGGGGGTGGTCCGACCGGATGTCGGCCCCTTTTTTTTTTTTTTTTTTTTTTTTTTTTTTTTTTTAACTCTTTCCGCCCTGTGGGCACTAAGAGGGCCTCTTTTAGTAGGCCCATTATGGGTTCGGCCAGGCCCACAATGGGGCGACGGGTGGTGAGGGACGGGGCCCGACATATCCGAACGGACCACCCCCCGAAAAATTCCTGGGGATTATTCGACCCGTTCGGATTCGATCCCGGGTCCCCAGAGCGGTAGGCTGCCACCTTTACCGCTCGGCCATCCGGCCGTCGGATGTCGGCCCCTGTCCCTCACCACCCGGCCTCCCCAATGCGGGCCTGCCGAACCCACAAAAGAGACCCTTTTACTGTCTACAGGGCGAAGAGTTTAAAAAAAAAATCTCTATTTGCTCCGGGTAGGGAAGCGTTTCACGCTCGGACTGCGGGCTTAAGAACTCCGACCGATCGTTAATTAATAAAAATAGTAAGTAACGCGTTCTGAAAAAACTAAAAAAACGGCGAAATTATTTGGAAGGGACCGCGAAAAAAAGACGAAAGCCATTCGGAGTATTTCTAATTACAATGGGCATTGTTCGCCGCAAGAATTTAATTCCGGACGACGTCCTCGTCGTCGGCAATCATATCTATAAATAGCGCCGGAAGACCGGCGCTATTTAAACGTCCACACGACGAAAACATTCGGAGTTTCTGGCGGGCGATTAATTAAATGGAACAACGATCGAGGATTATTTCACCCTGGTAGCGATTTACGGCGCTTTAAAATAAGTGCCTGCCAGCGGTTCCAGAATGTCTTTTAAAAAACTGCCATCTCGTAGCATACTCGTGCGCTTGACGCCCATCTAAATTACTCCAGTTAATTTGTAGACGTTAAAAATTTTAATAGAAAATTCTACGAATGTTTATAACGGCGCGGTAAATGGACAAATACTAAATTACCTGCTGATATCGAGAGAAGGCTTCGAATTAAACTATGAATTATTAACGTTCCGCGTTTTTTTTTTGGCTAAATGAATATAAGCGTAAATAAAACTTTTAAGATAAAAATTTTAAATGACGACGAACCAACCGGAGGAAATTTATTACATTTTATACTTTCCGCTTATAACCGTTGACAATTTAAAGGACGACGAGAAGGAAAATTTATTGTTTATTAAAACAATCGAGGTTAACTCGCTTATAATTAAAATTTAAAAAAAAATCTTTTAAAAGCAGGCAAATTTATATAACAAAAATTAATGAAATTAAATTTATATTTTAATTTTTTAGTAAATTTGATTATCTTTTGTGCGAAACAACAACAAAACAATTTTTACAGTTACGCCGAAAAGAAAAAATGAGTTCCAATTATTTTGAAACTTTCAAATTGTAAATCAATTTTTAAATTTACGTTACTCGTTTGCGGCGGTGACATAATACAGTCGAGTCCGCTTAAGTCGACACCCGGATAACTCGACATCATCGGTTAAGTAGTCAATTTTCTGTGGTCCCGGCCGACTTACATAGGCATTAATGTTAAAAAACTCCGGTGCGAACTCATTTTTTCAGGAGGGGAGTCGATTTATTTATTAATATAATTATTATTATTATTATTATATATATATATTTACATATTAATAAAAATGCCTTAACATTTTATGTATTTTTATGTATAAAATAATAACAGATAAACAAAAAGAAAATATACAATCTACATCAACATCACACCAGAATCCAATTCTGCATTTTCTCATGCCAGAGGCATTAAGAATCCTTATACGTTACTTGCCAAAAATTGCAAAGATGATGTTTTCAAGGCATTCATGATCATTGAAAAAGAAAGTCGAGACAGTTAAGTGCTCGAAACAAACAACACTAAACGAATTTTTCAGTTTTTCATCTACAGAGTAATTGTAAATGGAGGACACAATGTATTGTAAGCCTATACTACTGTATAACGCACTACTGCATTTTATTAATTGTAGTTTTGTGGTTTTTTTCCAACTTCGCTTTAGTCGTCACATCGGATAACTCGACACATTTCCACTTCCCCTTCGGTGTCGACTTAAGGAGGATGCACACATGCGGCGCGGCAAGGAAAAGCGGTGTCGCAAACGCGTCTTCGCCGCGCGGCAGCACAACCACACAAGCGGCAATCCGTTTACATTTTGGCGCATGCGTTCAGTATTCAAGATGGCGAACGATACTGACACTGCCGCTATCCACGTGTTTACAAATTTTGTTTTGTACGGCTCGTTTTATTTAGCTAGAAGATTTCGTCGAAGATTCGAATGAAGATTTTGGATTAGAGATATCATATTGGCAAGAATCTTGCAGAGATATTTTGTTGGATCGATAAAGAACTGATGTAAAAAACAGGCTTATTCTTCGATTAAGATCTCTCGATAAAGAATACTATTTCGAGTAAGATTCGGTTGTTTTGTTCTTTGAATTAAATAATATATGATTACTGTATTTGTGTAGAATTTGTGTTAAATTATTATTCTTTCCTCTTTATTCTGACATTAGTTATCTCGGTTAACCCCGTCAAACTTTTCGCCATTAAAACACCACATGATTGTATTTTCTCACATGACTGCCAGACGAATTGTTATTGGCTGATAGAAACGCGTCTTGGCGGCGGCCGCCGCAAATTCGACCAACTTTCGCGGCACGAGAAAAGCGGCACGAAATATACCTCTGCGGCGAAAAAAAGTGATGTCATTATGTCGCTTTTCATTGCCGCGCCGCATGTGTGCATCCTTCTTTATGCGGACTCGACTGTATACAAAATAAAAATTATTAAAAATAATATAAAAACTAAATCTGTATTTTGTATATAGCCAAAGGTTATTATTCAAAATCAAACTTAAAGAATAGTTGCTACAGGAGCATTAAACGGGAAATGCTTCACTTTCCGTTTAGTGCTTCCAAACCAATAATCATGTTACCTCTGCAGGGCCGGATTTACATAAGGGCATTTGGAGCCTGTGCCCAGGGCCCCCACAAAACTAAAAAATTATGTTTAAACATAAATTTTTTTTCTATTACCGCGACAGCCTAGTGTGGCCTAATCATGAGGGCAACAGGCAGAAAAAAACCAAACCCGGGAAAAAACCTATAAAAAACATCGGAAAATTTCGGGAAAAAATTTCACATAGGTATTTTTCGGTTAAATTAAAATAATTAGTTTTACACAATAAAATATATGTATGTTTACAATAACCTTATTTTTAAATGAAATTTACAACTTCCTAGTTCAAATCTAATTAAAAGTACAGTATTTTGTGTAAATTTTCTAAATCATCAAATTTGCCTACTCTTAAAGGGGGACCCCCACCGAATTTGTGCCCAGGGCCCCTGGATTGGTAAATCCGGCCCCTGTACCTCTGCCTATATAGACCTCACATCCAATCATCAAGCCCACTTCACCATTCACTCCATGATTAGTACTTTTAATGGTAAAGGAGTCGCCGCTCTTCGAGCAATCCTCCACCCCAGCCAATCACATCAATATTTCCATTTGTACTGATTCTAAATTCATCCTGTGTGTGCTTTTGTATCTCTTCGATTCTTCCCCTTCTATCGTCCGCAACATTGTGGAGGCCATTAACCACCAGTCCTATCATGATTACGAATTCCATCTCGTATGGATCCCCCCGCCCATACCGGTATTCCCATCAATCACAAAGTTGATGCCTTTGCTAAAAGCACAACATCCGATACTATGCAGCTAACTGTCACACTGCCGAATACCTCATCACCATCGTCGACAAAAAAAAAAAAAACTATTACCCTTGACTATCCAATCCCTGCCCCCTCCAAACATACACGACGCCACCCGGCCCTACACCTCATCACTCGTGCCCAGACTAACATGCTGGTCACCAACAACTTTCTTCACAAGCGTGGTCTTTATCATACCGACAACTGCAGTTTCTGTCCCAACGTTACCGACACTACTCTCCATCGTTTAAACGACTGCATCAAACTCCACTGCATCCGTACGACCATTCTCCAAAATCCCATCTACATCGACATAATCTAAACACCATCAGCGATTGCCTAAGCCTTCACCCTATGACCGTGTGCCTACAAACCTTAATCGTCTACTTCTCCTATTATAACGATCTCTGCGGGCTAGAATTAATACAACCTACATGGACCTATGGGCGTATTCAAAATCTCAGCATTAATCCAGCGAAATGCTACCGGAAGTCATGTAACTACTGGCGTTTTCTAGAGAACACTGACTATCGGGAATTTCGAGAGAGAAAAACAAGAAAACTGGCGAATGATGTGGACTTTCACGTTACTTTAAATTTATTTTTGAACCTATCTATATATATAATCGAGACGAGTTGATAATAATGATGATGATAATAATAATAATAATCAGCGCAGAGCCCAAACGGTTAGGAGTTGAAAGTTGAAATTTGGTACACAGGGTACGTCACGAGAACGCACACTAAGAAGGGATTTTTCGAAATTCCTCCCCACGGGGAGAGGGACGGGATTAAGGCTTAACACTTCCATCAACAATGGGAATGTTAAGTAACAATGAAATGTCAACAATGAAGTGTTACGTAACAATGGAATTGTTAAGAGAAAGCGACGTGCAAGACGCAGATGCAATTTTTTCGTTTTTGCGGGAAATCGAACATATTTTTAGACCCATTAAAAATTCTCTAATTAGTCTGGAAACAGGGGGACCCAACTCTTGAATTCTGTAAAAACGGGTAAGGTTGATTATAACGTAATAATCTTAATCTTCGCTATTGTTACTTTTGCCCTAGCAACGCTGGGCCTACCTGCTAGTCTCTATATATAATCGAGATGGGTTGATGATAATAAGCGCAGAGCCCAAACGGTTAGGAGTTGAAAGTTCGTACACAGTTAGGATATGTCACGAGAACGTACAGTACACTAAGAAGGGAGTTTTCGAAATTCCCCACGGGAGAGAGGGAGAGGATTAAAGCTTACTCTGAAGAACTCTGCTTCTATTGTACTATTTTAGATGCGGTTTTTTTGCGTTTTTGATTGTGTTTTAATAGGGTACGTACATTAAGAAGGAATTTTTCGAAATCCCCCCTCCGCAGGAAGAGGTTGTTAACACTTCCCCCGCAATGGAATTGTCGAATAACAATGGAAGTGTTAAGAGAAAGCGGCGTGCAAGATTTATAGGCGCAGATGCGGTTTTTTGCGTTTTTGCGGAAAATCATATTTTTAGACCCGTCTAAAAATTCTCTAATTAGTCTGGAAACAGGGGACATAATTCTTGCATTCTGTGAAAACGGGTAAGATTGGCTATAATGTAATAATCTTAATCTTCGCTATCGTTACTTTTTGCCCGAGAAGCAACGCCGGGCTTATCTGCTAGTTTAATGATAAGATGACCAACTTTTTTACAATGAAAAGGACAGAAATAAATTGAAGGAAAAAAATATCGTAAATAAAAGAAACATTTTATTCATTGCAACAATAACACACTATAATAATTTCTAATGCATGCGTATATGCATGTCGTGTTTCGGTAAGAAGTAAACAAAGCCACTTGAGCGCAGTACGCTCTCTCAAGGTCTCCCGATCCTTGATGAATCGTCATGTCAAATAAAAACATGTCACATCACACGCAACGGATCGGCTCGACATCGATCGAATATGGAGATTTACAGATTAGTCTTCAAATATCGAAAAGGAGGACATGTAGGACATTTTTCGAGGGAGGACAGAACTTACAAAAGGAGGACGATTAGTCACCTTAATAATGAGAACAGCTTAATGAAAAACGAATATTTCGAAAATAGAAATAGGGATAAAGATTTTTTAAAAAATTCCGTAGAGTTTTAAATAATTAAATCAATCCTATGATTACACTAACAACTAAAACAAATTATGTGATGTCTTACGTAAATATACTAGTATATTAAAATATTCTATTAATGTACTAACTGAATTTTAATTTATTTGGGTTTATTCATCAACAAATAAATTATATTCAAAATTGTCAAAGCAAAATAGAGCTCTTACGAGCCTCATGGTTGCTACCATCTTGTTTGCTGGTGTATCCAGCATTGAAAAAGATGCTTGCAGTTTGCTGGAAGCACGCTGGCAGCAACTGGAAGTCATCTGAAATTTTAAACAGGTGTGCTGAGAGGTGCTGGCTGCACGCTGAGATGTTGAATACGCCCTATACCAACGGAGTCATGTAGACTCGTAGCTACGGCTCAACGCCCGACGATAAACATTGTCGTCACTGAAGAAGTCCCGTTTAGTGTTTTCTGTTGTCTCGTAGTTTTGTCATAGTTTGCGGTGTTTGAAAAAGAAATACCGCAGCACGTTGGAAATTCGTTATTCTAACTTATTTATCCGAACGTCAACATAATTCATGATATCATATATTGTTTATCGTCTTTCGCGTGTTAATAAATAGTGCTTATAATTCTTCAAATATTTTTCTGCTGCAATTTGAAAAATTTGTAGATCTATAAGTTCCCATTGTTGTCCGTCTATCCTTCCTTAATCTCGAGAACGGAGTTAGATGAAAGTCGAGACCAGATGGGGCCTCCTGCTCCTAAAATTTCCCTGATTAACTATGTACGAACTTTCGATGCAAACTGGAAGTCACGTTATTTCAATACAAAATTTTCCCCCCGAAAGAAGTTAGATCACCGGCACAACTCTATTGCAAGCAGGAAAGTATGATGTACAGGGGCAAGTCACCACTAATTTGATGTGGAGAACATATTTTAAATTAAATAAATTTAAAATAGAGTATGATTAAAAATTGCAGGCGGGAATTATGACCATGTCACAATAAATAATTCCTCGTTAATTTTGAGTGAGCCTCTTTTGGGTTTTTCTGGATCCGTCATTGCCTGGGCCTGTTAAAGCGCCGGACCGGATTCCGGGAGACGCGCCGAATTGGGATGCCACTATAAAGCTAGTGAAACTGCGTTGAGCGCCACCTGTACGCAGGCAAAGGAAACTTTTTCGGGAAAACACGAGCGTCTTTGGGTTAGATACGTACTGAGACGCGGTGCTTGTTTTCTGCCTGTGATAATTAAAAACAGCTTTCTGCCACACAAAACTTCAAAAAATAACTGTTGTGTGGTCGGTTGTAGTGTTACCTATATTACTGCGCCGCCAAGTACAAAGTTTTATTCGTTCCCGCATGAATAATAGGCCTACCCTGGGACGAAAGAGAAATGGCTGACTGCAATTTAATTCCTGAGGTTAATTACATAATGATGTGTTGCATTCTAACCAATCTCCAATCTCCTGTTAACCTTAGTTGGCTCTATTTTAAATTTAGTTCTCTAATGTAAAGTTTAGTAATTTTCTTTTTTTATGTTATTTTGTTAATCTGACAGATATTAATTGGCATATGATGTGATATTTGAATTTACGAGATCTGTGGAAGAAAGGAGTAAGAAGCAAAATTAGTATTTTGAGGAAATGAGGATAAGAATTTCCCTGTTAATACAATACTATTAGCTATTGCTATGGTCCTTATTGAAGTTCCTTTATATATATGGTCAGTTACAAATTTCATTATTTACCATGAAATAGATATATAGTTTACTTCTTCCACACCACCCTTTAAATTGTACAAAATTAAGAGTACAATAAATATAAGAATATTAATACTGCTCAGTCCCAATGATCTACAGTCACTTCTCGAGTTACGACCATTCGCACTTATGACGAAAAATTTCATTAAAAAATTTTTAAAATGTATCAATTTTTTATAGGTTTCGTGGAATATATATCATATACATATATATCTTGCACGCTTTTGGCGATTGATTGCGTCATCTTTAGTTTTGTTGTGTAGTTAGTTACCCTTCGCGTGTGCTTGTGTAAGATGGCTAACTGTTTTGTTGAAGTACAGTCACTTCTTGACTTACGACCATTTCGACTTACGTCCGAAGTTGCGGAACCGAACCCCGTCGTAAGTCGAGAAGTGACTGTATTGACTAATGCAGGCATTACTTTGACCTTAAACTGCAGAATGTATGTATATATTATATATTATTAAATATATACTTATAAATAATATATAAATTTAGAATTTATCAAATTTCTATTTATTAAAATATAAATAGTTTTACATGTAACATACAAAATTCATACAGGATAAATTCATATGTTGCGAGAATGCTATTATTCCTCAACAACAATCAAATGAACAAAATGATGAAACAAAAGTAATGAACATGAAGTACTGAACTTTAAAATTATCACATTGAAAAATCACTGGTAAGATCGTCATCATCAGAATCTTCCTCACTAGAATGTTTTTGTATGGTTGAAGCAGATGATGGTTTCCAAGTGTAACATTTTATCATTGTTGCTTTTAAGAACTCGATTTTGTAGTTTAATTTTTATTAAATTTAATTGCAAAAAAATACGTTCAACTGCTGCACTTGAATGAGGAAGCAATAAAAACATCTATTTACTGCCAAAGTAAAGTAGAAAAATATAGAAATATAGAATTAAAACGAATGTTTTGAAAGGTACTAAATTGAAAGGAAAGATATTAGGATTTCATAAATAGTACTAGGAAAATGGTGTTGGGTATCTTGGTACTGAAACAAGTAAAAAGGTATTAGATTAGTATAAAAATACTAGGTAAAACAACACTGTTGCTGCCTTTGTAGCCCCGATTCTGTTACCCGGCATCGCCGCTAGAGGCGCCTCAATCTAGTTTCGCCGTTCCTTCCACTAGCTCTATTAGGAAAAAGTTAAAAAACACTGCCTAACGCTGTGAACACTAAGATAATCTTTTGAACTAATGCGTAGGATCTGTAGAAGTTACTGTAATCTAAGTTGAATCGTCCGTAATATCTACGAATTACTTTATTGGTTAATTTGGCCTTGAACAAATCCTACAGTTTGTCTAAAGCAAGAATCCCCGAACCTCTGATTGTCCACCTCTTCAAGGATTCTTCGACCTTTTATCGATCCAAGAATCTTCTAGTCAAAAGATCAGTGTATAGTGTATTTGTTATATGTTGCATCATTTCAGATCGTCAAACGGAAATTGTACAAAATTCATATTCATGGTCGAATCACTCTCAACTAATGTAGGCCCATCTGCGTAGTTGTGTAACTAAAGTGTTCGAGGATTGAACTTGTTTTTTTAATACTCGATATGCAGATGATAGTGAGAACACGATGTATTAACGTTTTTTTTTTATAGTTATTGAAATAAAATTAAATATAATAATAATAAACCGGTAATGTTTCGTGTATTAAACAAAACAAGTTCAATTCTCACAACATACCTACAATAGTTGAGTTACGAAACTATGCGGCTAGGCTAATCTAGTTTCAATGTGATTCGTCCAGGAATATCATGATAAATTATCAACTGCTGTGAAAGACGGTGTTTCCGCCGAAATACCACGATCTGTAAACGAAAATGACATTTCTGAGAACTGCCATGATAATCTTTCTTGATTTTAGTGAAGAAAACGCTGAAAATTCCAGCAGTATTTCTGAAGCAATGTTCAAGTAGAAAATTTTTTCAATGATGAAATACTTTACAAATACTGAATAATTACGAGCCAATAAAAAGCTAGTTTCATAAAATTTATTTTACACGCCACTACCATCCTCGATAGAAAGATTATTCAGCTATGCCACTATGCAAATTTGCCCAAAAGTAACAATTCTCCAATCAAATATTTGAGCAAAGAATTATTCTACGAGAAAATTTACATTTATTCTTATAAATGGAACACATCATGACTAATGACTAAAATAAGTCGTTGCACCTGCAATAATTTTGTAAGAACACTTTTAAACAATATTAGTGAAGATACAAAGTAAAGCTCTGTGCCTTTTTCTGTGACGGTGCTCGTTTTTCTGATTTATCATCTTGGTAATATTGCTTCATCCAAAACTTCCTGTACTTGTAATCTGCACTTTACTCACATGCTTATCATACTGTCAAATCTGGATCCAGTATTCTTATGTCACAACTCCAGTTTCCTTTACTTTCACCAAGCTTTACTTTTCAACCAGTTTTTAATGAAATTTCAAGTATTTTTCTCTCATCAATAACTTCATAATAAAATAGTGTTCATGATAATTCTATATTCACCTGATAGTCACGTGACCGATTGTGGTAAGTCATGCAACGTAATAGCGAGGTTGAGGCCGAAGTTTTAAATGTGAAAACATGTATGTTGGACATTCGGCACTGCTTTCCTGTAAGCCTAGAAGTTTGACAATGGTGTTTGGAAAGTCAGTGAAATTATGCTTGACATTCCAAATGCCATTGTCAAACTTACAGGCTTACAGGAAAGCAGCACTGAACGTCCAACGTACACATTTTAGCGTTTAAAATTTCAGCCTCAACCTCGCTAATATCTATCCTAATTAAGAAATTTCATTACAATAGGGTATTTACAATAAAAATAAATTCTTCATTCTAAAAGCATCCTGATCAAGCACAATTGTTCCCTAATAAAAATATCAATTGACATCATTTGACACATTCAAATAGTACAAAACAATGGGAATAGATATCTTGCAAGTGAATTGGAAAATCCAGTTCATTGTAAAGGGCAGGATAATTTTAGAATGAGCCAGGCAAATTGAAGTCATCTTGTATTTGCTACTCTGCCTGACATTTCTTAGGTGTTTTGCAATCATCCCACACAGCTTTATACAATTAAGAGAATGAACTTCCACATGTTTAGTTAGTTTGATTGATTCTAGGATTACTGAATCAATTAGATTTATTGGAAAAAAAACACAAAAATTCGTGACACAAAAAATAACGTTTGTCAAATTAAAACAAACGGTGACATAATTAAGACCTGGTTCAATAGAAGTGACTTCAAGATTTCTGGTATGCAAATTCTTAAAGACATCCCAAAAAAATATCTCTCTTTGTGAAGCAGTGGTAAAAGAATCAAAGTTTGAAAGATTAGGATATGCCAATTGTAAGTGTATAGTGTAAAAAATAACAATGTTAAACAAAAATGTGCATATGTAAGAAGATAAACCTTCTAATTATATCTGCACATCAAAATATCACAGTAGTTCATCATGTGCAAATACATAAACAGAATATTTGTGCTCCAAGTGAAAAAAATATATCTTAACAATATGTGTAGCAAAAAATAGTTACAGTGCTGTTACAGTGTGATTATAGACAGCTTATTAATTTTTTTAAGTGTTAAAAAAATTTAATATTTTATCATTAAAAATTTGTATAAGCATATAAATGTAAAAAGAAAGTTAAAAACTGAAACATTAGAATTTTAATTTCTATCTTGAATTATATCAGATGGTGAAAATGACAAAAAAAAACTATATTAAAATCATATATGAATTAATAAAAAATTTATTAATTCATACTATAAATGTCAGTCTAAAGTTTAATGTTGATGTATATGTATTTATGAAAAAAGCAGCAAACTGAAGAGGGACCAACAAGTCTTAAATGCATTTTGGCATAAATGTGCATATAAGCAAACATAAATTGATTTATTAATATAATTCTATCTTGAGGAAACCGTGTTTTGTATTTTCGTTTCTTTTCTTTTCTTTCGAAGACACAATGTAGTGACGTAAACTTAAACACTGGGCGAATTTTTCATCCTTTTTATTCGGTTGGAACGCTTTTTTATTACATAACGCGTTTCGGGCCGATGCCCCTCTTCAGCCAACTAAACATTAAAAAGTGAGAGATGACTTCTAAATCCTGGTAAGAGCTTGTATACCGTTAAAAGCTGGTCCGTACCTCATTCGGTAGTTTAGACGGATGTAATAGTCCAAGGGTACGAATCTGAGATTCGTCTTCCGGTGTGTTGTCTAACACTGAGCTCGTACTTTATTAATATAAATTAGGTTGTTAATTTTCACATAATGAACAGAATGTTTGTGCTCCCATTATTTTTATTACTTGCAATTGTAATTTTAAAAAATTTAATAAAATTAGTAATAATTAAATGGACTAAAAGCAATGTTAAATATAAAAATTTTAAGTCAATATTTTTAATTTCTAATTATTATACCATTTAGTTCAACAATTAACTTTAAACAAAAAAAATCCAGTAAGCTAATACTATTTTCATAAAAATTCATATTATTAATTTGCAATATAACACTATTACTCTATATCAGGGGTGGCCAACAAGTCGATCGCCAAGCCAATTTTGGTAGATCGCTAGCGATGCCTTGACTTAATATATTATATTTGTAACTGAACGCAACTGTTTGCATGCAGTTATGACCCACTCATAAGCAATGAGTGCACTTCATACTGAAACAGTGTATAAACATAGTATGTATTTCACACTTCCCCCTCCTCACTTAGACTATGCCTATGACAACAAGTCGATCGCGACACATTTTTACGATAAAAAGTAGATCTTATGAGCACAAAAGTTGGCCACCCCTGCTCTATATTATTCATTGTCATATCACAATTATGTTACTAATGTTATTGGGGTATAATTTGAAAAATTATAACCTAATAACATATAACATAACATTTTGACACATGAATTATATATTTTGTTTCATTCATATTAATACATTCTTCTTGAATTTCAACATTAAATTTTACTGAAATTATTGAATGTTTGAAACTTTTAATCATATTTTTAATTTATTTAATTTAAAATACAGGTTATCCACCTGAAATTAATATTGTAGAGTCTTGCCAGTACATCATACTCTTCTGTTAGCAATGGAGTCTTGCCGATCATTTATATAACTCCTTTCAGGGGAAAGTTTTAAATTGAAATAACATGACTTCCTGTTTGCATCGGAAGTTAATATGTAGTTAATTGGGGCTTTCTGCTTTAAGCTATATCTGCTCTTGACTTTCATGTATCTAACTCTGTTCTCAAGATTAAGGAAGGGACAGACAGACGACTGATAATTTATTGGTCTACAATTTTTTCAAATTATAGCCCAGTAACATATAATGTTTTGACACATGATTTACTGTATGTATTTTGTTTCATTCATATTAATACATTATTCTTGAATTTCAACATTAAAATTATTGAATGTTTGAAACTTTACTTTATATGAGTAAATTGATTCTTTATGGACAAAATTACTTTCATAAATTAACTGATTATAAAAAATGCAAAATTGTTTAGAAATATTATTACTTAAATAGCAAAATTTAATACTTCAAATGGGATCCATCATTAAAATAACAATCAATATTTGTTTTCAATGAATCGGAATACAAATTTTGATGCAAATTTGATATCAGAAGTTATAATTTTATTATAACTTTTTTCCATTGAAATTTATTGATACATTTACTCAATGCCAATTTCTCTTCATAAAGAGTAATAATAATCTTTTAACTAATTTGTCTAAAAATACTACATTTTTTTAATGCAAAAAAAATGTTTTGAATATTTGGTTTTAAGTGATAGTGTAAACTATGATGCCAATATGATGTCAAAGCTGACCTTTGTTTCATAGACTATACCAAAGTCTTTGTGTAAAATGGCATAAATTGTGGCCCACTCTCCAGAACATGGGAGTCCCGTGCCATCTTATTTCGATGATCAGAAATTTATATGAAAATAACTCTGCAAGAGTAAGAGTTAACAAAACTATGTCTAAAACATTTACATCTGAAGCTAGTGTAAGACAGGGATGTATTCTTTCCCCTTTACTCTTTAATATTTATTCTGAAATAATCATGAGAAGGGTATAAAGATATTAGATAACTGGGATGGAGGCATTTTCATCAGGGGCCATAAAGTTAACGACCTGAGATACATTGACAATATACTTATTAGAGCATCCAATGAATCAGAACTCGAATATATTATGAAACGTCTTGAAACTGAGAGCAGGGAATATGGATTGCTGATTAATGGAAGTAAAACAAAAGTTATGATAATTGATTGTTCCTTGACACAGACTAAGGAAATTGCAGGCTATAAGGTGGTGAATTCATATTTTTACTAGGATTATATTCATATTAGTGATTGCATTTTGCTTTTTTTTTCAAAATATTAATTACATTATTTTTGCTAAGGATTTAACCACCATTATTAAATATATACATGAAATTGAAAATACATTAAAGCCAATTATATATATCAGGGGTGGCCAAAAAGTCGATCGCAATCGACCAGTCGATCGCGATTGACCAGTCGATCGCCAAGCCAATTTTGGTCGATCGCTAGCGATGTCTTGACTTAATGTATTATATTTGTAACCGAACGCAACTGTATGCACGCAGTTATGACTCGACTCATAAGCAGTGAGTGCACTTCGTACTGAAACACAGTGTATAAACATAGTATGTATTTCACACTCCCCCTCCCCACTTAGACTATGCCTGTGACAACAAGTCGATCGCGACACATTTTTACGATAAAAAGTAGATCTTATGTGCACAAAAGTTGGCCACCCCTGATATATATAATACACACAATTATGGTAAGAAACAAATTATCTATAATGTACTGGGTTTCTTTGAATAAATAGCTGCAATTATTTTAAACTGCATATGTTCTCTATGGTTACTATTCAATGGAGGTTATTTCCTTTGCATGTACCCATTTCCAATATTTATTTACAAAATTAATTAAACTTGAAATGCAACTGCTATCTTTCTTTATAACGAATGTTACTTTACACATACCAGTAATATGAAAATAAACATAAAACATATCTATTGTATTTGTATCTTTGTCTGCTTGGACAAAATATCTTTATTTTCACCTGGTGAGAATAAAGATATTTTGTTTTGACTTTTTGACTGTAAGATCTTCTCTATTTACTAATTGGAAACTACACCAGTATAATAAAGTGCTATTAATAAACAAGGTCCAAGTAGACAAGGAGACAAACAGAAATTGATAAGAGTAAGGACAGGGTAAAAAGAATCATATCTATTGTATATTTTACATGGTTTTCATTAAAATTTGTTTGTTAAATATATGTTATCCATCTACCATAGTTTATGGTATTTATTAATTTTACATTGTTTCCCTAAGTTATCAGAAATCTCTTCATACAGCTTCTTCTATTCCAACTAGGATTTCTCATTTCCTGGTCTTTTGCTTGTCCTGGGATTCTGGAATAAAAGTGAACTGTTTCCCAGGATCTTGGAAATTGTAGAATAGAATTAATTATTTTTAAGATATAAAAAAATATCTTGAAATCAAATGATATAATTATTTTTCATTTTTTAAAGCAATTTAATATGTTCTGTAATTTCCAAAATCATATTAATAATGCTGTGTAAGATATGTATTACAAATTACCTTTGAATTATGTAGAAATTTTCACAAATAGAAAAAAAATTATTAAAGTGTGCTGAAAACTGCATACAACAACAACAAAAAATGCCTTTGAATTGAGTTGAAATTTAAAGAATAAAATGAACTTATATCAAAGTTATAATTTAGAAGGTAATTTTCAATATTTACATAAAACATAATACAAAATATTATTGTAAATTTTCATAATAAGATTTTAAAAAGCAAAGATGGTCAATATTCCGATCACTCAATCTGATTCTTATTTTAGTGATGAAAAGTCCTGCTACCAGGAATGCCCTTTCCAATTCAATTGATGTGAGTGAAATCATGTTTAATGCATTTAAGAGAAGACAGATGTTAAGTGTTTTTTCACCTATAGCCTGGAAGATTTCTAGTTCATTTTTGAGATTGTAGTACTTCTTTTGCTTTATAGTATTCCTCAACTGTGGCTGCTTTAATAGCGGAATCGAGCTTATATCCTGATAATTCGGCAGTTCATTCGTCTTTAATAATCAGGTTTACGAAGAAAAATTTCATACTTGCAGACTTCGTACTCGTTTGTATCCTTGCCCAATTTGCACAACCTGGCGTTACGCAGTTATTGAAGCTACTGGGCATAGTTAAAAATTAAGACAGAGTAAGTACAATTATTCCAGATATTACAGGTACTGACAAGTAAAGAATTTTCAGAGTCCTGTCACAAATAGGCTACATATTGATTATTGACAATCTGTGAACCATAACAAGGAAAAATTTTAAAAAAACTAATAAGTAGGTTTAAAATTAATAAATACCAATGTATTCTGACAGTTTATGAGTTAATTATACTTTCTATTGGCAAAATATCCACAACCTTAACTTAAAATAAGAAAAAAGTGAACTTTAAAAAATTTGCAGGATTTCCTGGGAAAAGAAGAATTTCCCAGGTTAAACAAACAACCGTGATCCCTGGATCCTGTTTGAGAAACCCTAATTCCAACTCAATAGTGCAGAAGCTATACTAGCCATGAGTGCAATTATTATTTGAATGAAACTGGTAATCAGTTTTTCTCTACTAATATCGATGACTTTCAAATTCAAAAAAACAACAAATGACACTAAAGATTTTATGAAAAAGCAATAATCATTTTTACTTTCCAGGCTGTTATATATAATAGAAGGAAAGTATGGCAATCAGTCAAAAAATGACTTTCCCAAAAATTTTAATTTTTGCACTCCGAGATCTTGAAACGTTGAGAACAAAAAAAAAAAAAAGGAGTTTTCTATATTTATGGATGTTAGTATGTATGTGTGGGGGAGCATGATTTTGTTCAACCACATTGAAGCTTAATAACTCCTAGCCTTTTGTTGAAAATTTCTGAAATTTTAAAGGGAGGTTGTTCCATTAGAGGAATCGATGGTATTAAATTTTGGTGGTTATAGATTGAGGGATGGTCACATGTCATATCTTAAGTGGGGTCAGACTTAAAATTTTATTCTTTATTAGTATTTACAATTTTTTATAAAACTCTTCTCTTTCCTCAACAGTTAACATTTTGCAATTTTATAAGTAATAATAAAAAAAGGTTTTTCATAAAATATAACAGATGGCACCACTGTATTTCTAACTGGACTTGCCTACAGATGCAACGCTGCTAGCGAACACTGATGCGAACACTAGCGAACTTCCAAATGACAACATTGTTCTATCATAGTTTAGGCGGAGAGTGGCACTCGGGGATTCCCAATAGCGCACAAATTTATGATTATTATATTTAGGGTCGTATTTAAATATTTATACTGTTTTTATTATTTATATGCGCAATTTATTTAAGTAAAAATTATTTTATATATTTTTGATTTCTATTATTTCTAAACATGAATCCATAGTCAATTTATAAAATATTTGGAAAAAAATTGATCTGGCATCCTTTTTTCAGCGACCCCCCACTTTGAGAATCACTGATCTAAAACACTTCCATACAGGCAAACTCGTAAATTTTAGTATTGTCGTAAATCCATGTTACGAATACGACGCATTAATGGTATTACGTCATATCAAGAAGTATTTTCTAGCTCAGGCCCGAACCGACAACTGCTACAAAGGCAGATTCTCGGTCTAAAAGGCAACGGGTCGGCATATACGATAACCAATCTGAGAGAATTTCAACGGAATCTTTAAGTTTCTGATTAACTTACGAAAAAATTATGTTGTAAAAGGTCGCCGCGTGCAAAATTTTCACACAAAACGCAAGATTTCCACTTTGGTCGAGAAAGCCAATTGGAAAGTTGTCCGAACCAGAGTTTCTCAACCCGTGATCCGTAGGCTTACTTAATAAAGATTAAAACTTTGTTCAATGACAATTCACTTTTAATAGTTTACTTCCAACTTATTACGTTTCCGTACTTATTCGCTTGCCCGTATTCGAAACATGTTTTTAGATTAATCGTCGCAAATGACACAGTACGTCCAAACATCGATAATACCCACATAGATTTTAAAAAATTAGGTCTACTTAACTTAGTCCGTAGAATTTTTTAGACATTTTATTGGTCCTTGGGCTTAAAAGGTCGATAAACACTGCTCTAGACTATAAGAATTATTTTTGTAATTGTTTTCCCGCAGATAATTAACTGTTTATATAGGCCCAACACTTATTATATACGGTACAATGTACTTTTTTTTACTACCAGTTATCTTCCGTCAGGAAAACACCAATATTATTGCGATAAAAAGAACGGAGACCGAATAAATGCTTAAATGAGATGCAAGCTTCGATCTGGTTACAATTGTTTTTCCTCGGTCTTGGCATTCCAAAATCAACGTTTTCTATCGAGTCAGCCCGATGTATAATTGGTCCCGTATAATTGGACGAATTAAGCCGTCGTTTGACAAGAGACGGCTTAATTCGTCCGTCCATTCTTAATATTTCGTATTTAATGCGGAAAGCGAAGATCCTTCGATACTAAAACCTCCGCTGTCAGACAGCATTCGATTAGTAAAGTAATTAATTTACGTCGTATCCGACCTTTACTTTAAGAAAGGAATAAAATAACAATAAATACCTCTTTCCACTTCAGCCATCTAAGTAGTAAATTGTACGAATGGTTAGTGAAAACAATCGTCAAACTTCCGTTAATTAAATTAATGTCTATTTAAGTTTACGCGACAAATAATTGTATAGTTTCATTCCTAGAATCTTAGGATACGGAAAAGACGTCGGTACCTACCTTCGGACGGTCCTTCCTCGATTACAAATAATCCGAATTTACCGATTACGCTATCGAATTATCACCGCAATCGGACGACACCCTTTCCGCCCTCGCACCCACGTGCCGATGGTCGCGCCATCTGATTTCCGCGGTGTCGTCCTGGCAAAAAATTATTCTATAAAAATCCCTCGTCCTTCTCCGATCCGTACGCAGCGTAATCTACTTTGGCAGCAGAGCAGAATTTTCTGTCTAGCTCACTAGGAGCGCTGCTCTACAATTCGGATCGAGTATAGTCTATACTAGTTAACAATGCATTTTATCCTTCCCAAAAATAATTTTTTTCCTTTCTTTTAGTATTAAAAAAATTGATTAATCAATTTTTTAATAAAATCTCAGAAGCTTCTGCGAAATATATTTTTTCAATAAATTCATTAAAAATACAGTAGAGAGTCCTTAATCCGAACCCCGGTAATCCGAATCTCCGGTAATCCGAACGATTTTCAGTCGGACTGTGTCGTGCTGAATCGAACGTTTTTGATACTAAATTTACTTCTAAAGTATAATTTTCATGTTTTTATATTCTTCAATATATTTATTTTGTTTGTACAAAATGCAGAAATAATTTTTAACGATACAAAAGCCTCGATTATTATTATAAAAATTTTCGTTAAGCTTAAAATCGACGAAAATTCAACACGAAGCGACACGCAACGGAGAAAAATTTGAACATCGGACAGGTTAATATATTTTTTCGTACATAATCGGTTATCCGAACAAATCACTAATCCGAACAACCCCAGTCCCCAATTGATTCGGATTAACGACTCTCTACTGCAGTGTTTCTCAAACTTTTTGGACCGCGACTCCCCTTCTGTACTTAAAAATTTCAAAGGACCCCCGAAGAATAAGTATGTGTCGAAAAACATCCCGGAGGGAGGGAGTTAGGCTCGTATTTAAATATTTATATTATTTTTATTATTTATATGTGCAATTTATTTAAGTAAAAATTATTTTATATATTTTTTATTTCTATTATTTCTAAACATGAATCCATAGTAAATTTATAAAATATTTGAAAAAATTGATCTGGCATCAATTTTTCAGCGACCCCCCAAATATTTTTCACGACCCCCTTGGGGGTCGCGACCCCCACTTTGAGAATCACTGCTCTACTGTATCTTAAATTCTTGTAAAATAATATCGATTCGTTAATAAATGCAATTTATTTATAAGAATAAAATTTTCATATGAAATTGTTTATGAAAGCTTTATATTGTAGTAGTAGTTTAAAAAAATCAGTCTTTTTTAATTTCTAGTTTCTTTTAACTTAAAGACGTTTTAATATTCGAAATGACTTTAGTTGAATGTATACAACAGTGGTTCTTAACCTTTTTATACTCGCGGCCCAGCAAATATTTCATACTTTCTTGTGACCCCCATTTTTTTTAATAATACAGTAATATCCCGAACTTACGCGATAGGTGGGACCGAGCGATAACCGCGTAAGTCGGGGTATAACTTCGCATATAATACATACAAATTATTTTTAATTGGGGCCGGAGACTAAAGAAAACAATAATTTAGAAAAAAATGTTTAATAAAATCTTAGTATAATTTGTTATACATATGTATTAGCTATTAAAATCGTAAACCGAAGTTATTTTGATGTAGAAGGCTTCATAAAATCTAAAATTCGTCTGACGGCTCAAAGATTTTTTTGTTTTTCTTCCGCAAAATTTCCTCGTAGCATGCTAATAATTTTTTTATTTCTCGTTTTGTAGAAGAAATGCGCTCTTCGTTGGATTCTATATTTTCTAAAATTTGTAACCCCTTTTCAATTAAACTGAGGCCTTCTGTCAAGTTTCCAACCGTCATTCGATCATCTGATTGAACTGTGTCTAAAGGATCAAGTTTTGCCAATTCACAAATTTTCATTTTTGTATCGAAGTCTTTAATAATGTTAACTTTACATTCCAAAGATAAAGTTTTTCTTTTCTTGTTTGATGCAGAAAAATCAGTTCTACTTCGTTTGAATGACATAGTAGAGTCTCTAAAGTCTCCGTAGATATACAAACGCAGAAATAAATAACACAAAATAAATTGTAGCTATGCGTCAATTCCACGCGACATGTCCGAACATGAAAGCTGAACAATAGTTTGGGAGGAGTGAGTAATCAAGAGTTGCGTGGCGCTCAAACAAAAGACAAATCGTTGAAAATCGCGTAACTCCGGGTTCGCGTAAGTCGAGGTATTACTGTACTGTAATTTATATTTGTTAAATTATCTATAATAAATTGATTTTTTATTATTGCTTTATTTTTTATATAATAAATGTAAATCATAACTTTATTATTTCATTATCTATTTAAATAACATTCAAACTTCACAATTAAACGTAAAAACTCATTTATTTTTAACAAAAAAATAAAATAAACAATTACAAATTCATAGAAAAAACAAAAAATACTCGAAAATAATGTAACGAGATTTCTTGTAGTTTTGTAATTCTTTGAACTTCTATGCTTACAAACCGATATTTGATATAATCACGATTGTATTTTCTAATTTTAACGTTACTTAATTTTATACCTTTAGTTTTAGGACTTGTGGTTTTTTCCGTTGCATTTTTCACTGCATCATTATCGGAACTTTCACTAGTATTTTCTTCACTATATTTTCTTTTTGAAGGTCCCGGTCCGTGATTACTTACATTAAAAAAACTTTCTAATGTTCCTTTCTGTTTTTTGCTCATTTTTATGGGTTAATTATAAATAATTAAAACTAAACACACAATATAAGAAAGAAATGCACTATTATTCGATGCCTAAAACTAAACTAAAACTAAAACGCCCACAACTTGTCGTAAAGATTTTGCATATCTTTTGCAAAAATATTTAAATTTTTAAAGCCCACTATTTTTCCTAATTATTTTTAAAATTCCAAGCATTAATAGTTTCTTAGAATTACTTTGGAATAAAAGACGCAAATACTGCAGTGTAAGTAACATATTTGCATTTATTTCTTCTGTACTAACAAAGTTGTATGTAGAAAGAAATAAGAAATAAATAAAAAAAACTAAATAGGAAAAACTTTATCTTTCTTATTTCACTTTTCAATACGATATTCGGTTATACATCAATTTTCTTTTTATTATATTCTGAAGGAAATTTTGCATAATTTGGCGGCCCCCGGCAAACTTCTTACGGACCCCCAAGGGGCCGTGGCCCCCCTGTTAAGAATCACTGGTGTAGAGGACGTAATGCTTGCTAGGAGAAACGGGGATACTCTAGATTGCACCCTATGGAATTTCGGGACTTTGAGTATATATTTGAACTCAGGGGACCGAGATGAGTTCAACGATACTCTACTTTTAGACCGGGGGCGATAAAGAAGAAAGTTATCATACTTTTTTAATGCTATCATGCAGACGCATCGTAGTTGCTAGTACCACCATCTTGCGGTAAAGTCTGCAAACCGCATTAAAAAAGCACTGTGAAAGGCAAGAAATTGCACGAACAGTCGAACGCTACTTCGTTTTTTTTTTCTTTTGTTCAAGAACTAACGTGAATCAATAACTAGTGACGTTAAACACAAATGAACACGTGAATCAATAACTAGTGCCGGCGGCCTCCTCCGGGTGGTCCTCGGAGCACGAACAGTCGAACGGACCTAGTGGAAAACTAAAATGGCGTAGAATGCATTGTGAAAGGCAAGAAATTGTAAATATGATAACTTTCTTATTTTTCGTCTCCGGTCCAAAAGTAGGGTATCGGTGAACTCGTCTCGATCCCCTGAGTTCAAATATACACTCAAAGTCCCGAAATTCCATAGGGTGCAATCTATAGTACAGCCGGAGAAACTACACGAGATTTTTTTTTTCCCTTAATTAGTGCATCTTTAAAGTTCAGTAATACCAGAGTCGATAGCTATACTGGTCTTTGCGCTGCCAATAGCTCTCCAATGCTACGATACTGGCGTAATAAATATTTCTGCCACTTTCAGCGCTTCGATCACGTCTTGGCGTAAGTTTGGCTTGAGCATAGGGAGAATCAGCTGTACACATTCGAACTTCTTTTAATATATGAAATTTTCTCGTTTTTAACTCAAGATATTTCTTTTGTCTTTTTTAAAGGACTGCTTATAAATACTGTTTTAATTCGGTTTTGAACATTATTTATTCGTAAATGCCATTAATAAAGAATAAACAAACATCATTTTATTTCATCAGTTCTACGGCAGAGAATGAAATACAAGAATAAAAAACACAGCAACTATGATAAAAATATATAAATAAAGCTTGACAATTAATAGAATATGTGAAAGTTCACGTCACACCTTTCACCTTGTGACAGAACACCAGTGTGCCGCGGCACACCGGTTGCAGAACACTGCATTAAAGGATAAATTATGGTTTTCCCAATTATATTATCATAGATATGCAATGAAAAATACAATATACAAAAATGGAAATGCATGATTTATTATACATATACATTGTACAAAGAAAAATTATGCACAAAACTTGAATATACAATATGTAACAATATGACAGTTTTAAATTGAGATATTTAAAAATTTAATAAAAGTTAAAAATATTAACAAAAGTGCAGAGATATATTAAAAATTTTATTTTAAATTTAATTTGTCCACATTTGAAAAGTAGTTGATGATGATAGTTGATATGGTAGTATTTTGCAAACAGTTTTAAATGTTCTGACTCACTTGAGAAAACTATTGCAGATGGGAAAGTTTTCTGTGCTTTTTAGACTCATTTGAGCAAGTAAATTGAGAATTCCCAGCACGTACAAAGAAATGCAGCCTACTTACCAGATAGAAATGTACATTTTACTTACTTGATACTGTTGCAACTTTTGAATTATTATTTATGTTGGAAGTGATTTTCCTTTTGCTTGGCGACTGCCGTAATTTAGGAATTTTAGCTGACAAATATGACAGACAATTGGGAAAATTCGAAGGATAAGAGTCTCGTGTTACTTGCCATTTTTCACGGGGAGTCTCAACTCTTTTACCTTTATTTATATCAGCATAATTCTTAAAAAATTCTTATAAAATACCTGGACCATTTCGTGAAGTCGTAGAATTTTCACGAGTAGTTGGGTTCTCCAACTTTGTTTTGGAATATTTTTTAGTTCTCGAGAAATTACAATAAAAGAAAGAAAATTAAAATAAATATGAAATTTTAGACGGCCATCTATCGACATAAATCAAATTTAAATTTCCCGCCGTCATCTGATTGGTTAAAAAAATTAATATTCCTAATTGGCTCGCGTCAGAAAAAAGTAGGTGTGACTTCTGTAAATGACGCTATCGGGAGTGCACCGATGCGACCGGAAAAAGTAAACAGCCTACGTCATTAGTCTAACGGTCCTTGTCTGACCTAATTTTCGTAGAATCAACATTGGAGTAAGCTGTAGTAAAACGTAGTAGTTTATAGTAAAACGGTCTTCTCTAATATTCATAGTACTTTGTAAAGCTCGGATTTCAATTTAATAAGTATTATTTAGTTCAGAAACATTATAAATACATCATTAAGTAGGAGAATAACGAAAAACTTTATTTTTTAGTATAATACAATTTACAAAATCGAAAGTTCGTATATCGTAATATTATAAAAAACTACATCGAAACATACAAAGTCACCTAATTTACTTAAATTCAGTTCATTATACAACTGTAGATATTCTTGCCTTCCACAGTTTCCTCAAAACAAAACTCGAAAACTTCAATTAATTCTATAAATATTTAAGCGCCATTACTATTCGAATTAACTGTAATTACAAATATAACTGAAAAATATTTTCGACATAAACCCTAGGCAATAATTATCAAAACAAAATTCTTCAAGTATAAATTTTTCTGATCGAGTAATATGTAATAATAGTTTTATCTATTACTCTTGCCATATTCAACTTTCTATGTTCACATCCATTTAGTTTCATCTAATTACACTTTAAATGTAAAAAAATCTACCAACAAATTAGTTTGCTAATAAAGGTACTACTTGCTAATTAAAGTTTGTATTCTTCTTTGACGTAGTTCTACGTTTTAGCACTAAATTGGTAGACATGTCTAAATAACACGCTTATAAACACTAAAAACCATAAATGTTTCGAAACTAGAACTACATAATTATATGCACAAATAAATTAGTAAACCTATAATACATGCCTTCATTTACATCCAAACAAAGATCAGTTCTCGCAAATTGTCAAAAAATAAATTATTTTCAACTTTTCTTTCTGTAAAGTAGCATATTCTGAAAAACAAGTTCTATATTCAGAGTAAAATTTCCACCTTTTATCCGTTAAAAACAACGCAAAATCTATGAATCCACGTAATAAAAATTTATCGCAGTGAACTTCGAAAAAACGAGAAACACAGAAACACCAAACCGCACGCTATTAAATTTTCCCGCCAATTGATTAATATAGTGATGCTCCTGTAAAAATTTTATCACATGACGAAAAGTTTTAGAATAAATGCTAAAAGTTTTAAAAAATTATTTCATGAAATTCGATGAATTTAATTAATACACAATAACTAAATCTGTTTAATAAAGGTTAATAATTTACTACTATAATTATGCAAATTAGATATAAAAAAGATCGCTGCGCAAATTCTCCCGCCAACTATACGTCATGAAAAAACTTACGATGTCAATGCAGATTTCACTAAACACTTACAATTTTATATAATTATTTAATTAAACCAGTCAAATTTAAATAATATAAAATGTCTAGATCTGTTTAATAAAGATTATCACAAATATTATTACAAATATGCAAATTAGATATGAGATAGGTCACTAGGAAATCTTCCGCCAAGATAAAAATAGCTTTCGGTCACGTGTTCACCAAAAAATATGTTTAAAATTTAATTTTTCAGCTTACATAAACCGTACAATAAATGAGTATTTCTTCGAAAGAAGTCGATATACACGAATAAATAATAATTATTTAATAATGCTTTTATCCATTTTAAATTGATATTGTAAAAATTAAGCCATTTAATCTGTGTGGCTTTTATAATTTAGAGTTTCCGAGTATTTTACTGTGAAATTCAATTTAGTAAACAGAAACAAAGTTAGGTTATTAAGTATAAACAGCACAATACAATAATTTATACGTAAGTTGAGTGTAAATACAGAAAAAAATCGAATTACATCAAAGATGGGAGAAACAAGCTTACATCCCCAGAACACAGCTTATAATTCGTTGTTATTTTCAGCCTGTTTCTACTTCGACTGTTTTTTGTTGATAAAAAGTTAATGTTTTAAGATGTTCTTAGTGAAGAAACATAAAAGTATCGAAATATAATATTCACACACACAAAAATATTCATGTATGTTGACATTAGAAATTTGAAATCAATTATAGAATGTTTTGGATAAAGATATCGTGTGATTGTTTCTTCTGTCTTATTTTGTTTTTCTACGTGAAAATAAGATATCTTTTATAACTATTGATAATATAAACATTTTGTTTCTTTATATATTACCTTCAATTACAGCTGCAAACTTTAACACATGGAGCATGTGAGAAAGTATTATTGTATAGATTATTACATTTTTATGAATACACCTGAGACTCGTTACAATATAGGCCTATATTAACCTACTTTAAGTGTCAATATTTTATTTAGAATCATTTTAAACGTTATTATTACATCAAATTATGAAATGGAATGTTCCAAGTATAGGAGTAAGAGGGAGGGGAAAGAAGCCATGCGTGGGGAAAAAATGAGTTTTTATCTAAATTATAATAAAATTTACTTATATTTACGATAAATATCGATAATTTTCTTTTGGAAAAATGTATCTTGATAAAATTAATTATCTATATGAATGAAACTTTCAATAATACATTAGTTACAATGACTGACGTTCCTTTCTTACCCTTTCTGTAGTATGTCTTATTATTAAACATAGTTTCCTAGATTATAGCATAATAATGTGTAAAAAAAAAGGAAAATTCTGTTAATTTGTAAACGCAGATACTATCACATAACAAGCATACTGTATCCTCTGTATATTTAAAGTCAGTTATTCGCGATTGAATTTTTCTAGATAAGCCTGTTTAATCCACAAACAACCAAACACCTTAAGTTGCTGAGAAAAATTTAATAAATAACAAACGTTTTCAGCCAAATCTGTTGGCCATCATCAGGTTAAACAAATTCGAATGCAAACACAAAATGGAACAAAAAATTTAAATACAAATAAATAAAATAACGGATAAAATATACATATAAGAAAGTAAAAATTAAATATAAATAACAAAAATATATAAAAAATATGTATAGGTTAAATAATAAACTACACGAAACTCTAATAAATGCAAGAAGTGCATTTATCAATAAATTATACGAAATTCTGACAAATACAAGATATGCAGTGATAACAAAATCAAGGCATTAAATTAAGAGCTATCAAACCTCTTAATTAAATATTTCCATGCCGAAGGCAACCCTTCAGCATCCCTGGCATTAATGCAGGCATTATGTAATCTGCTCTTAAATATTTCAATTTTTTCGGCGCAAAACGCTAAAGTCGGTGAGTGTACAGGTTTAATGATGTCTGCTTCACCCCACTTGACTACCGAGCCTTCAACCTGTGCCATCTGAGATAGAATTGTGGCGTTAGATCTTTTGCTGATGTTGTATTTGTGCTCCCTCAATCTAATCCCTAAGCTTCTATTAGTAACTCCAATGTAGTTTTTATTAATGCCTAGTTCTTGGTTTTCATAAGGAATTTTGTACACTCCAGCCATTCTTTCTTTATCAATACGGTCTTTGTCGTTCCTTAATAATTTGTACAAGTTGGGAGCCCTCTTGAAAATTAACTTGGTATTTTTGCGGGCTGAGATTTCCTTCATGATAGCTTCTTTCTTTCTGTCATACGTGAACTTTGTGAATTTGCGGAAATCCCCTCCTTGAGCTTTTGTTTTGTTATTCTTGTAGTTTTTGATTAGTGTGGTTATCATATCCGCCCTGTACCCTAGAGTTCTAGCGATATGCGATATCCTGTAGATTTCTTTTTGTCTATCAACCACACTACTGCAGTAGAGAAAAGCCCTGCGAACAAGGGCACGGAAAGCAGCCATTTTGTATTGGTAAGGATCATTCGAACGCGATGGAATGTACAAAGGGCTATGCGTTGGTTTTACGTACACTTTAGTAATCAAATGTCCTTCCTTGAATTCGATGTCAATGTCTAAAAAATGTATCCGTGAGGAACACGTCTGTTCAATCTTTAGCATGAGGCCGTCATCGTTGTTGTTGATTCTATTAATAAATTCCTCGATTTTCCGGTCATTTTTCCATATTACAAGGACATCGTCCACGTATCTTTTAAAATACATAATGTCATTCATGAAGCCACAAATAACACTCTTTTCTAACCTTCTCAATACAAGTTCACACAACAATCCTGACATAGGACTTCCCATTGGGACTCCCCTTTTTTGTTTGTATTGACGGCCATTAAAAGCGAAAAAAGATTCATAGCAGACAAGGTTAGCTAGCTCTATCAAATCATTACTGTAATTTGCCAAATCTGGGCTTTTGCTGTGCATGAAATCCAAAAGCGCTACCTTGCATGACTCAATTTTTATAGAGGGGTATAAGCTCTCGTAGTCCATTACGGTTCCAACCTCATTATCCATTAAAATTAGATCTTGTATCTCATTAACCACATCCCTAGGATCCTTTGCCACATATACGTTATTCTCGAGCTGAGAGGTGAGAAACCTATGTAATCTCTTTTCAAGAAAAAAGGTTGGTCCTCTGCATCTTTCAACTATGGGTCTTACTTCCTTGCCCTCTTTATGGGTTTTGGCAAACGCAAATAATCTCGGCATACCTGGCCTAGGATTCCGACAATTTTTGAGAAAAGGTAATAAATTAGTGATTTTAGCTTTTTCAAGTTTCTTAACTCTTCTGTCGACGCTATCGATAATCTTTTCGTCAACACGCTCGCATTCGGTTTTCTTAATATAATCATCCAAAGCGTCATTATACGTTTGCCTTTTCATGATGACTAATGTTTTGCTCTTGTCCGCTCTAGTAGTAACCAAATCGTTTTCTCTAAGCCAGCATTTAGTAAGTTTGATGTATTTACCGGCATCACATCCTTTCCTCCAAGCCATCCGGTCTTTAATGACAGTTTTCCATTGGAGGTATTCTTTTTTTAAAGGATCTAGCCCAGATATTCCTCTTTCTATTTCTTGAATTGACGCGTCCCAAGAGTTTGAACTTTCAGGGACATAGTTCGGTCCCCACTTTAGAAACTCCATGATCTTCACCGGGACTTCTACCTTGTCTCATAATACGAATGTCGAAGGATTATCCTTAGCTGCTCTTGTAAGCTTGTTTGTCCCCATCTTTGATATAATTCGTTTTTTTCTGTATTTTCACTCAATTTACGTAAAAATTATTCTATTGTCCTGTTTATAACTAATAGCTTGTCTTTGTTTCTGTTTACTAAATGGAATTTCACAGTAAAATATTCGGAAACTAAATTATAAAAGCCAAACAAATTAAATAGCTTAATTTTTACAATATCCACTTAAAATGGATAAAAGCATTATTGTATATTTATTATTTATTCGTGCATATCGACGTCTTTCGAAGAAATAATCATTTATTGTAGAGTTTTTATAAGCTGAAAATTATTCTGTTGTCTTTGATGAAATTTGTTACAATTTACTAATTTTTACAGAAACATTAAATTTTAAACGATGACATTAGTTAAAATGTATTAATTTGTACACAAACATTAAATTTAAGGCGTATTTCTTGGTGATCACGTGACCGAAAGCTATTTTTATCTTGGCGGGAATTTTCCCACAGTGATCTTTGTCATATCTAATTTGCATATTAGTGATAGTACATTACTAATCTTTATTAAACAGATCTAGACATTTTATATTATTTAAATTTGACTGGATTAGTAAAAGAATTATATAAAAATTTTCAGTATTTTGCAGGAAACTTCAATCCAGATGACGTAAGAGTCATCCATGGTTCGCGGGAGAATTTGCGCGATGATCTTTTTTATATCTAATTTGCATAATTATAATGGAAAATTATTAATCTTTATTAAACAGATCTAGTTATTGTGTATTAATTAAATTCATCGGATTTTATGAAAGAATTCTTTAAAACTTTTAGCGTTTATTTAGAAACTTTTTGTCACCTGATGACATTGGACAAGAGCATTTTCGTTTTGTTTATTGTATACGACAGTTCGCGCCAGATTTCGTAAAGTGCGGTTTAATAATTCTGTGTTTCTCGTTTTTTCGAAGTTCACTGCGATAATTTTTTATTACGTGGATTCATACATTTTGCGTTGTTTTTAACGGATAAAAGGTGGAAATTTTACGCTGAATATAGAACTTGTTTTTCAGAATATGCTACTTTACAAAAAGAAAAGTTGAAAATAATTTATTTTTCGACAATTTGGGAGAACTGACTTTTGGATATAACATATGGATATAAATGAAAGTATGTATTATTGAGCTACTAATTTATTTGTGTTTATGTGTATTGTTGTACTGCAACTTACTTTGTTTTACTACGTTAGAGAAAGTAGGTCACACATTGGATTTCTGACATAAAACTGTCGGCTTTTTCAGAGTGAAGCGGACCTTCTCAATGAAGTGTGTTTTAGGGAAGTTATGCATTTTTTTTCTGATGCATGCCAATTGTGAAAATTGTTTTTAAAATTAAATATCGGTCAATGACGATAACATATGTTATAAATGTGAAGATGAATATAAAAATATTTCTACATTTTTTTATTGTTTTGTTGTTTCTTAAAGATTAATTTATTTAAATTTATTATATGTCAAGTAAGTTTATTTACAAAATGCTAATATTTTAATTCGCTTTAATATTTCGGTGTAAATTTGAACAAGGAATTTTAAAATTTTAAATAAACGATATACTGAAATTTTCTTTTATTTACAATGATTACGTCACTTCTACAGAAAGTAGAACACGAGACGACCTTCACCCACATTTCAGTCTGGGGGGAAAGGCCGCCAGTTGTAGTCATAACAACCTTTACGTCTTCTATTGTTGTGGATGAAATTCGTTAACTGTCAATTACATTTTCTTGAATTTGATTCGCAGGTTGGAAAAAATCGTCATTACTTAAATGCCTAAAACTTTAAAAAATTTTATAAAATTGAAAATAAATTCAAAAGTTTTGAAAAAATCGTATCGGATGGAAAATCAAAAAAGAATTTAATATAAATTTGAAAAAAAAATTTTTAGCAAAAAATTACCGCGAAAAAAATTCATATATAAAAAAATTATGTGACAATAAAGAACGATTTTTTCTTTACAAGACGTAACTGTTTAAAAATTTTTTTTCCTAAACGGAAACGAGAAAAACGCGTGGGAAAATTCTTAAAAAAATTCCCACGGTTTATCTCCACAACTAACTGGTAGAGCCGAGTCCGACTGTTCCACTGTTAAGAGGTTAAAAATGTCGTACAACAGTAAAGTTACAGAAGGATAGTGTACAAACATAGCAAACAAAATATACGATACAAATCTGATATATACATGGTAATGACATGTAAGACAAGATAGGAGGTAAGGGACATTATATACATAACGTGATATATAAAACAGTTTGATTACATACTAGAGATCGCGTAACAAATAAGAATGACATTAAGTACAAAGTATTGAATTTGGGACACAATACACAAGATAAGTACATGTCAGAGGTTAAATACATAAAAGGTATTGTGTAAAAGTAATAATAATACAGTGATGAGTACATGGCTATTAGGAGGTGCTAGTTGATGTATGGAGAGCTGCAAGTTTACAGTATTTGTTGACCAGCTGATTGAAGTAGACATAAGTGGAATGTTCATTGATCAACTCGTTGCAACTACAGGGCCAGTCCTTTCTCCGAGAGTTGATTATAGTCTTTAAGTGTTGCCGCTCAGCATCGAGCATTGGGCAGTCGAATATATAATGGAGTGCTCCATCCTGAGTGTCACAGAGGGAGCAAGTACTGTTCGAGTGGTTGGCAAATCTGTTAAGGTAGCAGTGTAAATTATCATGATTGGTATAAAATTGCGATGTGGAATGGTTGAGTTTCAACCACTTAAAGTTATTAAGTTCCGAGATATGCGGGAAGAAGTTGTTAGTAATTGATTGCCGGTTGTTGTTCCAATCATTTTGCCAGTTTTCGAGAAGATTGTTCCAAAGGATGTGCTTTAAGGTGGAATTGCTCATATTATTATAGCTAGTGGTGAGAGTGAGGTCAGTGGCGGCCTCCTTTGCCAGTTCGTCTGCCCGTTCGTTACTAGGATTACCCCGATGAGCACGAGTCCACTTCAAGAAATATTCATTGGTGGAATGACGAATAGTGCGGTAAATGTCAGTAACTAGGTGGTGCGGATGTTTGTTTTTAATGCTGGCGATTGTGGCTTGACTGTCAGAGACGACGTTTATGCAAAGCCCAGAGAAATTATTTTCACACCAGTGTATGTCGGTATTAACAGCAAAGAGCTCAGCCTGAAAGCCTGAGCAATGGTTGGCAAGTCGTTTGTGGAAGATTTCATCTTCGTCCCTATATAGCACAAAGCTGCCTCCAACATGATTATCAACTTTGGAGCCATCCGTAAACACTTTGCAGTTGTTGTTAAGTTTCCGTTAAATTTAATCGGGCTAAAATTCTCCAGGGTAATGGGTGAGGTGAAAGGAAGTGGGCTTCTCCAAATCATTGGCATTAATGGTGCAGGAAGGGTTGATGCTAATGTTTTGTCCCCACTTGATGTTCCACTGCTTGTAGTATAAGTCAATAACCTTTTCAATTGGCGGTTTGCAGGCCATCACCTGAAGGCTTATGTTTGGGGCGGTGCGGTAGGCCTTCGTTATGAGTAGTAGGGCTTTACGTTAGGCAGAGGTGAGTGCACGTCTAGGATGAACTTTTTGAGCTGCTTGACCCCAAGTGCCACATGCGTAAGTGATGGTAAGGAATAAATATGTGGTCGTAAATGGTCCCCATGGCCTCTGAGTTGAGGCCCCATTTATTTTTGGCATACTTGGCAAAGGTATGAAAGATGAGGCCCGTGCGAGCAGCTATGTGTTTAATATGCTGGGTCCAGGTTAGAGTGGGGTCGAGAGTAACGCCTTGGTAAGTGATATGTTTTACCACCTTGACAGACTTTTCATGCATTTTAATGGTTGGGACACGTGCATAGAGGTTCTTTTTACCAGGGCTGTTGAACATGACGCATTTAGTCTTCTCTGCATTGAAGGACAGTTTGTTGTTTTCACCCCAGATGCATATGTTTTTAATTACAAGCGCTGCCCTGTGCCCAAGGGCAGCTCTGGTATTTCCGCCAATTAAAATAAAAACATCATCAGCATAAGCTGTGATGGAGTCCTGTCCAAAGTCTGTCCGAAGGAACGTGTCAAAAGCAATACAGTAGTGAACGGAAAATCGGAATCAATTAGGGACTGGGGTTGTTCAGATTAGGGATTTGTTCCGATTACGGTTTATGTACGAAAAAATATATTAACCTGTCCGATGTTCAAATTTTTCTCCGTTAGGTCGCTTCCTGTTGAATTTTTCTCCGTGCGTGTCGCTTCGTGTGAATTTTCGTCGATTTTAAGCCTAACGAAAATTTTTAAAATAATAATCGAGGCTATCGTATCGTTAAAAATTATTTCTGCATTTTGTACAAAACAAAATAAATATATTGAAGAATATAAAAAACATGAAAATTATACTTTAGAAGTAAATTTAGTATCAAAAACGTTCGATTCAGCACGACACAGTCCGACTGAAAATAGTGCCGATTACCGGCGATTCTGATTACCGGGGTGCCGATTTACGAGTCCCTACTGTATTCCAAAGAGTGGGGCCACAGGCGGACCCCCGGGGACAGCCACGCGTCACTCTTCTTTCGTGTTGACAGTTGCCGTATTGTAGTATGGCAGTTCTGTCTGTAAGATAATCCTTGACCAGGTGATAAAGGTTAGCTGGGCAGTTAATGTCTCTGAGATGTTTGAGGATGATAGGCCACCAGGCACTGTCGAAGGCCTTAGAAATATCCAAACTGATTCCCTGTATGTATTTGTTATTTCCAAGAAGAGAGTGGATTTTGCTTATGACCATATTGATAGCTTGCGGAGCTGACCTCTGTGGCCTGAAGCCAAACTGGTGTTCGCTAAGATAGTTGCCGTTTTCCAAGTGCCAAATGAGTCTATTATTAATTAACTTCTCCAAAACTTTACCCATGGTAGGCAAGAGGGAGATTGGCCGAAGAATTTCATTGCTGCCTGGCTTAGGAATAGGTATGATTTTAGCTATCTTCCAAGCACTAGGGAAGATACCCTGCCTAAGGCAGTTGTTGAATATTTTAAAAATATTTTCTGGGATTAAAGTCCAGATGTGTTTGGCAATTTCTGTGGTGATGTTGTCCACTCCAGGAGCTTTACCGCGCTTAAGGGTGTTAAAAATCTGGTTGGTTTCGTACACTAAGAACAGTAAGAAAGGATTTTTCGAAATTCTCCCACGGGGGAGAGGGAGAGGATTAAGCAGTAGCGTGCCGTCATTGGAAGCGGTGGAAGCGCCGCTTCCCTTGTATTTTATAAAATATAAATTTTCATATTTTAACGTAGTTTGAATAAATTAAAAATAATATTTTATTATAATTGCATTATGTATCTTATTACAAATTTTTATACAGTAGAGCATCGATTATCCGACCCCGATTAACCGTTACATCGGTTAACCGACCGCGTTCTAGTCGGCAAATTCAAATGTCCGCTAGTGATGTGGCGCTACAATATTTGGCTATGTCTTGGCTACTTTAATATTATTTTTGTTAAATTTTTGCGTGTTTTAGCTGGCAACATTGATTCGACCATGAAAGGGAGGCCAGTATTTAAACCAGGCCAGAGTCAAGGTCCTAGAATATAAGGTTAGCTCATACAGCCGATTTAGCCACTTCCTGCCAGATTCCGGATATACGTCATCCCTAGTCGATCCGTGGTCGAGCGACTGTTTCACCACAGTAAGCGAGGGAAGAAAATTTTGGAATTTCACTATTTTTGTTACTTTGTTCAGCGTTTTTAGACTCATAATCTTCGAAGGTAAATATATCTATCGTTATTACTATTATTAAACATAATTATGTCGATAAAAATTGTACGGAAGTAACAAAAGTGTTCCTAGAACCGTTTGATAATCTGTTGTTGTCTTTACTCTTCGTTCTGTAGAAATTACAGAATATGGTTACGGATAAAATATATTTATTACTAAAATACTTAAAAATACTAAGAATAGTTTTCTGCATGTATAAAAATAGTATCTGCACGATGAAACGACGACTACAGATAATAAGCTGGCCCCGTAACAGGGTGGTGACACTTTTAAGATAATTCGAGGTGTAAAAAAGAAATATTGTTTATTATTAATTAATATAACTTTTTAAAATATGCATATTTACGTAAAATGCTTAGAAAATGCAAAATATAAAAATGTTTTATATATTTAGTATAAATTTATTGTAGTGTTATTTATTCGTATAATAATTTTTATGTAAGAAATGTTAATACTCCTTTTTACCACTTCAGAATATTATATCTTGATTAGACTTATTTGGAAAAATAAAAAAATACCTAAATTTTATTATTATTTTTTTTAGATGCCAGAGAACATGTGCTGTTGCAACTTGTAATAAAACCTATTGTAAAACAAAGTTATTAAACAGGAAAGTTAGTTATTTTACATTTCTTAAAGATCCAATAATAAGGAGAAAATGGATCCATAATTGTAAAAGAAAAGATAAATTTAATCCTGATTCTTGTCATGTTTGCTCCGATCATTTCACAGAAAATGATTTTGAGAGAAATTTAAAAGCCGAATTATTAGGTTTATTGGCAAGACCTAAACTAAAGAAAACTTCTTTACCGACAGTAAATTTAGGAAATATAGAAAATGAAAATATTAAGCAGTCAAATGAAAGAAAGAATCGTTTATTAAAAAGAAATAGAAAAAACCTGATAGAAAAACTTTTAGATGTAAATAAACAGGATAAACCAGAAGAATCTCTTAACAAATGTAACAATTGTAAAACTTTAGAAGATCTTAATTTTAAATTTAAACATGAAAATTCTATTTTAAAAATGAAGATTAAACATATTGAGATAAGAATGCAAGCAATCCAAAGAAATCTGAAATTGTTGAAAAGTAAAACTGTCATCATTCAAAAAGAACATGAAAAATTGAAAAAAATAAAAAAGATTTTGTTATATCAATATTGAAAGGTACCTTTACAGAAACACAAATATATAATCTGCTGGAGAGAAAAAAGAAAATTAAATGGAAGAAAGAAGATATGAATTTGGCATTTACTTTGAGATATTTAAGCATAAGATCATATTTATACTTAAGAAATCAAATGAATATCCCGTTACCTGCAGTTTCGACACTTCGACGATGGGCTTCAAAAATAAATCTTTGTCAAGGCATATTAAATGATGTTATAAACATCATGAAAATTAAAGGCTTTGAACTTTCAGAAGAGGAAAAACTTACAGTTCTTCAGTTTGATGAGATGAAGGTAAATACTGTATATACTGTACTCATATTGATAAAACCACATAATTCAATAATTATTTTAAGTTTCTGTTTTAACATTTTACTGATATTTCAGGTAAAGCGTATATATGAATATGATAAAGTGAGGGATAAAGTTGTTGGACCCAATAATCAAGTTTTAGTAATGATGGCAAGAGGACTATTTGCATCGTGGAAACAACCAGTTTACTTGGATTTTGATGTTAAAATGAAAAAAAAAAACTGTTATTTACTGTTATTTCAAAACTTTTTGATGCAGGATATACTGTTGTTGCTGTTGTTAGTGACTGTGGTGGACAAAATATAGGATTATGGAAGGAATTAGGGGTAAATATATTCAATACTAAATTTATACATCCATCTAATGGAAATAATATATACTATTTTCCAGATGCACCTCATTTGTTAAAACTCATTAGAAATTGGTTTTTAGATACAGGTTTTGTAACTTCAGATCATACATTAATAAACAAGGACTCATTACAACAGTTACTTCAAATAGATTCCAATGAAATAAAAGTTTGCCATAAATTAAAAGAAGAGCATATTACGTGTCAAAAATTTCAACGACAAAATGTTAGATTAGCTTGTGAATTATTTTCTAACTCTACAGCTATTGCTATTAAAAGATATATTAAAACTGAAAATGCTTTAGCAGCTTCTGAATTTATATCATCAATTAATGCATGGTTTGATGTTATGAATAGTTCAACACCCAATTTTCATTACAAAATTGATTATCCCTCCAAATGTGCTTATGGCATTAACATAACTGAACAAAATAATATACTTGATAATACTTACAGAATAACTGAAAGTATGAGATGTGTATCTAAACAATCACTTCAAACATTTCAAAAACGAATGCTTATATCTATTAAATCTATTAAAGATTTATTTTTCGACCTTAGTTCAAAATTTCCTAAATACCATTATATCTTAACATGTAAAGTAAATCAGGATTCTTTAGAAAATCTATTTTCACAGATTCGAACTAGAGGTGGTTTATATGATCATCCTAGTCCACTCGAAGTAATATATAGAGTAAGAATGATAATTTTAGGCAAATCACCAGGAATATTGCAAAATAAATTAAACACAGAAGATCAGATAGCTGAAAATTATTTAATAAATGAAATGTTGGAAGAGGCAGATTTACTGCAAGAAGTTTCAGATGTGTCTAGTTTTAAAGAACAAGGATTATCTGAAAATTCATGCAATGTAAATGATGATGATTTATGTGAGATATCTCAGGAAAATGTATCCAAATTTAGGAAGTGTCAGTCACCAAAATAAATATGAACATAATTATACAATAATGTCCCTTGTTCAGGATTTATCTTCTGGTGAGCTATCACAACCACCAGATTTCTTTAATTTAGTTAAAAAAATGGAATCAATTTTTACAAAAACTGTGAAACAGCATTTCAAATGTAAAACGGTTTCATCTATTACATCATTAATTAAACAAACAATTAACTTGCCAGAAGACAACACGAAGCAACACGCAACGGAGAAAAATTCAACAGGAAGCGATACGCAACGGAGAAAAATTTGAACATCGGACAGATTAATGTATTTTTTCGTACAAAGTCGGAAACTGGAACAAATCATTAACTGGAAGGACCCCAGTCCCCAATTGGTTCCACTTATCGACGCTCTACTGTAGTTTATTTTCAATACACCGGTACGGGCATGGATATTTCGTCGACGAACTTTTTAAAACATCGCGCGATTCCGTACGGCCGGTGTGCCGGATAAAAAAGATAAAAAGTAGGCAAACGACCAAAAGCGCGACGAGAAGTAGGCACGGGAAAAGAATAACTCTATAAGATGGAAATCGGCACAGTGAGTAGGAGGGTGCAACGGGCCCGGGACGAAAGGGTTCCGAATCGGATGGTCAAAAATACTATCGATATAATATTTTTATTTTCAAAGTTTAACGTGTTTGGTTCGATTTTAAAAAATAACCCACCATTTCTACGGTTCGTCTTTTCCTTCCGAAAACAAAAAGCGGAGCAAAAAGTAAAATCTCTCAGGGCAGACCAGATCCGGTGGGAACACCGCCATTCCCACGTCAGGCCATGACCGCTCCGACGTTTGGCGTACGCCTCTAGTTGGCAAGTACGCGGGGCAGCGTCCGACCGATACCTTCGGGCGGAGGGGAGAATTTAAAGCCGCCGGAAAAACTCGGACGCGCACCTTCCGTAACAGAAACGAAAGGAGGAGGTTATTTCCGGCGGTCGATAAGGAGACGCCCCCCTTTGTTCTGGTTATCTGGAATGGGGGCGAAGTCCGTCCGGGCGGGGGGCGGATTCCGTCGCCTGTCGGCGGGAGTGGGAATCGCGGGCCCGAAAAGAGAATCCGTTACCCTTTCGACGACATTGGCGAAAGTGGTCGAGATGAAGGTGGCGGTGCCGTTTCTTCTTCTCCTGTGCCTGGGGATCCACCCCGGTCGTTCCGACGACCCGGACGGTGAGTAGTGCGTTTGCCTTTCTCCTCGGGCTTAACCGGAATCGAAGGGCCGAGTAGGGATTCGATGGCTTTTGCCTACACTCGGCCTCTTAAGGGCCCGAGTGTAGGTCTCTGGAGAAACGGACGTTTGCTTTGGATACGCCCGTTTGCTTACTGCACGTACTGTACAGTACGTCTACGTTGAAAAAACGATAACCCGGATTTTCCGAAAAGGAAGTTAGGATTTTCTCCAGAAAAATCACCGAGATACTTCTAGGTATCGTTGTTATACGTCGTTCGAACTTCAAATTATGAAAATTACCTTTTAAGTATTCTTCGGGAGTTGTTTAGAATTGGGTACGATCCTGAGTGTCGTTTGTAGCCGATCGGTCTTTAATCGACAAAGAAAGACGAAGGCCCGGTCGTTCTATCGACGGTTTCCGTCGATGAAACCGCCGGGCCTTCGTCTTTCTTTTTACGTCGTCCATTGCCCCAGCCACGGAAAAACATTGGCGCTTGGACTGAGAAACGTAATGGTGGACGGTGGCCGATTTAAAAGGTTAAACCCAGCGTGCGTTCAAAAAGTATATATGGAATAAATGCTGTGGCGACCGCAGAATATGAAAAGGGGGCACAAACTATAAAAAGGGGCGCGATACAGTACATTACTCAGGGAGCTTCGAACCCTGCAATTCGACGTCCGATGGGCGCTCCCACCAGGTGGCGCCGATTGCACCGGTGGGCTAACTCAGGCCTGGAAAACCGGGAAATGGGATTTTGGTGGACATACCACCAAGTTGCAACAAACGTCGTTCGTTAGTTTCTTTTATATTTGCACAATAGGCTAGAAGTCGCGAATTTTCTGTCGCTTGAGCCCCTCGGGGATTAGGAAAAGGACAACCCAGACAAAAAACAGGCCACGTGCCCCAATGTACGGACGCCCCCGAATAAATGGGATGATAAGGAAATTTTCTAGTTGTTTCCGTAAAAAAATTACTCTGCCTGGGGAAGGAGAGTTTAATAAACGAAGGGAAGATAAAACTTTCGAAATCGTCCAGAATAATAAAGACTATATTAATCCCGACAGCTTTAAACTTAAGGGAAATTTTGCATTCCCTATCAAAAACGACTCGTACTTCGGTCGGAGGCAAAGAAATGGCCTCGGGTACTTTGGACTCTCCTTATCTCCCATCTTCGATTTTTAATCTTAAAAATTTTTTTTATAGTTTTCTTTATTAAAATCGCCATTTTTTTCTATTGAGCCGCTACCCGGTAAATTAAAAACTTTTTAAAAAACGAGTTAAGCCAGTTAAAACAACGATTTTGTAATTAAAAAATATATTTAAACACATTACGAGAACTAAAACGAAAAAGTATAAAAGAACTTGGAAAGAATTTATTTTCCGGGAACCATTTTTCTTTTATATGCTTTGTTGATCGTTTCTGACATAAAATAATTAACCACGTTACGGTATGTCGTCCTAAAACATTTCCTTTTCCTAACTCTGAAGTAACTCGTAACTTATAACCCGTATTTCTAGTCTTAACCATATTTATTACTTATTTATATATATATTTTTACCAAGATTTACAAAAAAAGGAATATGTGCCTTCTCACCCCAAAAGGCCGCGTGACCAGCCAATAGTATTTATGAAGATTTAGGCCTAGACCAAGGAACGAATTTCGTCAAATGCGTAAAAAGCCATGCGGTGGTGAAGCGAATTCCGTTTTACCACCGCATACAGCCGTTCCATTAAAGCCATCGTCCGTAATTTATGTGCCTCACGCCGAGCCACTCAGAGGTTTTTGGAAGTTTTTTTATTCTAGGAAACTACGTAACTACGGTTGCGGAGATAAAATAACGAAGTTTACATTGTCACCTAGAAACAAAACTTAGGTAAGTTCTGCTGGTGGTTATCAAAAGTATTCGTAACGACTGGTCTCGGCTCCGTTCGTATTAATTACCTGTTAAATCGACCGAATAAGGTAAACTCTTTTCGCTGGACGACGTACAGTACGTAACGTCGGCTTAGTAAAAGTGAATGCGTCGCCGATATGGCTAAAAGAATGGGTGGACGATCTTAAAATCATGGCTATTTCCGTAGGCGTAAAGTGATTTTAAATGCCACGAAACCCAGCGTCGTTACGTAGGGTACGATGAAAAATAAATCGACGAGAAATGTCGTGGCTAATCGATAAGTCGAATTGAGATTATTGAATGGATAAAAGTAATGATCGAAGTGCACGGTTATCGTATTGTAAAACCCCGAAAACCAGGTGGAGCTATAATAACGAAGCGGCAGTCCCCGAGAATCGAGTCGAGCCAGCGTATGCGTCAAGCATTTCTGCTTCTATTTATTTATTAACTCGAAAGCTTCGTGTGTGCATTAGAAAAGCTTTAAAATTAACCATAGGAAATAAATTTTATAACGAATTACGGTAAACGTGTTTTTAACTTCTTTTATTTAACTAACGCCACACGCTACTCGTAATAGAAATAAAATGCACCTAGTAGTAGAACTATGAGGTAACAAAATAAATAATGTCATTTTTTGAAATGTCAATAAAAATTTACATGTTTTTCGTTTAAAATAATTTTACTCGTCAAAATAATTATGTTCGCATTCAATTACTTTCTCTACAGGAGAGCAGTTTCAAAATACCATTTTTATAAATGATCCCGAAAAGAAGTCTACCTTTGTCGCGAGTACTTCAACGTTGGTCAAACTCGCACATTTGTTCAGTGAACGGTTACAAAGAGTAGATGAGAAATTAAGGCTCTGTGCCGAATCGTCGATGTGTTTCTGTTTTTACAAGATAAAGCTCACCCACACATTGCAGAAATTACAAGAAATAAAATAATGCAATTGGGATGGAAACTTTTATCTCATTATTGCTATTCCGCTGACTTATCTCTGTTGGATTACCACACTTTTTTTTATCTTTCGATAATCATATCTCAACAATGAAAAACAATTTACAAATCGCACGGATATAAAGGAAGAAGTAACTCAATTTTTAATGCTATAAATGATATTTTCAAACTGCTCTCCCATTGGGAAAGTGTAATTGAATGTAAAAATGAGCATTTTGATAAATAAAATTTTCAACAAAAAATACAGCATTTTTATTCACATTTCAAAAAGACGGCATTTTCTATTTGGTTCCTGAGAATGTATATGTATATTTTTACTATATATGTATATGTATACTTTACTGTATATGTACTGTATATGTATATTTTTATTTTTAATTCACAAGAATGGTAAAGAGCTGTGCTGCCTACGGAAATCGCAGAACTTATCAAACCAACTTTTAACGTAGATTACTGGCTTCCGTAGGACATTGGGCAAAAACATTGTTTATCGTAAGAGATTTTTTGATGTTAAATTTCGTCGTATAGTTGTAATTTTTCATTCTTGACAATTTTTTATAATACCACAAACAAAATTCAGCATTATCTCGGTCAAAAAATTACGTTTTGTATTTTTTCAATATCTGTTTGAAAAATATCCGCGGAAATGATTAATTTCAAGGATATTTTTCGATATTATATAGTCCGGCCGAACCGCATCAGATTAAATAACATGTAACTCAAATCCGCAAAACATAAAAACTTCGAGTTGGAGAATCAGAAAGAGCAGGAGCGGGTCTAGATTTTTCGGGGCGTAGGGCTTATTGAAGTTCAATGGGGCTCCATTTTTGTTAGGCCTATATTAAGAATTATTACAATAAAAAAATTAATACTATAAATGATCATTATTATTATATTATTAATTTAAACTATTTTTTATTATACGATAAGTGCTCATTGTTAATGAAAAAGTATTAAAATTTATTATAATAATTCAATTTTTGTGGGCCCTCGACATTTGGGGACCCAGGGCTTAAGCCAATTAGTTTCTATGTAGATCTGCCCCTGAGAAGGAACATCAAAAAATATTTCTAGATGAGCCCTGGCTAGAATGCCGGATAAATATACCGAGTGCTAAACCCGAAAATACAACAAAAACGCGCAGCTCGTCATTTTTGACTTTAGATGTAAATTTATAAACATAATTTCAGGTTTGCATATTTTTGGCTACATTATGTCGCTGGCCGGTTTTTTCTTATAACTGTAATGCTTTCTTTCTTTCTGTTTAGAGTCGAATAAAAAACATTTATACAGATTGGCTAAGTAGAAATCGAGAAAACTGAGACCGAAGGTTTTCCCAGAAACGTTAGATAGACGGATAAAACATGTAGGAAATGAGGCTGCCTGTAATAAAGCTAACGAGTGTTTTCTTTGTCGTTTTTACGTTATTCTTTATTCGTGCCTTCTCTTTTCCAACGTCGAGTTGAAAAGAAAACAAACTCTCCTGCCTTAACAATATGGCGGTTTGTTCTAAGCGAATCCCCTTCCAGCTTCCAGTGCGCCGCTAATAGCAACAAAGAGCTGCTGCTCCAATCACATATTAAGGCAAACTAGGCAATACCGTAGCTTTCCACATGACGTCGGAGGCAATTTATGGTCGCGTAACCGTTTTCCTTCGACCATCCCCAACAGATTTATAAACTTCAATAAAGTCAATTAAATAATTTATATTCGTATATCTACGAAAAAGTTTCATAAATTAAATCATTTGGTTGTAGACAATTAATAGACATCCTCTATTTTCATTTGATACCAACACATATTTTAAATATAACTTTTTAAATTAACATTTAAGAATGCCTACCAAAGATTTAATGCATGTTACAAGATTTTTTTATGATTCACATAGTTTTTTCCCGAGTTTACTATTGATTATTTCAATATTTAATATTCTGGGCTGTATGTTAATGTACAAACGTTAAAGATTCATTAGTTTAATTTCAACTCACGGTATACGAGCTATATTTTTATTGATCTCCAACACACACATATACACAAGTATATACTGTAACTAAATGTAATAGACTACAGGTCTAATATTTAAAAAAAATCATACTAATTTTCCTATAATAAAGTAATTCGTTATCAAAACTGCCGATTACATAATTTAGTTATTATTTAAAACGAACAAATAGAGCTTATCTTTACTTTTCTCTATTTATCTGCGGCTTTGCAAGACCCGTGCCCTGGGCGTAGGGGTAAAATATTGAAGTCCTCCCTTAATTTTACCTACCTTTTACCGTAAACGAGATAGCGACTTTTCCAGATATTGTATTTTTACGTTGGTTCAACAAATTAAGCGTTACATCCGGCTGCCTGGCCGTTACTAGCGTCTCCGTCATATTACTAAACTACTCCACTGGCAATTCTTTCTGTTTGTAACGCGCTTATCTATGGCCAAATAAATGCGGAAGTTGTTCAGCCCGGAACAGGCAACGTTATAAAGTCCTAACTGTCCCTCACCCAACGGACTCGCAAAGGCATATTTCTAAAACCCACTGGCTTGTTTTCCCGTGAGCGGAGCTTAACAGTTCACCCAGGTATCGATAAATGTAATGATAGAAAGAACTACGCATAACAATTCTATGAAAATCCTACACGCCCTAGTTGTAAGTAAGCGGGCTTTTTTGGTTTATATTTTACTATTTAAAAACAATACGATAGGTCGTTCCGTACCAAACTGTTCTAATAACGGCAGACGTAAAGTATACAGATTTCGCTCTCGAGTGACGAAAATCGTGGAAAAATACGGCAAAAAAATCGAGAAGGCAGATGGGACACCGCATAAAAGAAATTTTTATGTAATGTGAGTATTTATAACGAATTTTGTGATTTCGTATCGATATTCATATAGGTTTATATATATCGATAATACGTCATACGCAATCGAGATAAATTATTATTATTTTAATAATTATATCTGTCGGACTAAATTAAGTATTCTTGACTTAATCAATTTATCGATGGTATCCGAGCACCAAAAGTTTAAGAAATATTGAAAATTCGCGATATTAATAAATTAACCATTATATATTTACTCTAATTCATTTCTTTAAAATATTTTGTTATTAATGTTTGAGGAATTCGGTAAGTCATTTCTCTCTTAAAGTGCAGCCGAAGTAATAAGTTCGGTGTCGACATTTAAACTTTTTGAGAAATTAGATAATTGATTTGGCTGCTAAAATTAATCGAATTCTTAAAATATAATTGCTCCTTAGACTTTCCATTTGTAAATCTAACATATAAATATGTTTCTCGCGTGAACCGAGACAAAATATTTTTTTTATTTATGCCTTAAAATATTTTTTTATTTTATATAACATCGTTATTATAAATAACAACTAGCTGACCCGGCCACGCGTTGTTGTGGCTCAAAATGTATCTATTATAAATGTATAACACTTTCCCCGTGGGGGTATTTCAAAAAATCCCTTTTTAGTGTATATTCTGTTGACGTAACCTATTAAAAATGCAAAAAACCGCATGTAAAATAGTATAATAGAAGCCGAGTTCTTCACGGTAAGCCTTAATCCCGTCCATCTCTTCCCACTGGGGGGAATTTCGACATGTATATTATATAAAAACACGTGCGTATTCGAATGCAACGTTGTGTCAAAATTTCAAAGGAATCGGTAGGAACAAACGAACGTTATATTTTATTTATACTTATATTATACGTTATACTTATATTATACGTATTATACGTTATATTAAATATTTTATTTATATAGATAGATAAAAATGATCTGCTTCAGTCCATTCTCACAGAAAAGCAGAATGCTTCACAGAAAAGCAAACTTAGGTCGTCGGAAGGTAGCGCCATCTGTTGGACATAAAAGCCTTAATCCATATATAAATATATTTTTGAAAGGAAGGAAATGGTGTAGGGGTATGAAAAATAGATAGTAGCCGATTCTCAGACCTACTGAGTATGCATATAAAATTTGGTAAAAATCGGTAAAGCCGTTTCGGAGGAGTACGGTAACAAAAATTGTGACAGGAGAATTTTATATACAGGGTGGGCCAGCGAATACGAAACGGCAGAGTGTTCGTGTTCGTCCAAGCAAAGCGCTCGGACAGGTCGATTTTACTCTCGAGGGGACATCTTTTGCAATAAAGTTTTTGCGATTCTGAATACAACAGACAACAAAAAATTTTAAAAACATTTATTTTGTATTAACTAAACAAACATTTATTTCGAAAAAAATGTTTGTTTAGTTAATATTCAGAATTGCAAAAACTTTATTGCAAAAGATGTCCCCTCGACAGTAAAATCGACCTGTCCGAGCGCTTTGCTTGGAACACGAACACTCTGCCGTTTCGTTTTCGCTGGCCCACCCTGTATAAGATTTACAGGTTAAATCATACTTATACTGCATTCCTTTCATTTAGTCTCTAATTATTTTTGAATTTATAATTAAATTACATTCACTATATAAATATTTTTATTTCTATATGTTTAATTGTATTATATTTATTAACTTCGTAATTTGTTACGTAAGATACGGATGGAATCACATCTGTGAGAGAATGACCGAACTGTCGACGGTAGAAATAACTTGGAGAAATTCTTTAAATTATAGAAATAATCAATCTTAAAAAAGAAAATGAATTATCGAAGAAAGAAATGATAAATACGAAATTGTTGTAGTTTTTATTCCAAGAGTAAATTATTAATATTGGTGCAAAAAAAAAATTCTTTAGAGTTGTTCCAAGAAAGGATTAAGAAAAGAGCGAAATTAACATTTGTGTTAGAAAGAAAGTGATATAATTTTCCTATTAATACAAATTGGAAGGAGATTGCAGCCGTTCGTTTCACCTCTTCTAGTAGAAACGATTGCGAATTAAAATGTTTGATAATGCAGATTTTAGATAAAGTTAGTCAAGTCGGATTCCAAGATTTCTTTTTGTAAATATTTACAAGTTAAACGAAGTGGCTGGAAGTGTTTGGAAATAGACAAAAAAACTAAATTATAGAAAATATTTTATTGTAATATAACAATATACAGGAATTTCATGAAATAAATAACTAAATAAACATCCTAAATCCTGCGCGTAATATATATAAAGTACTTTGCACGAAAATATTACAAATTTTTATATAATTTAATTGGGTGTAATTTCTAAATAAATTAAGACGTAAAAATTGACTGCATATTTAAAGATTAAAAATATTTTAAAACTGTTCATGTTTAAAATAATATACAGTTAAAGAATATAAGTTCCTTTTAGAAAACATCGAAATATTTTAAGCAAACAAATAAACACCGACAACCATTACGTAACGGTACTATTACACCCACTGCCAACCAATAACACCCGGATGCCCACGGGCAAATCAGCCAATGGGTTTTAGAAATATGCCTGGCAAACTACTCGACGTTCCACTTCGACTTACGACTCGAGTCGACCGTGACGTCACCAAATGTTCGACGACTTCTCACGTAGCAGATTGGTAATTTCCATTGCTTTGCAGATCCTTCGTTTCCGGATGTGACCAACTTGATGCGAAACGGTTTTGTGGCTCAGATCGAAATTAACAACAGACCGCAGGTGAGCTCCTTCGGCCTCTTCTCTTCCGGTTTCCGGAAGAGAAGAGGTTCGAAAGTATTTTTTTCGTTTGCAGGATGAGACCATATACGTCACCGAGTATTACTTCGCTGCCAAGAACCTGACCCGAGTGGAAATCATCCGGAAAGGAAAGGTGGAAAGCGTCTTCTTTTACCCCACCCAGGATCAAATCGTCGTGCTCAAAGGTCAGCGTCTTTCGGCTTCTCCTCCTTTCCGGGCCCACGCTTCCGTTCCCCACGGAAGTGGCCTGGCGGAAAAGGGGAAGAAATATGCCGGACCCTTCCAAATTTTCTCTTTCCGCAGATGGCGCCTGTCGGGTGGAGAAGGCGGGAAGTTCCGACTACCTGCTCAACTACAACTTCACCAATTGGCTGTATTCGCCTGGCGGAAAAACCATTTACTTCGGTCCCACTTCTTTACTCCGATCGGGCGCCGACAATCCGCAGGTAAGTGCACTCGAAGTAACCTTTTCCGCAAACGGACACGTCGACAAACGGGAAAGAAAACGTTTGGTCCGGGTCCGGCCCGTAGTTTACGCGGCCGCAGCCGAAAACCGACTGCGGAATCGAGTTCGGAAGAAAGATCCAGGCGGTAGGTGTTGGAAGAAAAATCCTGCTCAGAAATAGACGCGCGCGAGAGAGGCTTTTTTCTCTTTTTACCGCCACGTAGATACGAGAGACGGACGAAAACCGTCGTCGTGTCTATAGGCCGAATTCCAAATAATTCGAACCGGCCGTCGGATCGTTCGGTTTTAGAAAATAACCACCTAAAACGAGAAAATACGCCTGTGCGTCGAAGAAACTTTTTGTACTCTTAGGTTCGGCAGGATTTGCAGATAACAAGTGGGAAAGGGCGATGCCGAACTGCGCGTCAGATTTACAAATTTCTTTTATATCAATATTTGAAAAATAGGCTACCGGTCACGAATTTTTTGTTTGTCGATAAAGGGTCCCTCGAGAATTAGGAAAAGAGCGACCAGATGGGACTACTTGCTCTAGTGGCCCGGTGTGCCGTTGTCCCTATATCGGGCCTAATCTAGGATATGTCGTCTGGCCGTCCGCCCGAAAAATTTTGATAGACGGCGCTTCGGATGTATTAGAGTATTTAACGAACCGCCGGACAGAAGACTCCGGGATTTTTGTTTTTATCATTAGATGGTGGTCATTTCCCCTTATAGGATCGGAGTCGTCCTTGTCCCGCATAGACAATGCAAGGAAAACGTCTCCTTATTTCTAAGTAAACATTAGACTTACAATCCATTTATCAAACATACAAATATAAGAAAAGTACAATCATAAAAGTAACATACGTAGGATCTTGCCGCACTGACGATTGTGACTACTTGTCGCCTGTAGTGTTGGGAAGCAGCTCACTTCCCGAACACTTACGCCAGGATTTTTCGCGAAAAGGCCCTACCTAAAATAGCATTTTGTCTTATTAGGTGGTACAAGTCCGTACTTAATGCATTACCGTTTTGCGTTTCCAGCAGGCGCAATTGCATCCTGTCTCTTTCGAATCTGAGGCATTCGTTCGTTAGATGGTCTAAACTTTGAATTTCTTCACCACATTCACAAACCGTGCTTTCTCTTTTCTTAAGTTTTGCCAGATATTCTTTGGTGTTGGAATGTCCCGAGTAGATTTGTGTCCTCGGGTGGTCTAGCGTAACTTTAATTCTGTTACTCCTTTCTTCACATTTAGGAGTAGCCGGAAGGTGTGTCTACCCTATTCACCGTATATCCGGACAAATGTTTCTTGCCTAAGCAGTTTTTTGATATATGACAGAGAGATCCCGCAATATGATATTATTGGCAGTTGTACTGTCTCTTTGGCCAAGAAGTCGGCCCTTAATTCCATCTTTATTGTTAGTCTGCTTTTCTGAAACATAGTTTTCGTATCCAATGCCAATCCAAAGTCATTATATTGCTTTAGAGTTTGGATTGCTGCTCTACTATCTGTGATTATTATGATAGAGCAGGCATTCGATGAAGTGGCTAAAAAGAGACTTTAGTGGGTTTCCGTTAACCGTTGGTTCTTTGTTTTTTACTTTTTACTAGATGCAATACGTGGGGAAGGACACGGTGGAAGGCATTCGCTGTCACAAGTTCAACGGCGACTACTGGGCCAACGACGACATTCAGGTCGACTACTTCTTCTCCGGTAAGTTATTCGGCACTCCCCGCCCGAATCTAACCTACCTTTTATCGGAACTTTACCGGCCGATTACCTCCGTCCATGGCGTTCCGTTTCGCCAACGTTGGGCCGATTTTAAGTAAGTGTTCTTAAAGTAAAGAGAGAAGGAAACCCGGAAGGCCACCCAAGGAATTTTCCGGACGGGATTAGGTGCGGAATCCGACCACCAAATGTTAGGCGGAGGGACCCGGTAAAAGTCTTTCTAGAAACGATAATTTAAACGCCGTTAAAGGATCTTCTCTCCCCATCTTAAGGTATAAATTCCATACCACCGCGTTTCGGCTTCCGTTTCGTTTCGCATGGCCGCCCGCCGCCCGGTCGGACCGACATCTTTGCCTTTTCGTACGGCCCGACGCGGAACCGCTTCTGGTAAGGCCCGGGCACCCATTCTTTAGATATTTTTGCGCGTTAAGACCAAAACGGTGGTGGTTTTCCCATTTAAAAAAACTCTCGGGCCACACCCCTTTCGGCAGATCTCTCTCGGTCGACGACGAAACCTCGAACTAATCTTGAGCTCTGCCGCCTTGGCCTCTTATTCGTCTTTTAACTTACTGCGAAGAGAAGAACGAGCCCGCCACTCTACCACGGTCCGTTATCGCGCGCACCGGTCGAACGAAAGGTCAACAAATTCCCTCTCGTCTTAGTTTGGGCAGCGGAGAGGATTCTTCGCAGGCACCACCCCATAGAATTTGGCCAAATTCTACGGGAGTGGTGGGAAACGCTACAGACGGAAAGCCAAAATTTGCATGTTTTCAGAGGAGAATTGGGCTACGCCCACCAACGTCAGCCGGCAAATGGTTCCGATCAGAGTCAGACTGTACGGAAAAGGAAAGCCGATGGAAGACACCGACGAGGGGATGTTCGAGCAGACCTTGGACTACATCGTCTTCAGGACTTTCGTTTTCGACAGCCGCTTGCTCCGGGTAAGACTTCCGTTCGTCCGCCGTCCCCGCATTATCCTTCTCTAATCCCTCTTTCTTCGCACAGCCTCCGTCAGGATACGGATGCCAGGGACTGCTTAACCAGGGCCCGGATCCGCCCCCTCGCTCCGGAAAATTCTTCGTCTCCGGGGAATTTCGCAACCTGACCAACGACCAAAAGACGAATACAGACACCATCGTTCCATTCAGGGTAAGTTTCGTCTCCCGCTCGGAGCCCACTCCGTCCCGGCTCACCCTTTTCTTTTTCCAGCTGTGGTACCACTACGACAGGAGATTGGCCAGACTGGACGTCCGCGGAGGCCCGGACGGGTCCAAGTCCACCGTCTACGACTTTAACACGGGTGAGTACTCCCCGGGCGGACGCTTTCCCCGGTCCTTTCTCTAATTTTCCCATTTGGGTCTTTTTCAGGCATGATGTACGTGACCGCCGACCGAAAATGCGACGCCTTTCCCGTCCGCGGCCAGACGTTGGAGAGCTTTCAAGACGGACTGATCGGAAGCATGAAGAAGCCCAAAGAAATTCTGGGAGGAGAAGGAAACTTCTATTACCTGGGACAGGTGGGTACGAGTTATAATCCACAGGCGAAAGCCGGCCTTCCGCTTTGGATTTTAACCGAGATTTTTCCGACAGTCTTACGTTCGAGGAATGTTGTGCGACGTGTGGGAGACCGTAATACCGAAATCATCGGAAGAAAAGAAAGGACCGGCCAGGACTGTCTACACTTACTACTACACTAACGTGAGTGTCCTTTCCGGTCAAACAATTGTCCACTCCGCACCCCTCAGGTCAGAGCGTAGACGGGCGGAGTCTAGACGAGTGGCGCACCCGGAGTGGACCGGCACCCTCCGAAGAGAAAAAAAGAAACTAAAAACTTTTTCAAAAATCTTTTCCTAATTAATATTCGTTTTTTATTATATTGTGTCGCTTCTTCTATTTCTACGCTATTAATGAAGTGGACGTCTCGTAACGTGGGAATTTTATTGAATTGGCATTAAAAAGCTTTTTATCCGTTTAACTTGGCTCCCCCAAAATTGCCGACTCCACTGCGCTACTACGCTAGACGGACGAGACTAACCGTTCACCATTTTTTTTCTCCGCGAGATAAAATCGCACACAGTACGGACGAAAGTGACAGGTTGGTCACTGGTTGTGGTTGGAACCGACGAGGAATACGACTGTGTCGTTTGCCGTTTTCCATCCGCGGCGACCGGACCGGCGACGTGTTTGTAGAGGGAAGAATTAACGGAATAACGCAACGCGACGGAAGGGTCCTCTGCCCGGAAAAGAGTGCTTTCCGGGAGGACTTTGTTCGGGTGTTACGGGCTGGCAAAAAACTCCGGAAACTCCGTCTTGCCGGTCGCGGATCGGCCGGTAAGGCGCTACCCGCTACCGGTTTAGTTTTATTTCATTACTAGCAGGTGAGCCCGGCGTAGCTCGGACAGAAAATAACAACAGCAAAGATTAATATTATTAGATTATTTCGTACTTCTAAACTTTCTTTTATATTATATTATAGTATTTGATTTATATAACTAGAAAAGTTACCTTACGTGAGGGTTTATATGGCCAATTCTTCTAACACATTTTAAAAATTCTTTGAAATGTGTACAGTAGAGGAATAAAGAATTTTTAAAATGTGTTAGATTGGTCACTCGGTGTGATAAACCATTACCTATGATAACTTTTAGTATTTGATTTATATAACTAGATAGTATAGCAAACATTAAAGCGAAAACCATATAAAGAGTTAGGTTATTCCGTCAGGTTTATCGCCATACGAAATGGCACAGTTTCGTTGGACGAGCAGACACCGATTGAAAATAGATCTTCAATCTGATCAGACATATTTTTTCGTAATCGTTAACTCTAAGGGTGACTATGCAGACGCGAATTTAGTAGCGAGCGGTTGCAAGCGGTATAGTTCTGGCAAAGAAAAACATGAACAAGCGAGAAGCGAGAAATCTCGCTGGCGAGAGCGAATTTCTGGTTTTCGCACATATCTGACAGGTTTGATATTTATCGCATCTCGCCTCTTCTCGCGACATATTCTCGCTCACTCGGAAAATTCGTTCACTTGCGTCTGCATAGTCGCACCCTAAGAAACTGTACCATTCGCGGCCGAATATCAAACTGTAATCTGCCAACGCACGGTGTAAGATTTCGCCAATCTAGCCAGACAAGTTTATATTAAGAATAGAACAATTTAATTGTAATCGAATTATATTTACAATATTTACAATAAATCATAAAAAAAACGTAATTTTATACCTTACGTACTATCGCAACTATTTCTATTGTCGGAACTTCGATTTCTATACATCCAATTGATACCCAATATGTAAAACACATTCCATCAATCTTACTTGCACATAAACCCCAAGAACATCACTATTACGTGGTCGAACCATTTTAAAATTATTCGTACCTTTCCATGTTGCTTGGAAAATGTAATATTTTTATGCTGCCCCATTTCGTCATCGTATCGTATCGTCGTATAATTCTCGTCTCGACGTTACCCGTAAAAAGTTCATTATTCGAAATTTCATCGTACGAGATCTGTAGATATTTGAGATGATAAAATATAAAAAATGTACAAAATTTTTGGCAGTCTGTTACAGTCGTTAATTGTAATTAATTTCCTATTAACTTGCCAATACAGACGGGAGGTATTTCGTTAGAAGTCTAAAGGTTGGACAAATTTAAACTTAAAGTACATACCGAGTCACCGTGGATGTAAACGTTCCGCGGTGATTGGGTGAAATACCTGCAAAATATTTTATTTCGCAACCGAACATCAGAAAGCCACTTTCACCGTTCCAACTCTCCAACTAATCGGTTTTTGAACAACGATTAACAATACGAGCGGGCCGTATGGCTTTACAGTTTTTTGTGGATGGCTCGTTTGATGTATCGGAATCATTTTAAAAGATTATAAGTGAATATATTGTATGTTATTTTTATGACTTTTGTCCTGCTAGAGTAACAAAATTTTACATTGCGCAACCCATCAAATTTCGCCAAAAACGCACCAAATATTTAAACTCGGCACCCTGGAAAACCACTTAAAACATATTTTGTGCGGCCGGTAACCTGGTATTATGTAATTTTTCCATTCTAATGACACAGTACTGCTGGTCCGATAGAAAGACGGCATTGTCGAGGAAGAGGTAGAAGTAATCAATAGTCGTTGACCTCCTCCCGGAGAAGAAGACGGTCAACGAGTACTAACTCCGGTCTACTATTAATATTTTAAAAGTGATCCATGTTAGACGGGTTGTGATGGCCTGGCAGGTGATCGACGTTTCTAACCTTAACGTTCGGAAGACTTCGTATCACTTGTTTAAATAAAATATTCTGTAAAAATGCGAGAATAATTGCTTTTGTGTGATAATGTCTTTAACTTTTGGCATCAGCTTGCATAAACTACGTGGAAAGTTTGTTATAAGTTTGTTAGCCCAATAATTTTGTTTGGTAAATATTGGGTTTATAACAAAATTATTGGGCTGCAATTTGAAAAGAATTGTAGACCTATAAATTTCCACTGCCGTTTCGTTTTTTTCTGTCTGCGCTTCCTTAATCTCGAGAAAGTAGTTAGATGGTTGACCGACACGACTCTATTGCTAACGGGAAAAGTCTGATATACGGGGGCAAGAACACCGTTAAAAGAACCGAGAACATTCGGACGAAAAGTCGCAGCACAATAAATAATCGCCAGTTGGGTTATTTGGTTAAAGCAACGCCACACGCCAGCGGTCTGCCCAGGGGAATGCATCCCGTGAAAGCCGGACCCTATTTAGGCGTTACGTGAAGAAAACTACCGGATTTCGACGGTTTTATTCACTGGATTTTTCGGATTGCGAATTTGTTTGGCTTAGACAATTTGTCTGGTTTGGACTATGTTCTCGGATAAACAAACCCACACGTATGTATGCTCTGTATGAAAGACTCCCTGGAACTTCCGTTTGATGTGTAGCTAAACGACACACGAATGAAAGATGCTCGAAAATTATTTTAATTCGGTAAACAAAATGAAGTTATGGAGGAAAACAAATATAAAGATTTGGAATTTCCAGATTCATTAGACGAATACCAGACGTCAGAAATAACGTTTTTAAACAGTTAAAAAATTGTACCAGACATTTGGATTTATCTTATGCGTATCTAATTCTTTACAAACGATTCTTTAGAAGCATATAGAAGTTTACGAGTGTTTAACTAGTCGACGATGCATCTAAATTTTCAAACATCGGGTCTTTGAAAATATCTGGCAAGTTTTTTTAACCGTATTCCTTCCCTACCATTTAATAGTGTTCTTTAGTTCAAGCCAGTCCCGAAATATCCTTTCAACAGTAGGTTCACCGATTCTAAATAGGTGAACCTACTGTTAGGTCTTTATTAACAAATCCCTGTTTGTGTTTATCCTTTTCTACGTCCAACCTTACCCGTAATTGTTCCATATTAATAAATTCTACCGGTTGGGTAAATATTTCCTTAATTGGTATTCCACTATAAATGATAAAATTTGTAAACTTTACTTCTCTGGAAATTAAACAATTTATTTTTAAGCGCGGACCCAGCAAAAGGACCTTTCTAATAAATTATTTATCTCTTAAGATTAATTGAATTCTTCCATGCGTAAAATCACTAGCTATAAGAAGAAACGCTAATATGCCTACGATGTTTCTATTCCACAAATCCCAACTTTGATGGCTTCCGCCTCCGTTCGATCAAAGTCAAACTGCCCGTCGTGTTGTTTAAGATGCCATCTACCGCCAAGGAATCCAATACTTCCGCTTCGTCCGTACCCACGTCGGTCGAAACTAGCCTATTAAAAAAATTATTTTGCAGTCTAAATCGTCTGAACAATTAATGCCGGTCAGACGGCCCGGGCCGTTACGGCTTCGGCCTACCAAGGGGGCACCGGGAGAGAATCCGGGCGGTCGAAAAACCCAGGGATTTTTGGGAATAGCTCGGCCCTGTTTCAGACGCGTTTTTTTTTTCGGGCATGGGAGTGCCCGGTTCTTGTTCTTTGAATTTTCCAATAACCGACGGGTTCCGCTATTTTCCCCCGGTTTTTAACCGTCCTTCTCTTTTATCGGAAAGTCGCGGTGGTCTCGAAGGTTACCCGTAAAAGCTATCTGGTTTCTTTTATTTTCAGCATTACTGGTCGGTGGCGGTGGACGGAAAAGTGGAGGGGGCCAGTCCGGTCCGGGTGGAAGTTGCCGATTACGACGATCAAGGGGTAGGTACTTCTTCCCTATTGTCCGCTTTCCACGGTGCAGCCTGACGGAACACTTTCTGTCGTCTTTTGCAGGTCGGAGTTCGGCTGATCTACAACTTGTTCGCCTACGACAAATTTCCCACTTTCCGGTTCGGTCCCTTCGACGTCTCTGACTGCGCGGGAGTTCCCTCGCGCAAGAGCTACTTCCTCATCACCTTTTCGGGTAATTCTATATCCTTTCGTTCCTTTCCAATGCTCGTTCTGCCGTCCGGAAACCAGAGTCCTCCCTTTCCGCACCATTTTAAGGCGGTAGACAGAAGCAGTTAGCGGAACGAATTGAAATCAAATTGAAAATTAAGCGCTATTTAAGCGTTCGATCATTTAAAAAAGGGGAAAAACCGATATATTCTGCTAGCTTAGCCACTCGAACAAATAACCAACGAAGTAAATACTTAACGAAAGATTTGTTTAATATTAATTAAGTACTTATCGAGTGCTTCAAAAATTTATGTTTTAGACAAAATTAGAAATGCAAAACCGTTACTCGTATCGCACCCGTATTGGAGGTAAAAGAGTGAAATGTGATGAAAATCGGGTTGAAAATGAAAGAATTTATATGAATCAATGTGTACTAGCGTACCTCCGAGAGTTGGTCAATCCAAAGTGGTTAATGGCCGCTGGTGATGGCCGAATTAGGAAGATATCGACGACGGGCGACAATTTCTCTCGGAATGTAAGCGACAAGCTCGAGCCGAGTAAGAAAAGTCATTTTACCTATAGGCGTCGGTTTCGACTTCCGCCTCTTAGCCAGGAAAGTGAACTTTGAACCTTGGCCGGCGAAATTTCGCGCCATATGTTTCCGGTTCTGGTAGGAACGTTATTCCCGAAACTAGTCGACCCTTCCATCGACGACGAAATTTATTTATTTTTGGCCGAAAATTACGTGCCGTCCTCTTAATTAATCGAATTAGTCCGAGTCCGCCTGTGTAGACGTTGGGTTTGGGAAAATTTGTTTTTGTCATGTCTAGGAAACTTATTTTGCCTTTGCCTTGTTTTCCCTCCCGACCGTTTCATTCTTATTGTTACCCGCAGGAAGCGTCGAAACAGTGACCGCGGCGGAAGACGTGGCAGCCGTCGTCAGGGAGCAACTGAGGACTTCCATACCCACGCAGGCCAAAGTGTCTTCGCTGCGTCTGCCCTTCTTGCGGGTAAGTCGGGTGAGAGATAGGGCCGCGGGTCGGCCGTTCCCCGCCCACACTTCGCTTCCTCTTCTTCCAGGTGGATTTCGAACCCGGAATGATAAGCGTCCTGGGACTTCTTCTGGAACGCGTTCCCGCTCTGAGTAAGCTTTTTTTTTTCCTCCTCCGCGCAGACCTCGGAAGACGTAACGTTCCTTCTTTTTGCAGAAAGATTCACCGAGAGCGACGAGCACGACAAACCCAGAGAATTGGAGAAGGAAGTCCAAAACGTGGACTCCGAGGAAGACTGCGCGCAATTCTGCGTGGAGGCTGACGGATGCACGTGAGTGGAGGATATTTCTTCCTTCCCGGGGATCGGGCGCGATCGGGAAGCCAAGCACGTAACCGTAGGAAAAAATTTTTATCCCGGGCTTCGTTCCTCCCTCCGACGTCAACTGTCTCGGGGCCAAACGAATTTCCCGAAAAGAAAGAGATTCTGGCCGAAAATTCCAAACGGATAGGAAAAAACCCCGCCTAGCAACTTTCGAGTACGGGAGACTTTTTTCCATCCCGACCTGCGAGTTTTAAGTCGCATTTATACCCTTATAAATTGGTATAATAATATTACGCCAGAGTTTTTCTGCAAATCTACCGCATTTGACGACGTAGTTTTGCATTTATGAAAAAATAATTGTATAGGCTAACGTATTTCGTTACATTAGTGTGGGCGAAGTGGACCTACTATTAATTCGTGTATAATGTCTTGTAACTGTATAGGCGCGTTATCTTTCAATGGAAAGGAGTTACTCGGACCGTAGGGCACGATCCATCGCCGTCTTCTGCGTATTTCACCTCGTCGTTCCATATTTCGTCTATTTCCGTTAACTTTATCAAGGTTAAGGAAAATTTTTTGGCATTGTTCCCAATCGGCCCAGAGATCGAGTCTCGGCCAATAAGTTTTCGTAATAAAATAGGCCTATAGTGAGGGGTTGGTGATCCCAAATCAAAACGTTGTGTACCGGGAAGTAAACTGCACTCTGATTAGTTACCCCGTAGCCCGTAGTCGAGTAACCGGCGAGAAGTATTATCCAATCCCGTAGGACGGGAAAGATCTCTCTCTATGTTTTTTTTTTTTTTTTTTTTTTTACTAAAGACAACGGCCTCACACAAAGTGTTTAGCCGGTGGAAGAGAGGGGAGAGGAAGGATCCCTCCGAGCGGTGTAAGGTTACGACTCCCACTACTATTAATGTTGGCCTGCAAATTTTAGGCTGCAAAGCCGGAATTGTAGCATAAGCCGATAAGTAGTGCAGCTACATAAAAGTTAGACAGGGTAAAGTTTAATGCTTAAAGTAAAGGCCTCAAACTAAACTAAGCTAACCAGCCTGGTAAGAAGCGGAATAACCTAATGGAAACAACTAGAAAAAACAGCGAATGCAGTAATAACTTAAATTTAACTTAATTAACTTATAGCTATTTTAAATCTAACTTATTACTAAACGAGAATACCGACAAGATCGACAACCATCAGACTAGAGCGGGGCTGGCCACCATATAGTAAACACACTTAGCTTTCAAGATGTTTATGCCTGCTAAAGTTTTAGTCCTGGATTAACGATATTTAAATAAATTAAACGAATACAATTTAACTAGCGGCCTTGCTCGGGCAAAAAATAGCGGCAAAAATTAAGATTATTAGATTATTTCGTACTTCTAACCTTTATATTATTTTATATTACAGTATCTGATTTATATTTACAAAGGTTATCATAGGTAATGGTTTATCATACCGAGTGACCAATCTATTACATTTTAAAAATTCTTTAAACTCTACAATCTAAAGAATTTCTCAAATGTGTTAGATTTGTCACCCCTTTCATCGGGTGCAAGAATGAGGTCTCCCTCTTCCCAGGCTAATTAGAGAATTTTTAGATGGGTGTAATAATATCCATTTGTATGTCCTTGGTGTATGAATGTGTGATTTGTAGGAGTTGATGAAGTTGTTTTTGTGTGGATGCATAAAGTTTTATGTCATCCATGTACATGAGATGTGACAGTGTAAACTGTGTTGTTTTTTCGTGTCTGATATTGTAACCATATTGCGTGTTGTTTAACATGTTGGATAATGGGTTCAGGGCTAAGCAGAACCAGAGAGGACTCAAGGAATCTCCTTGAAATATTCCTCGCCTAATAAAAATTTGGTTTGTTTGTATGGAAGTGTTACTAACCCTGAGATGTAGTGTTGTTCTCCAGTGCTGCATAGTGTTTTGAAAGAATGCAATGAGTGATGGATGTATTTTGTACATGTGTAGAATATGTAGCAGCCAACTGTGTGGAACACTGTCGAATGCTTTTCTGTAGTCTATATATGCCATGTGTATGTTTCTGTGTTGTTTGTGTGCTTGCCGTAGAATGACTGAATCTATGAGTAACTGTTCTTTGCATCCCCTGTGGTTTCTACGACAACCTTTTTGCTGTTCTGTTAGAATGTCGTGTTCTTCAACGTGTTTGTATATTTTGTTTGCGATACAGGATGTCAATAATTTGTAGAGTGTTGGAAGACATGTAATTGGTCTGTATTGTGTGGGGTCTGTGGTATTGTTGTTTTTAGGTTTCATGTAGGTGATGCCCTGGGTAAGAAAATTTGGCATGTCTTGTGGATTGATGATGATGTGTGTTAGATGTTTAGCTAGTTCCTGGTGCAGTGATGTAAACTTTTTGTACCAGAAATTGTGAATGTTGTCTACACCAGGTGTCTTCCAGCTGTGTGTTCTGTTAACAGTGTATTGGAAATCATGAATGCTTATTTCAACACAGGGCATAGTTGGTATGTTGTGCAAGTTTCTGTTCTCCTCCTCGATCCAGCCTGCATCAGCATTATGCGTGACAGCACTGGACCAAAGAGAAGACCAATACGTTGTGAGTTCTTCTTCTGTTGGTGTGCCACTGTGCTGTGTATCAGTGTTTGCTTTGTTATTAATTTGTCTGTAAAAGAGTTTTTCATTGTTTGTAAATAATTTATTTTGTTGTTTTCGTAGTGTACATGTTTTGTATCGTTTGAGTCTACGTGCTTTGGCAGCAAGTTTTTGTTTTAGTGTATCAATGTATTCTGTAATGTGTGTGTTGTGATGTTCATGTTTTGTGTGTGTTTTTATTTTCTTGAAAATGTTTTTGAGCTGTTTCCTTAATTTGGGTGTTATGTTGTTTTTAGCGTATTGTGTCAGCTTGCCTAATTGCTGTCTAATGTCATTTATTTGTATTTCTATTCTTCTCTGCCAGGCAGGCTTGTGATAGAATTTTGTTTTCTGTGTGTTTGTCTGTGATTGTACTTTCAGCCCATGGTGTGTCACTACTGTGACTGCTCCAGCATAAACTAATGTATGAATGTCTGCGAGTGTAGAAATTGAATGAATGTAGTGTGGTAGTAAGGGAGTGTTTACGTTATTTAGTGTTTTTCCTACTTCCTTTGACGTGTTGATTTTTGGTATTCGTGGTCGTTGTGTGGGATCTGTGCCTGTATATTGCGTGGTCGTTGTGTGGGATCTGTGCCTGCACAGTGAGTGTTTCCTGAAATATATGTGAGAGTGTATTAACTAAATCCATGTCTATGTTATCAGTGATGGATGAGGAAATGTCTGTAGTATCATTAGTGGTAATTGTTGTATGTGTGTTATTATCAATGCTTGTTGCTGGATTATCCTGACAGGTTACATGATCTTCATTAATGTTAGATGTTTCTGTCTGTTGATGTATTTGATCAGCAACCTGTTGTTTGATAAGTTCAAGTGTTGTTTGTGGAATAAGGTTGTTGTGTATAATTGTTCTTTTTTGATCAACAACCCTTTGTTTGGTGACAGTGAGGTGAGGATACTGTTGTGTGAATCTATGGTGTAGTTGTTGTCTGTATGCTGTCATGTTTGTTTCGAGTTTTGTGATGGTGTAGTAACTACGGATGATAAACTTGTTCATTTCTACTGTCCATTTCATCCGTTGGCGTGGTTTTCCAGCCTTTGTGGTCTGTGGATGCATTGCCACAGAAACACCAAGGCTGGGTTTGTTCCTAACATCTGTTGAGGGCATTGCAGTAGCCATGCTTGGGCCGGTGCTGCTTTCGCCACCGGTAACCAAGGGAGACTGTGGCCTATTTTTCGAACGTGAGCCTCTGCCTAACCCACGAACGCGGACCTTGTTAACCCGGGCGACGTCCGAGCCGGTATCACACTTTGATCTAGTTATTACCATAATAAATATCTCCACAGAATGTGGGTGTGGTCACTCTTAGCTTCATTTCTCCCCATAGACCTTACTGGCATGGGTGTCCCTACCAGGAGCTTATGCTCCAGCCTGCATTGCCCTATGGATCAGTAAAATTACTGGGCTCTCCCACCACGACCAGGTGGTGACCACGGGAGAGTCATTATTATTATTATTATTATTATTATTATTATTATTATTATCATCATCATCATCATCAACTCAACTCGATTATAAGATTAGAATAAATGTAAAATAGCTGATTGAAAAAGGATGACCGGATGATAAACCGAAAGGACAATCGAAAAAGACAGACGATAAATGGAAATCGTACAATACGTTACCTGCCAGGTAACGTATCGTAGATTGGCCACTCCCAGACTAATATTAGTTACAGATAAAATACTCGTAGGCTGGGGAGGGGTCTCGAATAGCGGCGCCAGAGCGATTTACGGCCTCGGGCCAGTAAATCGCCAGGTACATAGACGAAAATATCGAATACGAAATCGGTCTCCGCGGGAGGAACGAATGGGGGTCGGAACCGCTGCCGAGCGTCCGGTCTTATAACATCTTATTCGACGCAGGGGTTTTCACGTGTGCGGACAGAAGTGCTTCTGTCTACTTTGGATCTGACCGAAGACTGGGGCAAGAAGTTGGACGTGGACGACTGCGCTTTTTATATACGTGAGTTTGCTTCCGCTTCCCATCCCCTCCTCATCCGCTCCGTCTAATTACCGTTTGTCATTTTTCGGCGCAGGCGTGGAAGCAGGAACCAGCACTAAGGACGTTCCTCTGGATCGGGCGCTAAGCAACCTGCAGGAAGCCGTGCAGAAAAAAAAACTGGTCATCGTGATCGAAGGAGATGACGGCGAGGTAAAGTTTCTGGGAGAAGCGCGTGCGGCTGCCCTCCCGACGGAATGTGAAATCTTTTCTCGTTTCAGATCACTTTGGACGCCGAAGAGTTCGTCGGAGACATTTCGCCCTTCCAAGGTAAGAGTCCGACCGCGGGGTTCTTCCGACCCTGGACGACGGCTGATGCCTTCTTTCTTTCCGAACAGTGGGCGACCGAGACAGCGACATGTTTGAGAAGGTGTTGTCTGGAAAGACGTTCAAGAAACCCGAGGATTCTCAGATCGTGGTGGACGGGGGAGAGTTGTCGTCGCCCTCCGACTGCTACAGGAAGTGCAGGGACGAGAAAAGCATGCAGTGTTTTAGTTTCTCCTTCTGTTTCACGGATAATAGGTGTCTATTGAGTCCTCTCTACGTCTCGCAGCCGCGCTCCGCCCGGATCGCCGACCAGATAGACACGGTGGGAGGCTGCGACGTCTACACGGGTGAGAGGCCGGAAAGTCCCGCTAACTGCGCGTCTTTCGCCACCTGACTTCGTCTTTCTTTCAGTTTCCTACCTGCGGATGTTCGTGGCCTACGAGGGGTCGGTGTCTATGCTGCCCGGCAGGAAGGAGAAGATCGGGGTGGCGACGGACAACGAGTGCGCCAAACTGTGTCGAGAAGAAGAGGAATTCGTCTGCCGAGGCTTCGAGTACTGTCGATCCGACAAAATCTGTCAACTGCACGAAAAGCACGTGCTAGAAACCAAAGACCACCTGGTCGAGACCGGCAAGGTCTGCACCCATTACGCCCGTGAGTAGATTTCCGCGGTGTGGCGCTTTCCTGTCGGAACGGTTTCTAACTTTCTTCTCCCCGGACCAGTGAAATATGCTGCCGATTACGTGGAGTCGGGAAGACTGAAGCTGCTGGATCCCGACGCCGAGACTCTGACCGTGTCCAGCCTGGAAGAGTGCGCCGCCTCCTGTTCGGAAAAGTCGGAGTTCCCGTGCGCCAGCTTCGACCTGTGTTCGACCAACTCGGACCAAAAGTCCTGCGTTCTCAGTTCCAGGACGTTGGAACAACTGGACACGAAGTCCGAATTATCTTCTACCTGTAAACACTACACCAGTAAGAGTCAAATCCTTTACTCGGCAGATCTGTCCGTACACCACGTCTCATCTTTTCTTTTTCTTTTCAGAGAAAGACGTGGTGGACGACTGGGCCAGACCTCGAGTGGCGGAGAAATCTTCCCAGTCTTCCGGATACACTTCCAGTAAGTGCCGGGACGGGACGGAACTGGACGGAAAAAGTCGGTTCCTCCTGGCCCTTAAAACAATTATTATTTAGGGTTAAGTGGCAAAGACTAAACGGTCGCGGGCAACAAAGTCGGTTTTTCTCATGCCTTCGGTCGGGCGACGAAAGCGCTTTCGAATAGTGGTACCCAGGTCTATAAACACAAAGCGAGACACGGACTGCCTTATGGAGTCGCCATTTTGTTTCTTACTTCCTTGACCAGGGTTTAGATTTCGTGCTCCGTAGGGGCAGTACATTGCGAGTTCGAGCCATGAATTTCCTAATTAATATAATCCTAATCCATATAATTCCAAAAAGAGTATCTTCTCGTTCGGGGGCTTTATGAAATAAATTTCAAAATAAAAACACGTCGACGATTCGTATAATACTCATAAGGATAAAGTTATTTAATTTCAAAATGAAAAATTAGAATTTGTAGATACTTGTTTAAATAAGAAAATTTACTTTTCGTTTTTTAACGACTGTTTTCCAATGCTTCTCTAATTTACTTTATTAGCTTACTTTTCTATTCAGGTGTATTTTTACATTACACAAAGAAGTACAAACATCAGAGTAAACATTTTTATAAGGTGAAATTATATCAAGATAAAATAAAGCCTTTCTCTCAAACTTTATATATAAATATGCTTGCGAGAGATGATAACAAAGTTTTCAAACGAAGGAAGTTATGCATATAAATTAAATTTATTTTTAACATAATAGTAATTAAATAAGTACTTATATATATATATATATATATTTACAAAGTTTAAAAATTAATTAGACAAATTTAAGTAAGTAAGTAAATAAGCGTATGCCTATTATAAATAAATAGGCATACGCCTGTTACAAGAAGGGGGTTATATTATCACAAAACATTTTAGTAATACAAATTACAAAGAAAACCACCAAAATAAGTATATTTATAAAAAGTCATTAAACAGTAGGCAATACCAACAAATATAAATATCAACTTCATCTTTATTTATTCTGTTGTTTATTTTATAATAAAATGATTATTAATTAAGCAACATAATTATTCATTTAAAATATGTAATCTGTACTAGTTATCAATTATTATGAAATATTAATTTAAATGACAGAAATTCTTCGTTTCAATTATTTTGGTTTAAATTTTAAATTATGTTTTCGATCCACAAACAACATATTATAACAGATTTATTCTGTTTAATAAGTTACATTATGTTGTTATACAACTGTCAGAAAACAAACTGTACCACACAGTCTACAGATTGGTACCGACCCAAGAACCGCGCTTTAATGTTGCAATTACAAACGCTATTAAACCATTGAAAAACTGAAACTTCTTTAGTTACAGAATATAATTGAAAGGTATTACATTTTATTTCTAAATTGAAAAAGTGAATGATATTAGCCATTGCAGTACAAGGAGAGATTTTATTTTGAAATTCAAAATCTGAAACTTCTTTAATGAAGATTACCAGATTACAATATAAAGATATATTCTAGTTACTAGTTGCAGTTTTTCATCCGTTTTATAATTTTTTTTTTTAGTAAAGATCTTCAATAAAATAGACGTTAAATAACTTTTTAGTGATAATTTTAGGCATTATAGTACTGTACTGTACATGACTAGATTTTATTTACAAACTGTGAAGAAAATACATTGTCGCTGTTCAGTTTAAGATGAATTTTACTATTTATGGAATATTTTAGACACAAATCTAAAATTTACCAAATATTATAGCTAAAAATATAATTTTAGAAGAAAGAGATGACAGGGTAACCATAATTTACACATTTATTTTTGTGTCGGCAGCAGCAATTTTTTCCTGTCCGCTCTTTTAATTTCAAATTGCGACTCCTCAAAATGTATCCAAAAGATTATATTACATTACAAATGTTATTGAAAACAGTTTGTAATATTATATTTTCCATATTATTTTATTTACTAAATACGTACGACCTGGAATTCTCAGTCGCTTCCACCTACCTCTTCTGCAATATCTAAGCCATTTATCTCTCCTGGCTTTGTCGGAGAAAAAACGACACCTTTTACTGACAAATTTTTACAGTTCGGTGCCGAACACCAAACCGTTTAAAACAACAATAGATGACAAAAAATCCAGGTAACCTCGATCGAAAAAACAGATACTGTAACCAAATTCGTTTTGCAAACATCGTATACACTACAAAACGAACCAATATTGCGACTACCGCAATACGTCACCGTATCGTGTTACGATTTTGTGTCGATAGACCTAAGCTGTACCACATGCCACCGCACACCGGCGGCCGGTAATCTCGCAGGCCGAACTACTGTTAATCCGCTGTTATGTATATACTGTATATGTTATGGACTAAATGATTAATGCGGCATTACGAATAACCATAAACAAAATCGAGCACCGTAATGAATTTCAGGTTTTTATTACAATTTATCGGGTTGACCGGTCACTACGAATACTGCTATCACCCGGTAGGAAAAGTGATAATAATACCTCGTTTGACATACACTAGCCAATCGACACTCGCGCGTATTGCGTTTAGTATCGAATTTTAAATTTATGCGTCCAGCAGTTAATCTTTTGCGAGATTTTAATTTTACTTTTGTTTCTTAAAATGCTATTTTCTTCTTTGAAAAAAATAACTATTATGGAGCAATAATTAAGTAACATAAATAACCGCTTCGACAACCGATTAAACGAGTTAATAGTATCAAAAGGTCAAAACAGTCGAATTTTTACGAAATCGGTGTATCAAAGAGTCAAAAATGAAAGTGACTTCGAAGTTACCGGAAGAATATCGGCGTTTACATAGATGTGACGTTGTATCTATTAGAGAAATAGGGAAATTAATTGTGCCTGTAAAAAAAGCTAATGTCATTAAATATTACGTTCACTCTGAAGAAATATTTCAGATATTGCACCATGCCCCTATTGCTATTGGCCGTGGCGGTGGAAAAAGAATTAAGTACGAAATATAAAAATATTACAAGGAAAATGATCATAATTTACTTGTGTGAAATCTGTTAGAAAAATCAATATTCCTAAGCAAGGCTTGGCAGTTAAACTAATTTTAAGTAATGAAATGAACTGGAGATGTCAGGTCGATTTATAGATAGCCGATGAACAATACAAATTTATACTCGTGTACGAAGACCACTCTACTAAATTCGTTCAACTATGACCGTTAAAAACCAAAAAAGTAAAGATGTAACAGCTCTTACAAATGGTCGGAAGGATTGCGTTTTGTACAACTGATGAAAAATCGATTGCATGGTACTGGTATAACTGCAGCCTCTATCGGGCCAAAGTTAAAAATCGGACTAAAGAATTTTATTCCCGACGAATCGTCGACCAACGTTAATACGGAGGAAGATTTACGGACAATTTTTAAAACTAACGATGATGAAGAAAGTCAAAGTTGAGCAAAGTCCGGAGGATCAGGTACCGTTCAAAATAACATTATATAAGATTCTTCGGTAATGTCACCCTCGTGTAATAATATAGCCGATGAAGTTAAAAGATCTACATCGTCTTCGTACGAAAAAGATCTAACCACGCCGATTTCCAAAAACCGGGATGTTATTGGTACTACGGAGTCAGTGAATGACGAAGAAAAAATTCAAACACTCGATACAAAAGTAGAAGAAAAAATATGAAATGTGTGTAAAACAAGGGAAATGGCTTTGTCTAATCTTAAAAAGCAAGTGGGGAAAATTATTGATACATCGAATTCCAATTACTCAGCAGTTAATAGCGAAGATGCGGCCAGCGTTTTCAATGCGAAAACGTGAACGTCGGACGTTCAGCGCCGCCATCCTGTAAACCTAGAAGTTTGACAATGGCGTTTGGAACGCCAGTGGAATTATGTTCCACGTTCCAAACTGTCAAACTTTCAGGCTCACAGGATGGCGGCGCTGAACGTCCGACGTTCACGTTTTCGCGTTGAAAACTTCGGCCGCAATCTCGCTAATGTTGACGACCCAGTAAGGATTCGCGTACGAGATGTAGATGGAAGCACAGATGCAAAATGGAGTAACCTGGTGGTTTGTAAATAAATGGCTATAGCTGCGTTTCGTTGCATCGTATATTGTATTATTATTTATTTTACGGCCACGTTCTTCAAGATTAGTATAATATAGAGGCGGATAATTTGTAATTCGATGGATCCAGTGCGTGACTTTCTGGTGGTTGCGAGCGCGGGTGGCCACGGTGGGACACAATAGTCAATTACAAACCGGAGGCCGATACGCCGACGGGTGCGAATAAAACTCAATTTTAACGCCGGGGCTAATCAACTGATTTTTTCGCCTCCAAGAAGGTAAAATTTCTTTAGCAATTGTTTTTCGGAAGAATTGTTTAAGAAACGCGCCGATTTTTGGTTGAAAGATAAATTTTTACCGACTTTTTTCGCTATTACCGCGTTTCCTGGAAAACCAGACCTAACCGGAAAGTTAGCCCCAGTTAAGATGACGGGCCAGACGATCATATTTAATACGTCTGTTGCCTCGAGCCATAGTCGTATCGAATTATAAAATAATAATATTAATATATAATTAAATAAAATTAAATATTATTATTAAAATTAATACAATTATGATTTATATTATTATTTATTTTAAGTATTTGTAAATACCCGAGCCAGCCCTTTGGACCAGACATCCCCGAAAATAAGACCCAATCCGTCTATCGGAGCAAAAACTAATATAAGACCTGGTCTTAGTTTTGGGGAAACGCAGTCTTATTACTACTGTATTTTGCCAAACTCGGCCGCGTTTTTAAAACGTATTTCCACGTCGACGTTTTTTATCTTATAATAAATGTACGAAAAATTATGAAAAACAAAGAAAAGCAATTTTTGTCAACGAGAGAAAAACCTTCGTTTGACCATTTCGTCCGGACAATTGGGAGAAAGTTTCTAAACGCAATTATTCCGCGCGGGCAACGAGCCAATATTTCGTTTTAACTGTGGCCCGGTCGAAATTTCGCAGGTGGCGACGACGTCACGGGCGGAAACGCAGCCAACGCTTTGGCTCGGGCTTAAAACGCCGGATCCCCAAATTTCGACCCGTTTCGGCTTAACGGTTACGGGCTGGGCCGAAACTTAACTACGGTAAGAAGTTCTAGCCAGACGACGACGTCAGGCACGACCAGTCGTATGTGGTGAGTAGAGGGCCTCCCCGGTTTCTCCTGGCTATCTCGTGGCCGGCGGCGGCCCGCCTCTCGGCGCGTCTTTGTAGAGTAATTTACGCCACGTGGATGGGCGGAAAAGACGCCCTGCGCGTGTGTAGCCTCCGTCGTCTTCCTCTGGTGGTTATTCGGGCGGCGGAATTTCGGAATGTCGGCTCTTCCAGAAATAAACCAGGGACAATTCCACTACGTCTTTCTTATTTATTGTCTTCCGCAGAGGGATTGGCGGGGGTCGTCTTCGGCACGCTGTTCCTGGGCCTGGTGGTAGGCGTGGTGGCCTTCTTGCTCTACTCTTTCCTCAGAAGTCGATCGTCGGGCGACGGCATCTCCGTCAAGTTCGTCAAGCAAGAGAACGCCTGAACGTCTCCTCTTTTTTGTTAATTTAAGTCTTTTTCTGTATCCGTACTTTGTTTGTTATCATTAAAGTTTTCCTCGTTAAATTCTCTCGCCCCATTGTCTCTATTTCCCTCTCCGAAAATCTTTAGATTTCGGCGTCTCCACCCTCCGACCGGCCGCGCTCGGTGCCAAAATTCCTCCGGAAGGCTCGGGGGCCGGGCGGAAATCCCCCTCCGTTCTCAAACGGATCCGCCGGAGGTCGAGGAGCCGCGCGGGTGGCGCCTTTACCGCCGTGTGACGGGACTGCGTGGGAAAGCGTCCGTCTACGCCGGCCCTTACGCCCCGGGACGAAGAATAAACTGAGTGGCGTGTGGACGGGCCTAAACCGTGTTGGGAACGTAAGAGGGAACGAAAAGTGACATTTTGGTGCGCGGCAGCGAGACGACACCGGCGGCGATGTGTTTACGTCTCGGCGCGTGAGTATGATATTTTTCACGGCTAACGATACCCATCGTGATTACTGGGGGCGCGTTTAGAAACTAACCGGTAATACCACGGTACCGGGCAGACCGGTAAATCACGTGACCAATTTAGTGCCACTAGTCTATCTATCTATGTAGCGGTATAATGTGGCGTTACAGTTAATATTCTAGAAAAATTATTTATACAAGAATATCTCGTATCGTATTTATATTACCGACATATTTTGCCTTCCTCTCGAACTTCACACATTAATCTAGAGCAGTGATTCTTAACAGGGGGGCCGTGGCCTCCTGGGGGTCCGTAAGAAGTTTGCCGGGGGGCCGCCAAATTATGCAAAATTTCCTTCAGAATATAATAAAAAGAAAATTGATGTATAACCGAATATCGTATTGAAAAGTGAAATAAGAAAGATAAAGTTTTTCCTATTTAGTTTTTTTATTTATTTCTTATTTCTTTCTACATACAACTTTGTTAGTACAGAAGAAATAAATGTAAATGTGCTACTTAAACCGCAGTATTTGCGTCTTTTATTCCAAAGTAATTCTAAGAAACTATTAATGCTTGGAATTTTAAAAATAATTAGGAAAAATAGTGGGCTTTGAAAATTTAAATATTTTTGCAAAAGATATGCAAAATCTTTACGACAAGTTGTGGGCGTTTTAGTTTTAGTTTAGTTTTAGCATCGAATAATAGTGCATTTCTTTCTTATATTGTGTGTTTAGATTTAGTTATTTATAATTAACCCATAAAAATGAGCAAAAAACAGAAAGGAACATTAGAAAGTTTTTTTAATGTAAGTAATCACGGACCGGGACCTTCAAAAAGAAAATATAGTGAAGAAAATACTAGTGAAAGTTCCGATGATGATGCAGTGAAAAATGCAACGGAAAAAACCACAAGTCCTAAAACTAAAGGTATAAAATTAAGTAACATTAAAATTAGAAAATACAATCGTGATTATATCAAATATCGGTTTGTAAGCATAGAAGTTCAAAGAATTACAAAACTACAAGAAATCTCGTTACATTATTTTCGAGTATTTTTTGTTTTTTCTATGAATTTTTAATTGTTTATTTTATTTTTTTGTTAAAAATAAATGAGTTTTTATGTTTAATTGTGAAGTTTGAATGTTATTTAAATAGATAATGAAATAATAAAGTTATGATTTACATTTATTATATAAAAAATAAAGCAATAATAAAAAAATCAATTTATTATAGATAATTTAACAAATATAAGTTACAGCATTATTAAAAAAAATGGGGGTCACAAAAATTATGAAATATTTGTTGGGCCGCGAGTATAAAAAGGTTAAGAATCACTGATCTAGAGCAAGGGTGGGCAACCTTTTTTATAACATGGGCCAGAATAAATTTTACGTTTTTTCCGCGGGCCGTAGTAGTTAATTGACGCCTTCTTGTGACCTGTAATTTTTTAGTCTGCAAATGTGAAAATAAATAAAAAAGAAGTTAATTACTACATTTATTTCTCTTATCGTTTTCGAAAAATTACAAAGAATTGGAAAAATAACTATTAATTAGTTATTTTTCCAATTCTTTGGCTTTTCTTTTGGAATTTCCAATTCTTCCAATACTTTTCCAATTCCAATTTCCAATAAATTAGAAAAATAACTATTAATTAGTTATTTTTCCAATTTAATCATCTATTGCAGATCTCGCGGGCCTGATAGAAACTTTTCGCGGGCCGTAGCTGGCCCGCGGGCGGGGGTTTCCCACCGTTGATCTAGAGTACAAAGTTACTTTTCGAGTAAGTTAAGTATTTGTATTTCTTTAATACATTGTAGTTAAAAACGGTAAAATAAAATATAATATTCTACATTTGAAATAAACACTTTTATTAATATTGAAAAATACTTTACAGTTTATTAGAAAACAATTTCCCAATACGCTGGTATTTACAACGAGTTATTACAATTACAAGATATACACACAGGCTAAGATAGGCATTTCAAAATCAAGAAAATTTACAACTCTATATAACGATGTTTTAATATTGCATTGATTAGATGAGCGATAACGCTTTCGAAAAACGGGCCGGTTGGATGGTTACTTCCGATTGGATAATAGAAGGCCACCTGGTCACTACGCAAAGAGTTTTAAAAAATTTGTTATAGAAGTGACCTGATGCGGCGTCTTCTTTTAAAGTTTAAATTTTTAATTTAATGACGTGAAAAATGAGCCTTTGTCCAAAATATTTAAAAATGCCACTTAAGGGAAATTTCCCGATCGAGCGCTTACGTCACTGTGATGGCTGCAACGTATGTGCCACGGCTCTAAACCTAAACGTTTAATCTATAGGTAATACTTCCGCAAAATAAGTAATCTAATACTTTTCGTCGGAACATAAAACGAATATCACTAAAATTTTATCCGAATTGCAGGAGTTATAAGGATTTAACACGCGGACCACAGCTTTTAAATTAGTAATTTTATTTTACGTTATAAATTTATCACACACTTATTTAAGCTAAATATTGTTTTATTTCGAGTCATATTTTATTAAAACCGTTAATTCGTCAAGTTTTGTATATTGCAATAAATTGTATTTTAACTGAAACTAACGGTTAAGCAAATATATCTATTATACTCGAAAAAGAATTTCGAAATATATGCAACATTATTTTTGTTATTTCCGAAAAAGTTTTCGAATTTTAAATTAATTTATAATCGTTCTAAAATTTAACACATTTTAATTATAAGATTAAAGTAAATGGTTATTGCTAAATTTTCGTGTATTTTAAATATGAATAACTTAGTTTCTATAAGAGAGAACGAGAATCTGTAGAATATATTAGGAGATAATTTACTCGAGATATAACGTCTGTAATCTTAGATTAAAGATTTTTAATTCAAGTAGCCATAGGATTCAATTAATAATTTCTTTTATCGAAGACATTCCGTGCAGTACGAAATACAAAACAAAATCTGCAAAACAATTCGTCTCTGAAGTAATTGCTCTGAAGTAAGCGAGGTTGAGGCCGAAGTTTTCAACGCGAAAATGCGTACATCGGACGTTCAGCACCGCTTTCCTGTAAGCTTAGAAGTTTGACAATGGTGTTTGGAATGTCGAGCATGATTCCACTGACTTTCCAAACACCATTATCAAACTTCTAGGCTTACAGGATGGCGGCGCTGAACGTCCGATGTACACGTTTTCGCGTTGAAAACTTCGGCCTCAATTAACCTATACAACAGAGTTATTTGAAATTTTAGGTTGTATAAAGACTTTACGCCAGACTTTGAATACAAAACTGTTATTTCTTTCTGCCATTTAGAAATACTTATTTTCTTAACAAAAAAATTTTGAAGATTTTTTCGTCTCCAATTGATATTACTTCGTTGTTTGTCTCAAATATTTTTGTTAAGAAAAAGAAAGGCTTTTAAATGATATAAGGCATAATTTTTAAAGTTCACGTCCTAATAAAATTTATTGTTTGGAATTTAAATATGAAGCGTTGAATTGTTTATGATATTATTAATACAAACACTGGCAAATAAAAAAAATTAGCTGTCGATTTATATCAAAGTAATGCCGTTTAAACTGTATTTTATGGTAATGGCGAAAGACCAACTTTTATTCTCAAAATTGCCATTTTTAGACAGAATGGTTATTTAAAACACACCCTCCTCCCGTGACGTCACCATACATCGGGTTGGGGCCTGGTGAATATCTAGGCGACAGTGGCTAACCCAGAGGGGCCGAGGAATGCCCGGCACCCTCCAAATAAAAAGAAAGATAAACTAGAAAAATTTCCAAAAATATTTTTCTATTTACAATTCATTTTTTTAAAATTTTTTATACCGTGCGATATCTTCTATTTCTATATTACTAATGAATTAGCAGACACATAAGGAATTTTATTGAATTGGCATTAAAATTTTGTTTTTTTTATTCGTTCGACTCGGCTCCCCGAAGACGAAATCCCGAGTGCGCCACTGATATTCGACCTGGCGGTAAAGCCCAGAGGAGGTGATATGGTTAATTCCGTCGTTGCTCTCGAATATCGATTCGGAATCGTATGACGACGATTAGACAAATGGGTCAGAAAACGAGAATGAATGTGTAGAATTGTTTTGGAGAAGTATCGAAGGAAACTTCAAGGAAGTCGTCTGGCAATTTTTGACACAAACTTTTAAAAGCCATTTTGGAGTCACTCCGGAAACACTTAATATCATCGAAAACGCGATAAGTTCATCACATATATTCATTTTGGTAAAAATGCAGAACAGGAGGGAATTAATTTCTTTTCGGTAGAGCTTGGTCTTCGATTCCTTCCGCATATTTAAAAATATTGACCATTAAGAAATACACCAGGTTACAATTCTATTAACTAATACAATGTTCCTTAATGAAAACAAAAATTTCATTAAGGTTTCGTTTTAGATTTCAGAAAAACTCGCCAATAACTGCAGCCACGGTCGTCACGCGTTAGAAACGAGAAAGTAATCTCGATGACCTTTGACTAATTTTAACTCTACAATCATACGAGTGAAAAGCTTTCGTTTTACTGGACCGCAATTTGAAAAAAAAAATTGTAGACCTAAAAATCCACCGTCGGCCGTCTGTCCTTCCTTAATCTCGGAGAACGGAATTAGACGAAAGACGAAACCAGATATGAAAACCTTGGGGCAGGAGTCTCGATTAACTATATTCGAACTTCCCACGCAAACCGGAAGTCACGTTATTTCAATTCAAATTTTTTCCCCAAAAGGAGTTAGATGATATCTATTGTTAAAGGAAAAGTACGATGTATACGGGGACAAGCTACTGCAGTTTTTCCAACAACAATAGACCATACAGTGACGGCCTAGAAACTCTTTAATATTTTCATGTAACTTTGATGAAATATTTTAGTACATTTTATAGTAAGATATCAACAATTATTACACAGGTTTGGAGAAAAATGATTAATAACCAGCCCGTATCGCTCTATCGCGCTCGATATTAGCTAGCACCGGTCACGACAAATTAATATTTTTCTCTCCGCTCTATACCGTTTTGTTACAACATTGATTTTTTTCTAATGACCGAGGGGGATAACTACAAAGATCTTTTGCGCGAATTATTGTGAACGATCTTAAATACTGTGCAAATTAATTGTTAAACAATTAAATATTAGACATTAACAGCGTGGATTCCAAAGAATAAATAATTCCTTTAACTACTCGATAAAGATTAAATAAACATTTACTTACCTTCTGACTGGGCCAAGAAATATCAGAAAATTTCTTTTCGTTTTGTTTCGGAAATCGGTAAATTCACAGCATTCCGTCGACCACGCCGTCCCGCGCCATCCGATATATTTGAAATTTGGGACGACACGTCTTTCATTTGTCGGCTCAGAACCCGACAAAGACTCCTGGGGAGTTTCTGCACCCGCATTTGTACGGTTCCCGTGCCCGCCATAAAATTCCGGATTTGGTAGATTCCGGATCGATTTCTCGTGTCGATGCGTGGACGAGTCGTTCGAGGTCCGTCCGCACCCAGCCACCGAAATGTCGACAGCAGGCCCGTGTTGGACTAGTCTAACGAATCCTTAGTCTCCGACTATCAGGTTACAAACAAAAATAGTGGCGAAACGAAATGGTCCTGAAGTATTTCTCGGACAATAAAAACCATTTGTCCTTACAATTTATATTAGGTCACCGGTACAGAAATAGAGTTAGAAGAAAGATCGTAATAACATTCTCCGTCTCCCGCTCTTCCTCAGCCATGGACCGGGAGTTTTTCCAGCCAGACGTTAGTAAATAGGTTGAGGTTGTTTCGGAGCTCGTCCACGCATCCAAAACAACCGGTTACTAAAACTGAATTTTTATTGGAAACCACGTACAAAAAAAAAAAAAAAAAAAAAAAGACTCGGCGAGGACGTTCGAAATCGAACTGCGTGTGATTGGTGCGGATGGACGACGTTTTTCATTCTTTCTTATAGAATTCTTCCGACAAATACGGTTTTCCAACGTCTACGAAAAAAGAAAAAACATTATATTTTCACGGTTAGGTAAAATAAAATTAAACACTTTTTTCTTTAAATCCATAACGTACCGTACAAGTAAATATATATTACCACGTAAAGAATCTAACTATATTACAATATATAAATGTCGGTAGGTTTCTACCCCGACATTTTAAACGTATTCGTAATACATAAGTTACGCGTCGTTCGGAAGTTGATTTCCCCACGTCTCACCTTCGGACATTAAGAATAAATAGAATCTGATTCCGTTAACGCAAACCGGAAGACGCTTAAAATTGACCATTGACATTAACTGGGTGAGAAATCGGGCTAAGTCGACAGAATGTCCGGTGGCACGCACCGTCGGAGGTCAAGACAAAATTTAAATAGTTTTAAAATACATAAATCCACGCGCATTGTCCAGACGGGATGGCTTAAAGAGGGGGGAAAATTGATTTTCGGCGCGGGCCGGAGAGGATATTACGGTCCGACTTATGAGCCAAATTAAATTGGGAGTGGGACGGGCGCGAAACTCGAATAATTTAAGTGAGTAACGATCGGGCATTTTAGTGTAAGGCCATCGGACTTCGCATTCTCCTTTAAGTTCCAAATCTAGCCATAAAAGAGGTAAACGTTTGCCTTTTAAGTTTGTAAGTTTTTATTTACGTAACTCGACAAAATACGGAAACGTTAAACGTAAAAAGTCGTACCGTTCATTTAATATACAAATATTCGGGAGAAAACTTTTCCTCCTCAATCACACCTAACCCCCAAAATTAAACTTATATTTGTGCTAAGGAAAAAAGTCGTTCCTACCCAGGCGTCCGGTGGCCGAGGAAAAGTGCGCGCGTAGCTACAATAGATCCGACAGAAAGCAATCTTACGTTGAAATTGTAAAGAGCGGCCATCATATTTTATTTCCAACCGCAAACGGGGAAATTTCCCCACCCGGACGGGGCTAGGGAATTTCCCCGACCGAAACGAACCAGGCAACGGAAAACGAAAGATGGAGTTTGGACCCGACCCGGTCGGATCGAAAGATAAGACGACGATAAGATTTCTCTCGGGGCGTCTCTGGCCCCATTCCGACACCCTCTACTTTCCTGTCGACCTGGTAGCCCTTCGGCCGCTTTTTCCCGGAAGTGTGCCAAATTTTAAAGGACGGCGAATGAATTCTAAGACGATTCTCTTGGTCTTGTGCGCCTGGGCCTTCCGGAGCCACCGCGCCCACGCCCAGTGCCTGCGGCCCGGGTCCCTAGGCTTGACAAGTGAGTACCGAATTCCGGAAGGGAAACGGAGGGCCTTCCGCCCTAAATGAGGAAAGTTAAGAGAGAAGCGGCCGGGTCGGACGCTTAAGGCGGGAAACGGAAGGAGCCGCCTCTCGGTATCGGCGCCGTCCGGCTTCTTTAATTAACACTGGGCGCGGGTCACGTGACGCGTCCTAAGGAAAGGTGGACTGGAAGAAGTTGCCTTTACCTCCCCGGCCGAATGGGAGTTGGCTAACGTGGTCGAGAAGACGACGGATCCCGATAAAGCGTTATCGTTCGTCGGAAGGTTCGTCGGGCGATTATGGGCAACGTTGCCCTACGCCTAATCGAATAAAACTCAAGTTCGGATAGAAAAAAAAGCTTCCACGATCATTTTAAAATCTGCTGTTAAAACGTAAATACTTTAGCCTAGTACAGTACTGTACATTTACGCCGTTGTCGTTCACGACGCTATAAAACGGATGTAACGTTCCATTTATTCGTGATTTTTTTCAAAAATCTGCAGTTTTTCTCGGATATTGTCAGAGACGGGATAACTCTTTGACAATCCTGCTCTCCCGCCCGTGTATTCTCAGTATTGCGCTCGCTCTTGCGCATGGTGAGTCTGTTCATACGCTCTGTGCATATTTCGCGCCATAACAGTAGTGACAGGGTCACGTTGACCCTTGAATAGCAACGATGTCGGTAAGTGAAAACTTTTGGTTTTAATTTAAATCGTTTTCTCTAGTGTAAAATATATATTATTTTAAGTGGTTTTTATACGCCATTATAGCATAGGTTTTTGCCGTATTTTTGTTTGTTTTTTTTTTCATTTTGGGTTTGGGTTTGCCGCAGGTATGGGTAGTAGAAATATGCTTACGAATGAAGAGATTGGGAATGCTTTGTTTGATGATGATGATTTTGAAGAGGAGGATATTTCCGCAAATTCAGATGCTTCTATCTCTGCTTCGTCTTCTTTTCCGTTTACTGTTGATAACAGAGAAAACGCTTTGTCTTCGTATACTAAATGATGCTAACTGTAGTGATATCGATTCTAGCGATGAAGAAATATTTAGTGATCACGACAGTTCGACTGATATTGAAGAGGAGATAGAAAAAGAGATTTCCCCCACCCCAGATCCACCTGCCTCCGAAAATATTGATACTTCGCTTGGGTCTTCTACAGCGCATCGCTCTATTACTTTGGAAAAAATAACTGTATGCGTTGGGCCAAACAACCTCCAGCCCAAAGTCGAACTCCAGCTCACAATATTATATCTATATCCGTGGAAAAACCTAAAGGACCAGCATCCACTTTAGGTCCAGAGCTATCATTAGTGACTGTTTTTGACCACTTCATCGACGAACACATACTTGAGACTATCGTTCCACACACAAATGCCAAGATTGAAGAGGTTCAACTAAAGTACAAAATTTTTAAACGCGCTCATTTATCTGGCATGGACTGGATATGACATTTTTCGTTGTACAATAACTCTCTGCCGATTTAGATTTTTGTTATCTTGCTTGACATTCGATGATGCTAGCACTAGAAGAGACAGGGCGAAAGATGAAAAGTTAGCGGCTTTATCTAATATCTTCTCTGAATGGATAAGTCATTGTCAAAATAATTATTCTCCTGGAGCAACTCTTACTGTCGATGAGATGCTAGCACCCCTTTCAGAGAGCGATGTGGTTTTCGCATGTATATGCCAAAAAAAAAACCTGCCAAATACGATCTGAAGATAGTGATGTTGACTGATGCCAAAATCCATTACATGATAAACGCAGAAGTTTATTGCGGCAAAACATCGGACCGACCTAAGACCAAAAATGACAAGCTTTTTTCAACTGAAGTTGTACTATGCTTGATACCTCCAGTTGAGGGTTCTAATCGGAATATCCTGGCGACAATTGGTTCTCATCCATTGAATTAGTAGAAGAACTGTGGTCCCGAAAACTAACATATGTGGGGACTGTGAAGTCAAATAAGAGAGAGATCCTAAGAGAATTTTTACCGCATAAAACAAGAGAAATAGAATCGTCTTTGTTTGGCTTCACAGCTAAAATAACAATGACATCATATGTTCCTAAAAATCCAAAGCTGTGGTTCTCATTTCTAGCATGCATCACGATAGCAAGATAGTTCTTGATCAACACAATAAGCCGGAGATGATCACATTTTACAACGAGACAAAAGTCGGGGTTGACGCTTTGGACCGAAAGTGTGCCAACTTCGCAGTTGCCAGGGCCACTCGACGGTGGCCAATGGTGTTATTTTACGTAATGGTTAATATTACAGGTGTAAATAGTAAAATTATATATGATGCAGTCACTGGAAAGTCAGTAAATCGACCTAACTACCTTTGCGGGCTTGGCATAGAGTTATGCCTACCATACGTTCGACAGCGAATTTACAATGAAAAGATACCCCGGCAATTGCGTATGATAACATCAAGGGTGTTTAAACTGCCGCTGTCTGAAAGATCTGTTCCAGCTGTCTCTAATGTTTCATCTAAAAGAAAGCGTTGCAGCATTTGCCCCTATAAAAAAGATCGAAAAACGAACAGTGTTTGTTCCTCTTGTAAAATTCCAATTTGCAACACTTGCTTAATAATTGTATGTCCAAACTGTTTAAATAACAAGTAATTGTGTGTCATTTCATTACTAAATATATATATATTTTTCCTAAATAGTGTGTTTTATTTCCATATTGCTATTCGTAAACAGAATAAGCATTGTTTTTATGGAGGGTCAGACAGACGCCTAGAATAGTCAACGTGTAAAATTTATTTTAAGTAGTCACCAAGGGTTAAAATTAGTGATGTAACGAATATTCGTTTACTACCCGGTATTCGGCCTATTCGGCCTATTTTTCACTATTCGGCCGAATACCGAATATTTAAATCACTATTCGGCCGAATACCGAATACCTAAAAACTACTGATGTAACGAATAGTATATTCGACCTCAGCCGAATACCGAATATTCGGCTAGGAGAGTGGCCGAATACCGAATATTCGGCCAGGAGCGTGGCCGAATGGCCGAATATTCGGCCAAACTATTCGGCTTGATTAACGCACGTACAAAAATTGGCGCGCAAAAATTATGGCAAAGATCGTGCACCCTGCTCTCTATTTGCCTGCTGTCACTACGATTTTTTCTTCCAGTAGGTCTAAATTATTTAAATTAATTAATTAAATTATAATTATTAAAGTTAATATGAGATGGAGCCTAACGTCTACCTCTAGTGCCAAATTGGTTTATAATTTATGTAATAGCCGTAAATAGCCCGATATGATTCGGCAACAACTTGCCGAATCATATCGGGCTATTTACGGCTATTACATAAATTATAAACCAATTTGGCACTAGAGGTAGACGTTAGGCTCCATCTCATATTAACTTTAATAATTATAATTTAGACCTAATGGAAGAAAAAATCGTAGTGACAGCGGGCCAATAGAGAGCACGGTGCGCGATCTTTGCCACAATGCGGTTTGCGCGCCAATTTTCGTACGTGCGTTAATCAAGCCGAATAGTTTGGCCGAATATTCGGCCATTCGGCAAACGCTCCTAGCCGAATATTCAGTATTCGGCTGAGGCTGAATATACTATTCGTTACATCACTAGTTAAAATATTACGGTCCTCCGGTCTCCTTATATAGGATAAAAGAGTTATAACAGTAGCCGGAGTTTTCTTTCGTATCAGAAGAAGGTAAGACATCCTTTCTTTACCTTCTTCGCTCTAGGCCTAGTACATTTCCCAATGACTTTTTTGACTTTATGTAACCGATTAAAGGTAGTCGCACCGAAACCGAAACCGCCGCTGGTTTCCACACCGGGAACACCTTAACGCCTCCCTCTCCCATAATCTACCAGAGTTGAAAATAACGCAATTCCTTCCCGCGCCGATAGAGATTAATTGTTAATGTTGAAATATTCGGCGCTACAAATTCGAATTCCGTTTTAAACGTAAGTAAAGCGGTCCGAAGGAAAACGTGTAAAGCACGCTCCGGCAAAGCAAATTCTTCCAATCGGCAGCGATTCTTCAAGCGCTGCTGATTGGAAGAAAAATCCAGCAACCGGTTGCTTAACTTTCCCGGCGACATTTGGTGGAGCCATCCGTTATCATATTTTATTAAAAATTTTTTATATTTTTAACAATTATAAATTGGCAAAAACTTTAATTTTCGGGATAGGAATGGGTTTTATAAAAATTTGTAAAGGCTAATAGCTAGTAAAATCGTCATTAAATCCAAGATACACACGGTTCCCCTTATCTTTCCATCCCGTCGACCTTTATGGCCGAAATTTAATAGCATCGACCCCTAATAAACAAACCTTCCGGTAAAATTTAAGAAATTTTTGACTAAAGGTACAGTACAGCCTGTACTGTACAGGCGTTATTAAGCTCGAAACTGGGTGAAGAAAATCGTGCCCCCCACACACGCCAACATCCATACATTGAGAAAAACCCTCCGAATTCTTTTGGATTTCTCGACGTTCAGTGTGTCCGAGTCGAAAAATGTAAAAATCTCGGAGGATGATTTTTCGATCTACAGCTTCGCTCTGTTATATGTAACAGGCGGGAAATGAAAAATTTAAAAAAGGTAATGGAATTTACACCCTGTCTTTTCAGATAAGGAGTTTCCGGATGTGACGCGGTTCCCAGGTGGGTACCAGACCGTAGTGCGAGTCAACGACTACTACTCCGTGAGTTCCTCTTTCTTGTCTTTCCTTCTGTTCCGGGCGACGGAAACGTCTCCTAAAAACAGGGAATATCTAAAAGTATTAGAACCATTTTTAATGACGGTGGCGGCGTTGACGCCACCCAATGGGAGCGTTGCAGTTTGGTTTCCATCCCAGCGTTCGGGTACGACTAGTCTCGACTTGGTGGTTAAACTCCTCCGCGGCCAATAAGGCGTCCGAAGTCGGGACGTGCCGGAAAGCGCCATTCCGCATTTAATTCTACAGCCTATCGGCGTTTGATAGGGAACGGCGGCAGCAGTCCCGTCTCTCCGATAAGCGTTTCCGGTGCCCGGGCCAGTCTTTTACGCCCGGAAAAAGAGACGGGACACATCCAGGTCTACCGCGCCATAAACGCAAGTCCGGGAATTTTTTTTTTTTTTTTTTTTATTGGACGGCGGAAACACGGCCCGGATCCGCCGGATTCCGGAATAAGGCCTTCCGGGACCCGGTGGATGGGTCGGCGTCCCGGAGTAGTAAGCCGCGCTTTTCGTTAACAGGAACGGTCGCTGCTGGTCACCGAATATTACGACGCGGAAAATTCCGGCGGAAGAGTAGAAGTGGAGCGAGAGGGGGAGAAAATTTCTTTCGTCTATTTCGACCGGACCCAAGAAGTGTTTACCGTCCGAGGTAAGCGTGGTCTCCGGCGCCGTTTTCGATGCCGGAGAGAGTTAAAGCGGATTCATTGGCAGATTTCGGCTGTCGGACCACCCCGTCGGATCGATTCCAGTTTCCCGCTGGAACGGACCCGTCCGGGAGCTGGGTGTACCGTGGAGGATCCCGTTTCGTCCTGGGTCCCTCGGCCGCCTTAGTCCGGGCTTTGGAGGATTACCGAGAAGGCAAAGTGGTGAGTGTTCTTTCTTTTCTCCTTTCCTTACCCCCCGACCAAAGTTCCTTGGCGGGCGGAGATTCTTCTCACTCTCCGCCACCGTGGCCAATATTAAATGTCTACGGGCCGCGCCTCTTTCCCCGCCGTTAGTATCTGCTTAATAAATTAATACGAAACATAAAAAATGGTCTTGGATTGTGACTCCGATCTCCATTGCCATACGTTAAGCCAAGGTCCCGTTTTCCAGAGCGGAATTTTTCCTCCGTTGAGGAAAGGACGAATGGGATGGAAAATCCCTTTGCTTCTGTTTGCATACGTATAAAGTACTACATAGTATAATACATATTTATTTTCTGATAAAGTTTAGTTTAAAATCTTATTTATGAAAATTCTGTTGTCAATATAAATGCAATTATAGAAATAACGCGATATAGATTTTTAAAATATTTTTATTGAACCTTCTTACATTCTTATATATAAAGTTTACGTACCTGTACAGTACCTTAAAACGTCTCGGTAGAGGAAATTAATGCAAACAATGATTTACGGTCACAGAAGTATTATAAACGGAATATCATACGTAAAATTTTTATACGGGTGATATATTTTTTCACATTTTTATACATTACACATAGACGGAAGCAAAAAGTAATTAGACGGAGATAAAATGATTGAAAAATATAAATTAATAAAATATTTATTTTCCTTCAAAATGATTTTTAGATTTGTCATTTTGAAGTTTTATATTTAGAGCCTGGTTTTTCACTTAAATCCATTAAACGTATAAATATTCTCTTTCTCTTATTCATTAAAATCAAAATAATTCTTACGACTGTCCTCCAATAAATTCCTCTCGCACCTCTTCTTTCTACGTAGCTCTAAGATTTTTTCCGAATTCTCCCCTTCCACGTCAGAGTAGTCTCGGTTTTGTTCCGTTGGAATTTTCACTTAAATATTTTGGTAGCTGGAAAATATTGTCGCTACGGCATTTGACTTTGCTATTCTTTTATTTAGAAAAATTTTCTTTTAATAATATTTTTTTCTCTTTTAAGGATTTTTTTAGAAAGAAATTTTATGAACACATTGAAATTATTAAAACTAAAGAAACACACAGAATGAACCTAAATACAGGTGCAGTCATCAATGACATCTGGCAGCCACTCTTAACAAGTAGCAAAGCCCATTAAGATGTTCTACCGCCCTCCCTCTATCATGCCACACTGTGCAAGTCACACCAAACTTTCAGTGTATGATACAGGGAACACACTTCTTTTTAACCTCTCATATCATATGTTCTCTGTACATCTCATCGGGAATTATTTCACACCCTACAGGTATTCTATTATTAATTTTATATAAGAATTCTGCCTCTTAATATATACTTAATTTTAGATTTAAGGGTTAATGTTACCTATGGTTCCAAAATGGCGGCTCGTCTCTGATTCCAGCAAATAGAAGAAAGGAAACAGTGGGGATGAACGTTCTAACCTAACCTAACCTAACCTATTCTAATAATTTTGTTGGTAATAATAATGTTAATTTATTAGAATAGGTTAGGTTAGGTTAGAACGTGCATCCCCACTGTTTCCTTTCTTCTATTTGCTGGAATCAGAGACGATCCGCCATTTTGGAACCATAGGTAACATTAACCGATTTAAGTTTACTCCTTTTCTATTTTAACACGTGTATACTGTCTTAATGTGTATAAGTGTGGAGCCAAAAGAATTTTTAGCTCCATTTTTCCCCTCCTTTTTTTGAACTACGTGTATATCTTTTTAGGAGTCATGTTGGTTTAATTGTCACTATCTCAGATAATAAAGTTTTATTGTATAAACCATATACGCGTATACTAATTTTTTCAATGCATTTTGTAAATTTGTAAACCTGTAATTAATTTGCTGATAAATATGTAATAATAAGACTGAAGAGCAGTGGCGTGCCGTGACATTTGATGATAGGGAAGCTGTCTTTCTGTAAGAAGCCGACTTACAGGGGCAATCAATTAATTGCGCGTCAGGGCCCGTTCGTATTCGTTTGTTCGATAAGCCAGTAAAAACCGTAACTTCTTTAAATGTATTTTTAATAGATCATCTGACGTACTTAATAAATAACAGAGGTAACTGTATTGAACTTTCTTATTACATTTAATAAATTCCCTATGCCCTCTAAATACCAATTCTTACTTTGAGAAAAAACCTATAACATCTATAAATTTAGATATATCTATTAATCGTAATTATCTTGTTATAATTTTCAATATTTATTTTATATTGTCTACCAATGTTAAATTCTATTCTATTTTGATTTCCAAATTGCTTCAATCTTACGAAAGAATCGTCATTCGTCATAAATTTTATCGTCAAAATGTCGAAATTTTTTGTTAACGTATTTATATTTAGTTTAGGCATTGGTCTTTCTCTTTTAAAAATGTTTTCTTTTTCATTATATGGTCTTGAGCCTAAACTTTTTTAAAATACATAATATAAGGGCTAAAATTAAAATTATAAAAAAATAACTTACTTGGTAAAACAAAATGTGTGACGAATATACATGCCTAGTATAAAAAATTCTTCAATTATATGAATATACTTTTAAAGAAACTTATAATTAAATATAACTTTGTGAAAAAACGTACATAAAAATAACAAAATATTCTTTACTTTTTAAATTTTAAAACAATCCACTTAGTCAAATAGCTCGATACGAGTAGCTAATGAATGGAATCAGAGACGGTCCAGGTAGGTGTGTGCGTGCCAAATCCCGAAGGTGCCGATATCGGTCAATGTCAAATGCCTCTTTTGTGGCATCACTAGTAGTATATCTCAAAGGACGCCACAGGGCTGTTGTAAATTTTAAACGTTTCTCACCAATGTTTACAACGAAAATGGACTGTATACAAGCACACACAATAATTGCACTATTAAAACAACTTTATTACTTACAACAATCCAAAACACTGCGATAATACTGCCCGGACTCCTCTCGAATCCGTTCCACAGCCAAGATGGCGTCCATGCCCCCAGGAACATCCAAAAAACACGCGAAAGAAAAAGCGCCCTCTCACAACATTAAAGTTTTCCAAAAAAAGAAAAAATAATTTAAACACACCATAGCTGTAAAAATGTTAAACTTAATAGTCATTTGTTTTCTAACTAATTCGTTTTAATACCACGTGTACACGGAAATCAGTTCCCCACTGTACTGAGCTTGTGATTGGTTCGGTCAAGCTTTTGTTTAAGTAAAATTCTGGCTCCTTCAACAGGGGTTTATTTATGTCCCCATTCCCTAATCTGTTAATTATTTAATTACTTCTTAAGTAGAAATAAGTCGAAACCAGTTACTTTGTACTTGAATATCTGTAGTCTTGGGAAAACATTGGAAAGACAAATTTTTATGACAACGGATACTTAGATCATAAATTTAAGGAAAATAAATTCTAGAGCTTTTTTGTACCTTGTGCGTTTCATTCATTAAATTTGGTTGTAAATGATGATGCCAAAGTAACAGTTAATTTTTTAACATTGTACAAGAATTGTACACGTTTTATCTGCATCCGCTAACAGATAGGACATACTAAATCGTAATATCACCGGTTTAACATTGAAATCCGTAAGTAATATAAGATGGGAAAGCAGAATAAACGCAGAATAAATATATCAAATATTTTAATGGAGTTTTTTAAAACTCCTGTCAACTATACAGAACTATCATAAAAACATGCCAGTAAATTTCTATCGGTTGGGTTAAGTTATAAATCTAGTCTAGGGTGGGCAACCTTTTTTTATAACACGGGCCAGAATAAATTTTACTTTTTTTCCGTGGGCCGTAGTAGTTAATTGACGCCTTCTTGTGACTTGTAATTTTTTTAGTCTGCAAATATGAAATAAATAAATAAAAAGTTAATTACTACATTTATTTCTCTTATCGTTTTCGAAAATTACAAAGAATTGGAAAAATAACTATTAATTAGCTATTTTTCCAATTTAATAATCTATTAAAGATCTCGCGGGCCGGATAGAAACTTTTCGCGAGCCGTAGCTGGCCCGCGGGCCGGGGGTTGCCCGCCGTTGATCTAGTCTGCTCACGATTCACATAATCGGGCGAGGGTGGCCGAATATCTAGCAGGCGGCTAACAGCCCACAACCAGTCCGGGATATAAAATTGGGTGCTTTATGCGTGTGTCGCTTCTACCAGCTAAACCGTGACGTTGGTGCTCTATAAAGCGCATGCGCCAATGCCTATATAATCTGGCTGATTGAAAACTGACCCGGTTTCGACATTCCTTCCGCCACTGACATTCGAATATACAATAGCAATCTTATCGTTTATTTCACATGTAGTATAGAAATTTGTAATAAGATACATAATGCAGTTATAATAAAATATTAATTTTAATTAATTAAAAGTACGTTAAAATATGAAAATTTATATTTTATAAAATACAACGGAGGGTCATTGGAAGGTGGAAGCAGCGCTTCCATAGCTTCCAATGACGGCACTCAACTGCTGAAGAGGGGTGTTAAGCCCGAAATACATATCTGTTCACACCAATAAACCAACCTTTTTCCTCTGAAAGTGTTTCCTGTATGATATGTTCTCAACGGCAACATTGTGCTAAGAAAATACATATAAATAAAAATCTACCGTTTAAACTATAAATCGAGCTAACCGTTTTAATGAAAAATTCTGACATACAGGGAAGGAATAAAAAAAATATTATTAAAAACTAAAAAGTTTGTACAAAAAGAGTTCTCACCGTCACCTGATAACCGGGCGAAATGGCCGGGTTATCGGGTGGCGTCGGGCCTGTTTGGTAGAAGAAGATGAATAACTATTTTCCTTCTCGGCAGGTGTACATGGGAAAATCGTCCGAGTCGGTGAGAGGAATCCGGGCCGAGTTTTGGCAAGAATGCGTGGAGGACGGACGAATCAACGCCGAGTATTATTTTGCCGGTAATTACGGCTCTTCCCTAAAGAAAGGACGCGGCAAAGGGTACAGAGCTTTTCTTTGGTCTTGGCAGAGGAGACGTGGAAGAACGAATTTGGAGAATCGACTCCCGTCGGCCTGCCCCTGAGAGCGGTGTTTCAAGGAAGAAATCTCTCCGACTGGGAAGTCTACCAGACGCATGACTTCGTTCTCTTCCGACCCGGTCTGTCAGAGTCCGACCGTCCGGCGGTAAGAGGAGGAAATTTCTCCCGGCCCCGGGGAGCCTGTTCCTCCCACCCCCTCCGAAATTCTTTATTTCAGGTCCCGGACGGCAAAGGATGCCTCAGGTTGGCCGAAGAGCTGCCCGTCTGCCGGACCTTCGCCGACACCGATCTGTCTTATTCCGCCGAAATTCTGTACACTCCAGAAAGCGGAAACTACTCCTACGTCAGTTACGTCGACGTGAGTATCTCCTCCCCTGGTCCTCGTCCATTCCGAAATTTGACCAGGGCGCATTTTTCAGTTCGTGTACGACGGCGATTCGGAGTACGTGGCCTTTCGCTACAGCAATTGGACCCGGCCCTTCCGCGACGGAAAGAGACGAGTGGACGCGTATCGTCGGATCGTCTACGACACTCGAAACGGTAAAACTCTTGGCTTCTTCCCGGTTACTTTTTTCTTCCATCCGAGTTGTCGATCCAATCCAGCATTTTTCAACGGGATGTGCCTACTGTAGTTTTTTCACGCGGAATTTTTTACCCGGAGTTCTTTGAAATGCAAAAAGGACAGGTGTGCCTTCTCGGCAATAAAAACGTGGCAGGCCAACGGCGAAATCCCGAGATTTTCGGTTTCCACATCCCATGGTATTGATACTTTAAAACTATTTACGATACCGCCCGTCGACGCCCGATTCCATTCCGAAATATTCTATAATACGTCCTCCGCGGGACAAAATCATATTTTACCAGCCAGGAGTAGGTAAAAGTTATTTGTAAAGGGATGCAAAGTGTTCCCCACATTACAGTGACTTTCATTGTATCCGGAAAAGATCGATGGGTCTCGACGACCGATAAAAACAAACAAATACAAGACGTCCGATACACACAAGCCACTGGTATCGTTCGAAGGACAATAAAGTGACAAATATTCCACGCCTGGCTATTTTCCTCGGCCGCCGGCCTCTACCTGTCTCGGTGCCAATTTTTCCGCCGGGCCGCCGCTCAAATCGGGTTTAACTGCGCTTTCTTCATGCCTAGGTGTGACGTACGAGATAGACGAAGACGCCCGACAATGCAGAGTGTCGCAGCGAGAGGAGGTGGAGCCGACCATCGACCTCCCCGACGGAATCCAACTTGGCATTGGAAACGAACTGTTTTTGGACCAGGTGGAAAAATTTCAATACCTGGGACGGGTAAGTGCCTTTCCAACTTTCGGTAGACGACCAGCGCGCCCGGGGAAGGAAAAGTTTCGTAGCTCCAGTTTGGGGACGAGACGTCCGGACTACTCGTACGATTTATTTACAAATGTTCACTTACACAAATAAATCGTCGGAGTCGAGAAAATATGTCGTAACCGGTCGAACCGGTAGTCGGAAATAAACGGCGGGGGCAGAAGGAGTAAGCCGTCCGGTTCCGGAAAATAAACGGAACATTAAGTTTACCTGGCCAAAGCATATGTTACGTACTCGTATACTGCCAAGGGCACTATCTGCTAGACCGAGGGCTCGGTTACTTGGTAACCCCCGTAACTTCGTTCCTTTCATCCGTCCGACGGAAGCCGGACGCCGTCTTCGACCGGTCGACGCCCCCGCGGAGTTTTTGAACGGGAAAAGTGGGGATGTAAAAGAGTCACCAAACTTAAAGAAACGACCCCGACTGAAAAGGGATGGTGGGTCGCCGAGAGAAGAATACGTCGCTCCCGGAAAGATGAACGGGGTCGCGAGACGGAAGAGGGTAAAACTGTTATCCTTCCCGCATCCCGAGACGGCGTTTTACTGAGTCGTCTACCGCCGGAAAGAAATTGCTGTTTGTTTTCAGAAGAGAAAAAGAGACGTTTGGGTAGATGTCTTCGAGTGGGCTCAGAAACTGGACGAAAACTTGGTCAGCGTCTCCACCAGATACTTCCATCGCGTAAGTATTATCTTTTGCTTCTCTTCCTTTTCTTTTTCCGCAATCTTTTACCCAACCGTTCGTCCGTTTCCGTCTTCTCCTCCACCGAAAACGGAAGCGGAAACACCCCTATCTTGAGCTCCGAGGTAATTCTTTCCGGCTTGGGACTTTTCGAGGGAGCGGAAGAAAGATCGTTCTTCACCAACCCTCCCCTTCCTTGGTTTTTTAAGAACGAATTCCGGGAAGAAGAGACGCCGGTGGAGACCTCTCTAGTGTATTTGGACTCCGCCCGAAAGGTAAGTCGCCTTCTCTTTTACTTTCTCACTCTTGCCGGCCTCTGACCTCCGACCTGGGTCTCGAGCAGATTTCTTCCGGTTTGACCATCAACTTCTACCAATTCTTCACCGAAATCGACGACAAATTCTCCGTCTTCGACGTGGACTCGTGCTTTCCCCGGGGCAGCGACCGTCGCTGGATCTCTTTCTTCTTTGAAGGTGGGCGGCGTCTGTGTCGGGCGCCTCCTTTCTTCGTCTCGTCTCTACCTCTTTCTCCCCGCAGTCCGCGGACAAGAAGAATTGTTGAGGGACGCCGAACCCTACGTTGCCGACGTCCGTCGCCGAGTGGCCGACATGGTCAGAGACGCCACTGGTCTGGCCTGGACCCGAATCTCCCGAGTGCTGGTGAGTTGGCTTCCCAAAATTCCCCAATTATGCTTTGCCCGCGGAACAGTTCCTTCGTATTCTCCGCCCGCAATTTAGCCCATTTCTATTTACCTTCGGTTTGGTAGGCAAAAGCTTATACACTTTGATTCTGCATCGTCCGGGACGAATATGAATGTAAAAGCATCTCTCTTTCGTCGGTCGGAAGAGACGGAGAGGAGTTCCGATCGGGAGATTTTCCGTCTTTCGGGAAAGACGAAAAGTTTTAAAACGAGACTAGACTGACTCCGCTTCTGTCCATCCTCCCGGCCGTTCTCCCGAATTTCGGATTCAGAATATCCTTTCGTCTTAGAAATGGCGGAGGAACCCGCTTCGTTTAACCGGCGATTTTTCCACAGGTGGACTTAGATATTTCCGGTTTGCTGGCCGACGTCTCGCTTCTGGACAGACCCGATTATTTGTGTAAGTATGCCGGAGGAAACCTCCGTCATTCTTCCGCTTCGTCTTCTGACTTTCTTCGTCCGTCGGTCCAGGGGATTTCTCTTACGATTCGGAAGGCTTCCTGGAGGATCCCGAAGATTCCGTGGGCATGGTGACCAAGCATCTGTGCGCCAAGTTCTGCCTGGAGTATCCCGGAATGTGCTAGTAAGTTACGTCCCCGCGGTCACGCGCGCCCGATCAACAATGGTATCTGACTGTTTTTTCGTTTAGCGCCTTCTCCTATTGCGGAAAAACCTGTTACCTGAAGACGAAGAGCACCTGGACCAAACGGGCCGCTCCCGGATGTCTGATATATCGCCGGAAAACGGGTGAGTAGAAAGAAGCGTGTCAAGTGTCGCGAAGACGAAGGTTGACGCCTGATCCCTTGTAGATTACGATCCCCTTCTCACCACTGACTCCGCCCTGGAGAAGTTGAACTCCGCCCTCGAGAGCGGCAACCTGAAAATATCTTTCTCGGTCAAAGACGTGGCGGGAAATTACAGAGTGACGTTTCTTTTCTATTTTTTCTCGCGCCCTTCTCGACGTCTTTGGGTTACGCTTTCGCTTCTTTCTTTTCAGGACGTGGAGTTGTCCGTCTCCTCACTCGACAGCGAAGCCCGGGACCCGGACACCCGATACACAAAAATCGGTAAGAAAAGAGGCGCAAACGGCGGGCCAAAGACTTTTCTTTGATCATTATCCCTTTCTGTTTTTCAGCCGACTTCGACAGTCACTACACCGAGTACAAATACGGATATAAATTGAAAAAGGGAGCCGACCACGTCCGTAATCTGGGCAGTTTACCCTACCTCACCTGTCAGAAAACCTGTCTGGCTGATCCCTACTGTCAGTCGTTGTCTTCTTGCGCCGGAATGGCCGAGTGTCTGACCAGCACCAAACACGCGGTAGAGGTTCCCGACCGGGAATTGGTGAAGAAAACCGACTGCCTGGTCTTGACCCGTGAGTTCCTTTCTTTTCTCCCTCTCCGCGTTTGTCACGGAGTCAGTTTATTGTATCTAAACGTTGACGGTGAATGCTCGATTATCCAAACTCAGAAGAGTCTTTCGAATAATCCTGAAACCCGTTTGTTTTTGTCTTCTGCGTTCATCCGGCACAGTGCATTTAAGCTTCTGCCAACAATAAATACTGTAATGCAACTACAGTAAGACCCCGCTTAACGCGAGGGATGCGTTCCTAGATGACAAAGCGCAAAACGAATATAGAGAACCCTTTATATTCGTTTTGCGACAGTCACTTCGACAGTCACTACACCGAGTACACACTTTAACATAGAGTAAATAGGGATAGGGAAACACGCGATCAAAAATAAACAAATTTTACTATATTATTATGCAAATTAATATAAAAATATGTTAAATAACACAAACATACGCACACGGAAATGGAAACTTCGTTTTTTGTGATGGACTCCCGACTTTTCTGAAATTATTGTTTTTTGGTATAAAATCGTGAAATTTCACTGTCTCTTTTTTTCTATCCTTAAGCAAATGTCGGTAGCAGACGATCGCATTCAAGACGCCTCGTTTTGCTTTTGCACTCCTTTCAAAATCTTGACCATTCCCTACAATTTGATCAACGATTTCGGTTATCAATACCAAAATTTTACTAAGGAGATCTGTAGAGAATTTTTTTGGTTCTCCGTTTTCAGAATCTTTATTTTCCAGTTCTACACGAATTCCTTGTTCTGCCAGTTCTAGTAGGTCGTCGTTGGTAAGACTCTCACAAGAAAGCTGCTGTAACTCCTCAATATCCTATTCGTCTATATCTGTGAGGTCCGAAACGAGGTCGTAAATCGCGGAATTCTTGTGTTTAAAGTATAATGATATAATATATAAGAGAAAAAGAGAAAAAAAACTTTTATCTAAACGCGACACAAAGACCCCAACACGTGTTAAACGATCTGTCAATGTCAAACCGAAAGGTAGAACTCTGACTCAAGCGCTCATAAACAGTCAATCTACGAAACAAATTTCGGAAAAGGGAAAAGATTTGATGGATAGAAAAACATTGCGTATGATCGATCGGTGAAGTTTCAAAATGACAGAGACCATAAACAACGGGTTAAATTATGAGCGCAAGTTTTGTGGTTCTATCAACAATCTCCGAGCATAGTCGACGAAAAGGTATCGAATAGACACTTCGGATCGGACCTTTCTCGTGACCCGAGTAGACTTCGGTTTTCACCTGGAAACAAAGAAGAGACTAATCGGGAAGCAAGGAAGGGAACGAGGGGGCAATCAGAAATACGAATAGTGGGAGAAAAACTATAAAAATCTGAAATTCGAGGTCGAACGACAGTTTTCTTCTGGATTAAACTCAAGGTAGTGCTCTTTCAAATTGTGTTGTGTCGCCGTCGACTACTTAGAACGCCATATTATCTCTGCCGCTCATCCTCATCCGTCCAACGATCCCATCTTGTCCGCGCCTGGGCTACGACCGATAGAACGAACTCTTGCCGCTCCGAAGAATCACAGAGATTTGGAACAGTCAAACATTGATGTAAGCATAAATGCTACAAAATAAACGGCTTTTAATTTTGTAAGACACTTGTCATCATTTATCTCCTCCGCCACACCCACATGTGAAAATCCCTTAGGTTCATCCTGACGCGGGATTAATTGATCTCCTCCTAAAAGTCGGCAAGCTTACACATCTTCTAGTCCTGCTGCATCGATTAGGTTGAGTTTGGTCAACCTAACGATACAGCGATAGGCTCTTCTCGTTGAGAATTCTTGAATATTTTCAGCCATATCTTCTTCTACACTTTGTTCGTGCATATATCAGTTAATTCTTGACAAGCGAAACCGATATTGCCTATGGCATCCATGATGTTATATTTTTTCCAAAATTGCACCAAACAAACACAGATTTTTGCCACCTTATTCTGATTGGTTCGTGTTCGTAAATAATCGTATTATATACGAATCAATGAAATGCCGCGATAATTTAAATCGGCGTAAATTTTGAGCTTTTTTTAAAGCTTCGAGCAGACCGCGTTATATCAAATCAGCGTTAAGCGAGGTCTTACTGTATCGTGTTTAAAGGTAAATTAATTTACTCAAAATCTATCGCCATGTTACGTATATATTACCCAATTTCGCCAGGATACAATCGGTACGTGTCCAAGCGATTACACGGACAGTTTATTGTACTCCGTACTATATAATGTACTGTACAACGCTATATGTTTTTTAAAATGAAACTCGTTACAATAATCGAGCTTCTGCTGTGTATTATTCTGTTTCGTTTCTTACTTATTGGGCTGCAATTTGAAAAAAATTGTAGACCTATAAATTCCCACTGTCGTCCGTTTGTCTGTCCGTCTTTCCTTAATCGGGAGAACAGAATTAGATAGATGAAATCAGAGAGCAGAGGACCCGATTAAATATATGTGAGCTTCCGATGCAAACCTACATAGCCTACATAGCCTACATAGGGGACAGTTTGATAATCAGTGTTCCTGTTGAATTTTAATTATTATGCCTTTGCGTCCTTTTTAACTCTATTTAAAATTTATTTTGTATACTAGTACTTTCTATATATTAACAGGACTTATTATACTGGAAATTATGGATGCAGATATTTAGTCTTACAGATCAAAAATAATGTTCTTTATTTAGTTCACCTGAACACATACACTTTAAACATGTGTTTCGTACTTGTTCGTCCCTCCTCAGTAGGCCTTTAAACGATACTTTCTACAATTAACATTAAAAACATTTTTTGGTACAATTATAACTAAAATTAGTTTTTTAGTTATAATTGTACCAAAAAATGTTTTTAATGTTAATTGTAGAAAGTATCGTTTAAAGGCCTACTGAGGAGGGACGAACAAGTACGAAACACATGTTTAAAGTGTATGTGTTCAGGTGAACTAAATAAAGAACATTATTTTTGATCTGTAAGACTAAATATCTGCATCCATAATTTCCAGTATAATAAGTCCTGTTAATATATAGAAAGTACTAGTATACAAAATAAATTTTAAATAGTGTTCGTGTTGGTTGATGATTAATGGTAAGTTATAGAATATAGTTACTCTTATCGTCCCACGCTCTAGTCCAGTGTTTCCCAACCTTTTTTGTGCTATGCCCCAACTAAGTCTTTCTAAAATTCTTATGTCCTCCACGTATACGTTGAACTCTTTTGGAAGATCTCTTGTCGTGTTCGTTGAAGTTTTTCTTGCACTTAATTGCCACACTGTTTTATGGTAACCACGATAAAACCCGATCCTTTCATCAAAGTCTCTTGAACTTTCCATCGTTGCGAAACGCGATCTGAAACACCACAACTCGTGTCGGTCCAACCCGAGGTTTGGGCAAAGAATGTCCTTTCTCCTCTTTCACCAGCCTAAGGGCCTCGTTCATCTCTTTGTTCTCAGTGGTTCCCAGAATTCTTAATCCTACCCAAGGGAAAAGGGTTATAAAGGAAAGTTCTAGAAGGAAAGGGAAACAAAGAACAAAGAAAACTAAAACTAACTAAAATCAATATTTACAATAAATATGGTGTACAGCGGTTATATGGTTAACTTTAACTCTGGACAAGGGCATTTTCGAATTGCCCCCCTTAACAATCAAATTGCCCCTCTGTGGGGCGTGGGCCCCACGTTGGGAAACACTGCTCTAGTCAGTCTCGAGCAGGCTAAATAAACAAACAACGGTTCTGTTGACCCTCAAATATATATATATATATATATATTGATTTTCGGATGTTTTTTGTCTCCAAATTTTTCTAAAAATTTTTACCCGCGCGAAAAAATTTTATTGCGATGATTTTAATCAACCTTTAATGATGCACGATTAACGCTTAATTGTTTTTTGTGGGATTTTTTAAATCAAATTTCATTCATCGTTCTAAAGTTCTAGTGCATGGATTTTACTTCGGTAAAGTTATTTAAAGTTTCTTTCTGATGTCAAAAACGACATCCATGGGCCGGATGGCCGAGCGGTCAAGGTGGCAGCCTACCGCTCTGGGGGACCCGGGATCGAATCCGAACGGGTCGAATAATCCCCAGGAATTTTTCGGGGGGTGGTCCGTTCAGATATCTCGGGCCCCGTCCCTCACCACCCGGTCGCCCCATTGTGGGCCTGGCCGAACCCATAATGGGCCTATTAAAAGAGGCCCTCTTAGTGCCCACAGGGCGGAAAGAGTTAAAAAAAAACGACATCCAATAGTTTCTAAATTTTTTTAATTAATATATTTTATAATATATACGTTTAATTAAGTCGGGAATCGGTAATCGCAATAAAAAGTGTAATTTTTGAAAAATATTTAGAAATATACAGCCAGCTAGTATTCACCCTACTTTAGACCCTTCACCTCCCGAGACTTATATGGAAACGTCTTCGGGATTTTTTTGGCTTCTTAAATCATCATCTCTGGCGAGACTGTTATGAGGTGGCAACCCTAGCGGAGAACATATATTTAAATAAAATAAATTGAAAATATGATTCAAATTTTCAACCCGGCATTGTGAAGACGTCACAATAAATAATCGCTCGTTTTTTTTTAAATTAATACTTATTTATTTTATAATTGTCGTACTGTACAGTACATCATTGCCGATGATTTTTTCAGTTGTCCCTCTCGACATCAAGCTAGAACACACAACACAAAAAAAAATTTACCACCATCGAGTTACTTAACTTTCCCGGCAAAATTTAGAACTGAGTGTGTGGCGCCACCCGTTATGATATTTAATTATTAAAAACTTTTTATATTTTTAACTATTATAAAATGGCAAAAGGCTTAATTTTGAGGGTAGGGATGTGTTTTATAAAATAATTGTAAATGGTAATAACCAGTAAAATCGTCATTAAGTTCGATCCTACTGGAGATACACACGACCGCCTTTATCTCCCCACTCCCTCGACTTTTAACCGCCAAAATTTAATCCCTAATACACAAAGTTTCCTGCAAAATTTGAGAAGTTTTAGACAAAAAGCGCAGGAATTATTAAGCTTCAAAGAGGGTGAACAAAATCGTGCCCTCCCACACACACCAGGAGTCGCGGCAGTCATTCCCCGCCAAATCAAAAAGTCACTGACTGACTTTATATACAGAAATCAAAGTTACCAATTTTCGGAGATCGATTTCTCCGCCCTGCAAACACCTCAAGTAATTCTGGATACCTCGTTGGAAAGAAAATTGGTTTATTAGATAATGTGCAAAATTCAAGATTTTCTATAAAGCGGTTGACGAAATACTGTATAAGTAATTGAAAAGTGCAAAAATCGTATTTTCCTCTTCTCCTTTTTCAACTGGCACTTCGGACGGTGCGAGAGAAAAAAAAACCCCACTGGGTCTAGAGAGCTTAAATTTTAAACTTAAGCCTTTCTGGTTATCGGCAAGGTGATGGCCAAACTTTCGGGTAGATAGGTCGAAGTTCACGGGGGTTTTACCATAGAGCTAATTCAGTTTTACGGCTTAATTTTATGCTTATGAGGATAAAATTACATAGAAACAAATGAATTTTATTCAAAATGTTAAACGATAAAAGTTTAATTTGGAAGACTCAGACGGATGGTATTATTAGTGGCAAGAAATAAGACAGGAAGAAGCGATACATTCAAAATCTCAACGAGGTGACAGTTTTATGGTGACGGAAATCGTTCGGATGAAACGGAAAGTCTAATGCGGCATTTCATACAAGGCAGAATGAATGCAAATGACTATGGAGAAATGTCGGAGATACTTCTCTTACTTTTTGCAGAAAAATAGGAGGCCCAAGATGGAACTGCCAACTGGACAAAGTCTCGATACACGATGTCAAGTCTATCTACGAATGGTTTTTGAGCAATGGAGTGAAGGTTCGGATCGGTCACCTGGCAGTTCTGATCTACCCATTGAGAATCCGTGGGGTAGGCTGGCTAGAGTTGCGTGCGTGAGGTTAGCCGACTGTGTGCAATTGTCTGAACAGTCGAGGGGTCGAGACAATCGTGCGTGGGCGCGATTTACACACCGAGACGGGTCTACCGTTCACTTTTCCCATTTAATGAAAATAAAAATATTCGTTCAAAATGTCTATATTCTTTTCGTCTTTTATCGTTTTCGCCAGATTTTAAATCTCGATCAATTCTCCTTTGATATTTTCTTTTTAAGAAGAGAATTCACTAAAAGTCCTAATGTCACGTCGAATGTGGTCCTACATTCGGTTCTTCGTTGATGATCTTCCGCAGGATGAACGGCCTGGGGTCACGCTAGTAAGTTCGGATCCCAACTGATACGTCGTGTCGAAGGCCGTGTTCCGTCGCAGCCGGACGTTCGATCGCACGACACGGGGAACTTGGATCTAGCGTATTCCGGTCGATCCCGGACCCGCCAAAATAAGATCATCTCGGAGAAAAGAACAAATATTAGACCAAAGAACGAATCTTGGAGGAGAGAACGTCGTGTCCTCGAAACACGCGTTTTTGAAGGGTTTCTCTTTTCTATCCCGCATTCCGATTGGTCTTTTGTTGTCTCCCCGTGACAATTCGAAACCTTTCAGGACGTGAGAGACGTCATCATCGACACTTAATTAACCCGATCCCGGTAAGCTAAAATTCCTCCAAAGTTTCAAATTCTCTCCTGTAATTCCAACCTTTTGTTTTACTTTTTGACGGAAAAAACTTTTATCGTTTTCGCCAGATTTTAAATCTCGATTTGTTTTTAATTTCGAAAGGTGAAGAGTTGTATTGACAGACGCTATCCCGTGGAGTCCAACTCGAGATCGGAAATGTCTTACCTTGTGTATCATGGACTTTGTAAAAAAAATCAAACGCGTAAATACGCAATAGCTGTACATTTTTTGTCAACGGCAGGATTGCATGTACTGTACTGTACTATACTGTGCTGTACTGTACGTATCGCCGTTCCGTTGGAGAACACGTAGTTTCGTTAACGGCCGAAAATCTCTTAACACGCAAACAGTCTTTCTCTCGAAAAATAATTTTATTTTTTTCTGTCCAAGGCAATTACCTGGACTCGTTTGTCAGACACGACGGCCTGATTAAAGCCACCACCGCGGCCAAAAGGCTACCGATAGACAAACAGGAATTGTGCGCCAAAGCCTGTTTGCAAGATGACCAGGTGGACTGTCGTTCCTTCGACTTCTGTCCTCGTTCGGAACACCTGTCCGATCGGTGCCTACTGCACACCGGCCGCCATTCGGATCCCCGAAACGAGAAGTTGGCGCTGGACCCCACCGGCCTGTGCGGCCATTATTCCAGTAAGTACTTCCACAAGGACCGGGCTCCGGTGCTCCGCTAACTCTTTCCCTTTCAGGAAACCACGTCCGCGACTTCCGCAAACTAAAGAACAGAATTCCGGTAGATCCCGCCCATTTCACGGTGACGGGCGTGACGGCTGAAGGATGCGCTCGATTCTGCGCTGAAGGGGTGGAATTTCCCTGCGGCTCCTTTCACTTCTGTCGCACCGGGAGGCGGGGAAAAGCCCAGTGCGGACTGAGGACCGAGAACGACGTCTCGCCCGCCATCGTCTCTAATTCCTCCTGCGACACTTATCTGCTGGCGAGTGAGTGCCTTATCCCTCTCTTTCCTCCCCTTTTCTCGCGGAAATATCCTATTTGTTTATTTTTATATTCCAGAAAGTTCCCGAGAAGGAAGGAAAGCCGGACGAAGAGGCGAAAGGAGCTATTCTTCGGGTAAAATTCGGCGTAAAAGGAATGCCAAAACCAAAGGCAGGGGGTACAATCTTATTTTTGGTTTTTCGGATTGACAGCGGGACTCGGAGTCTTCTTCTTCGTCTTGGGTTCGGGATTCGCCGTAGTGGCTCTGCTGATCTTCGGAAAAATAACCGGAAGAAAAATATAAATTCTCCGACTGGTTCCGGGGGCGGCCCACCCCGGAACCAGTTTTCTTACCGACGGAGACGAACTTCGGACAGTCTTCTCTCGGTAAACGACTTTTATAAACCAACGAAAAAAGAAAATGGGCAAAATTACACCTTTATATTTATTACGTTTTCGGGTGATAATCCAATATTTGTCGGAAATCCTTTCTCTTGTTATTTGTGGTAATAAGAAAGGAAATATGTCGATTTGAAACTCTAAATAATTGCCTTTTAATGCTATCGAAGTGTCGAAATAATAAATTTCGACACTGTATTATAAAACTTGGTTGAAATTTGACGAAATTCGATGTAGCCTACACAAAGCAGCGTTTTTCAGTAGAAATCAAGAAATGAAAGAATAAATAGAAAATAACGTCCCTTAAACGTCACCATAAAAACTTTCATATAATTCAATCCGACGATGGAAAATACGTTTCCTAAGAATTATAAATTAAACAACTTAAATCGTTAATCTGCCTGTTTTTTCAGTTTTCTTTTTGGTATTATTTCGAATTCAATAACGTACTTCCTCTCATGCTCCCGTTTGCAGCTCGTGTAATGTAAAAGTACAGGGGAATACACGTACGAGTATTTTCTTATTTTAACAACTATCTCCCAATCTCTTCTCTGATTTCGCACTTTGTAACTAAATAAATTTATTCTTATACTGTATTATACGGGCCATCGTCGAGATCTTTTATTTTGAAAACTATGGTATAGATGCAAAGATAAGTACGGTATATTTGCACAGGGAACCGCATCTAATTGGGGCAATCGATAAATTACAAATAGTTCCGACTATTCGTAAAGTACTGTACTTGGTATCGGAATATTATCAAATTGGAAAAATTGATAAATGCCAGACTTGCATAGAAAGCAAGTTACCAGAGAATTTGTCTCTTCCGTAGTTTTGTTTATCTATTGTTTTAATTAAATCGTTATCGCGCTGATATTATTTTTGTCGTTTGTTCGGTACGTAGACACTGGAAGAAGGCCTAACGACTACAGCGACTCTATTAAAATGAATAAATATTTAGTTAAAGCTTTGAAATAAATATCGGAATAACCTCCGAATGAAAAAATACTCTATTAATATTTAGAATTATATAAAGAATTTCGTGACTTCACCTCGTAGAAACATGTAGTTCACTGCAAGTACAGAAAATGAAAGCTATGCCGATAAAACTAAAAAATAGAAATGAAGGCTGCTTAAGGAACGTTTGTGTCTAGACTCCGTGACGTACTGTAGGGTCTACGTATTAAAAGTTACCGGGTTCTAAGTACCGTTTTCGACGTTTCGAAATCTCCAGGAAGAAAATTAAGATGCGTCGAATTAAGAACGAGTCGGCCATCCGGAAGTAGTAACGCTAAAACCACCACAAATATAGATCTATGACCAACTTCCTGCCGTTCGTCGTAGTAAGGAGTGAAACTAGTTCGAGTGACGTCGTCGTTTTCCCGTCACGAAAAAAAATACAACAATGAGTTTCTTAACTTTTCCGGCAACATTTGGTGGCGCCATCTGTTACGATATTTTATTTAAAAGAACTTTTTATATTTTTAATTATTATAAAATGCCGAAAGCTTAATTTTCAGGGTAGGGACGGGTTTTATAAAAAATTTGTAAAGGCTAATAACCAGTAAAATCGTCATTACATCTGATCCTACTGGAGATGCACGACCCCCTTTATCTCCCCGGTGGAGAGCTATGAAAATTTTAACAATGGAATCGCTCTTTCTTCTGACAAAAACAAAAAGTCGAATATCAATAAAATATTATAATTTAATTTATTATAAACAAAAAAATGGTACTTGTGAATCTTTATCCCAGATGATGGCGACCAACATCTCAACTACTACCTGTATCCCCTCGAAACAAATTGACTCGGCCGGCTGACCTACCAACTGACACGTGTTTTCCAAACCTTTGTGAGAAAGAAAAATGTCTATATTATACGATTTATCACGCACCGATGGCCACAAAATGAAGTTAAATACAGTATGTCTAAAGGCGTTTGAAGATGCACTATTAGTAGCTGTGATGTAATGATAAGCATCCGTTCCAATAATTGGTTTAGCGGATCACGGATACCATTTTAACGGCGGTGATTTATTTACCATTGGACGGAGGAAGTTAAGTCTGTAAAGTGGTGTCGAAAACATCTAAATATTTGCAATAAACCAACTATAGACTGGAATAGTTTTTTGATGGAGGTGTGTTTTCTACATTTGTTGAAACAACCGAATAGGCGAATGGGAGGTCCCGGAAAAATCGTGGAAACCGACGAAACGCCTTTCACAAGGCGAAAAAGCAACGCTGGCAGGGTTTTTCCACAACAGTGGATATTCGGCGGAATATGCCGAGAAACTGGTGACTTCTTTCTCGTTCCAGTTCCGAATAGAGAAGCAACCGCACTAATGACAAAAATCGCGGAGCACATTGAACAGGGATCAACAATTTATTCCGACTGTTAGCGAGCCTACAGGACGGATGAATTAGAAAGAGCAGGTTACAGTCATTTTGCTGTGAATCATAAAATAATTTCGTCTATCCAACAACGAGTGCTAACACTCAAAACATCGAAACACTGGGGTTCCGCTAAGTGGCGCAACAAAAAACAATAAGGCACGGCTAGCCATCATCTGGAGTCTTACTTTGCAGGGTTTATATGGAAGAAGTCCTTGAGACAAGAAAATGCTTTTGAAAACATATTAAAAGCAATCGAGGAAATATGGCAGCCGCAAACTATATACCAGTAATATATAATAATGTAAATGGTAAACATGTAATATACTTTAAAATAAACGATAATTTAAATTAATTTAATTGTTTGCTAACTTTTTCTTAACATTATCGCAAAGCTTTAATTAACAGCGTTGAAATAACAAAACTAAGTCGATAACACGCGTACTGGTAAGTCAGCCGGCCGAGTCAATTTGTTTCGAGGGGATACAGGTACTAGTTGAGATGTTGGTCGCCAGGGCGGCGCCACCATCCGGGATAAAGATTCACAAGTACCAAAAAAATCTACAATATTGTACTAATAATCTGTACAAAAATGTCAATAATATCTATATAAATATAGGAACAAAAATTATTATTAGCTAAAATGAAACATAACAAAATTACTTTAAAGCAGGGATGAGCAACACGCGGCCCGTTAAACATGTTTATGCGGCCCGCCAAGCATTTCTAAAATTGAATTTATTTTATCGACTTCCTCCCATCAATATATTGTTATAAAATTAATTATAATAAAATGGTAGTACATACTAAACCGAAACAATTTTTTGTGACGAGTTACTCACTTGTCGGCGACTTGTTTAAACATGCAAAACGAACGCGCCGCGTCTGTGCTTGTTTGTGTTTGCTTCTGTCACACAATTAGTCAGACTGGTAAGCTGTTAACTAGCAATTTTAGCAATTCTTGTGTTTCTTGAAAGGCGTGAGTGCAATATTATTGTCAAAAAGGTAATATTAGAGTTTTTTTTATTCAAAATTAAGTTTTCCTACAAATTTTTTTAACTTTCAAATTTTTAATCCATAATAGCATGTCGGAAAAGCAAACAAAAAAACGGAAGGTTGCGGATGAGCACAGGCATTTCCAAGTGGAAATTTGATTATTTTTTCACTTTCGTCAAAGATAAAGCTGTATACTTAATATGCTCAGAGACTGTGTCGACATTAAAAGAATATAACATAAAAAGGCATTACGATACAAAACATGAACAACAATATAAAAACTTAACAGGACAACTCCGGATAGATAAGTTTAATCAAATGGAGAAAAACTTGGGAAACCAACAGGCTATTTTTAAAAATCAAGCTATTTTATCAAATACGGCAGTAAAGGCTAGTTTTGTTGTCAGTCAAATACTGGCAAAAAAAAATGAAACCCTTTGCGGATGGAGAGATGATAAAAGAATGTCTGATTGCTGTTGCAGAAATAGCATTTCCTGATAAAATAAATATTATTTCAAACATTAGTTTATCAACATTGCAAGGAAAATTGAAGACTTGTCCGAGAACATAGCAACAACGCTTCGTGAACGCATTGCAAAATTCGAGTACTGTTCTTTGGCACTTGATGAGAGTTGCGATATTAGCGATACAGCACAACTGGCTATATTTTTACGTGGTATTGACACCAAATTTAATATTACCGAAGAATTGTGTTCACTGATTCCAATGCAAGGGACTACAACCGGCAAAGACCTGTACGATGAACTAAAGTCTGTGTTGGAAAATTTTTCAATTTCATTAGAAAAGATTATTGGTATATCGACAGATGGAGCACGAGCAATGTCAAGCATGGAGGTAGGAGTATCGGGAAGGCTATTTCAAGACATTAAGAAGGTCACAGGAAGGGAAATATTCGTTAACCACTGCATAATTCACCAGGAAAATTTGCGTGCAAAAAGATTGAGTTTACCAAATGTCACAGTACCAATAATTTAACTAATGAATTTTATAAAGTCGCGGGCGTTAAATCACCGTGAATTTAAAGAATTCCTGAAAGGTTTAGAAACTGAATATGGCGACGTGGTTTTTAATACCGAAGTACGTTGGCTTAGTAGAGGTGCAATGCTAAAATGAGTATACAACTTAAAAAGCGAAATACAATTGTTCTTGGATATGAAGGGATATGCCTTTCCTCATTTTGGTAATAAAGAATGGATGTGCGATTTTGGGTTTCTTATCGACATGACTCAGCATCTCAATGATCTTAATGTGGAAATTCAAGGCAAAGGACAGTTTATTCACAATTTGTATGATAAAAATCAGGGCTTTGAGCGCAAATTAAAATTGTGGAAACAGCATCTTTTGCAGAATAATGTGTCTCACTTTCCACATTTAGAAAAAGAAAACGTTACTACTCAAAAATACGCACAATATATAGACATTTTATTCAACGAATTTCAATTACGATTCCAAATGTTCAAAGCTGAGAAGACAGCGGTTTCCACGAAAATGTTTTCCTCGCCATTTAATATCGATGTGGATACAGTTCTCGAAGACTTTCAAATGGAAGTGATTGACATACAGAATAATACCGATTTAAAAAATGTATTTTTCTCAGTAAACATTGAAAATTTTTATAAATCTTATGTGAGTTATCTGAGAAATTTCCGCTTTTGACGAAAAATGCAAAGCAAATGATGTCTCTGTTCGGAAGTACGTATGTTTGCGAACAATTATTTTCAACCATGAAATTAATCAAAAATGACCACCGATCAAGACTGAGTGATGCACGATTAGAAAGCTGCGTACGTGTATCTACCTCATCAATTCCGGCTGATATTGATCAGCTTGTATCGAAAAAACAGTGCCAAATTTCTCATTAAAAATTTCAAGTAAATTCGTTTTTCTGTTCTTTTCTTGTTTGTTTTTATTTTGCATTAAAATTTTTGTATATGAAATCTTTACTTTTTTAAATTTTATATTTTTTTATTCTAATGTTTATTGTAAATAAAGTTTTGTAAATTATTAATAAGTGTTACTTTATGTGCGACCCGCCAAAAAATTTTAAAAATTTAAATTGGCCCGTTGATTAAAAAAGGTTGCTCACCCCTGCTTTAAAGTATTTAATACAAATGCATTCGAGTCCGCATAAGTCGACACCCGGATAACTCGACACCATCGATTAAGTAGTCAGCTTTCTGTGGTCCCGGCCGACTTACATAGGCATTAATGTTAAAAAACTCCGGTTTAAGGTTCGTTCACATCTACAGACACCGTACTGTACGTGGCAGACACGTAACAGCACAGACATAAAAATATAATTACATACATTTTCAATAGGCATATTTACATATACCGAGCGTGAGCGGATCGTGTCCGCACAGACACGGGCCGGCACCGGCCAGCATTGTCTGCGAGAATGTTTTGTCTGTGTCGGCGCGTGTCTGTACAACTCTGTGGGAGTCGGCGCGGTTAGTATGAACGCCATTGTCGACACGCACAGACAGTGCTTGGTTAAAATGATGAATCAAGAGAAATTAATTGAATTAGTTCGGGAATATACATTTCTTTATGATTTAAGTGCGTGCACTCCCTAGTATGTCTGAATGCGTCTGTGCATGCTGGGTTATAGATGTGAAAACTATTGTCTGTGCCGTGTCTGCCACGTACGGTGTCTGTAGATGTGAACCAACTAGTGGCGTGCAGTCATTGGAAGCGATGGAAGTGCCGCTGCCACATTCCAATGACCTTCCCTTGTAGTTTCTAAAATATAAATTTTCATATTTTAACGTACTTTTAATTAATTAAAATTAATATTATATTATAACTGCATTATGTATCTTATTACAAATTTCTATGCTACATGTGAAATAAACGATAAGATTGCTATTGTATATTCGAATATCAGTGGCGGAAGGAATGTCGAAACCGGGTCAGTTTTCAATCAGCCAGATTATATAGGCATTGGCGCATGCGCATTATAGAGCACCAACGTCACGGTTTAGCTGGTAGAAGCAACACACGCATAAAGCACCCAATTTTATATCCCGGACCGGTTCTGGGCTGTTAGCCGCCTGCTAGATATTCGGCCACCCTCGCCCGATTATGTGAATCGTGAGCAGACTAGATCAACGGCGGGCAACCCCCGGCCCGCGGGCCAGCTACGGCTCGCGAAATCTTTAATAGATTATTAAATTGGAAAAGAAAGTAATTAATAGTTATTTTTCCAATTCTTTGTAATTTTCGAAAACGACAAGAAAAATAAATGTAGTAATTAACTTTTTATTTATTTTTTTCGTATTTGCAGACTAAAAAAATTACGAGTCACAAGAAGGCGTCAATTAACTACTACGGCCCACGGAAAAAAACGTAAAATTTATTCTGGCCCATGTTATAAAAAAGGTTCTCCACCTTAGACTAGATTTATAACTTAACCCAACCGATAGGAGTTTACTGGCATATTTTTATGATAGTTCTGTATAGTTGACAGGAGTTTTAAAAAAACTCCATTAAAATATTTGATATATTTATTCTGCTCTCCCATCTTATATTACTTACGGATTTCAATGTTAAACCAGTAATATTACGATTTAGTATGTCCCATCTGTAAGGGGATGGAGAAAAAACGTGTACAATTCTAGTACAGTGTTAAAAAATTAACTGTTACTTTGGCAGCATCATTTACAACCAAATTTAATGAATGAGACGTACAAGGTACAAAAAAGCTCTAGAATTTATTTTCCTTAAATTTACGATTTACGTATCCGTTGTCATAAAAATTTGTCTTTCCAATGTTTTCCCAAGACTACACATATTCAGGTACAAAGTAACTGGTTTCGACTTATTTCTACTAAGTAGTAGTTAAATAATTAAGTGCAGTCTAAAATTTAAAGCACTAACATCAGTTCTTAAGTAGTCTATACTTATTAAGTAATTATTCAGGCTTAAGAACTAATGGAATAAATGCGACACATATTTAGCAGCCTTTATTTGAATTATCTATTATTGTGAACCTTACAATGTACAGTACAATATCCAACTACAGAGAACTCTCAAACTATAAATTATAACAATAAATATTCAGGTTATAATTTTGTAATATGCATATTTATTGTTATAATTTATAACATACCCTAATCATACACAGAACTATTAATACTTTTTAGTAATTCATCAGGTAATTTGCATTCACTCGCACATATGTCTCTGGAAAATAAATAAAATCGAATGTGAAGGAATACAGGTAAAGGTTGTTCTGTGTGTCACTTTTTAAATGGTTGCAGAAAAAGCTCTTTCTACTGAAGCATTTGATATTGGTAGTGTAAGTATATTCAATGCTGCTTCAGCAAGTTGTGTTGCAGGATTGTTACCTGCAGCATCCTTATATTCATTAACTGTTTTCAAAAAATGTTCTCCCATTGTGTCTGGGGTAATTTCTGGAATGTTTTGGACACAGCGTATATCTCTAATTCCATGCTGTTAAAATCGCATATGGATTTTGGTACTTTGCAAATGTTTTTTATGATTTACAGATTTACAGAAATTGAATCAAAGTTTTGCATGTCGCACATTTTTCATCAGATTCAACCATTGTATTGAATTTGGTAGCCGAATTTGTAATTGATGAATTGTTGTTTTAAAACAAATTAAAGCATCTTTCCTTAATCTCAAATTCTGAATGAACTGAAAATGATAAAGTTTCAAGAAAATTGTGAAAATTTGTACTGAAGTCACAGTCAGATATGAGCACAGATAAGTACATTGATTTTAAATTCATCAAATCCATGCACAAGAACTGTTCTACAAAACGGTTATTTACGACTGAAGGTTTTATAATTCTTTTAGTAAATGACAAACAGTGACTGTAATTTATTAATAGCTGCAAAAGTATCTATACTCTCACTTTGAAAAAGTAAGTTGACTCTCCGGAGTTCCGAAAGAATGGGATCCAGAAAAAGCAAATGCGCTTTATTTCTAGCATCTCCGTACATTTCACTAAGACGTATCTTGTAGTCCTTTGCAGGATAACTGAAAAATATAATTTCAGGTCTTCATACTAATTAAGAATTCTTTCTACACAAAGAGAAATATCCGTCGTGTCTTACTTGGGGTTAACTTAAATGGTTCAGCTGAAACTTCATCAATAGTATCATTCATCACATGAAATAGATGTTTGTAGATATTCTTACGCAGTGTACTGTGAGAAAAACATTCACTTGTTTCCTGTAGCATAAAGCTGATATTACTTGGCAGTTCACCCTTCACTGCAGATGCCGCCAAATCCAGAGTGGAAGATGCATTTAGTATGTATCAGATCATGCCCACAGAAGTCTCTCGAATGTGTATTAAGAGAATTGTTTCTTCCACACATAGAAGCAGCACCATCAGTTGCAATTCCAATCGATTTATTTTTGTCTAGACCCAGCTCTTGCATTTTATTCACAACTGCATTGTGCATAGTTGCAGCACATCCTTCTTGAATCTCAACCAGGTCAAGGAAGCAAGTGATCATCCTTCCCGATTTTCTGCTATAATGTTTGGAGCAGAGAGCAAGCTTTGAATCGGATACGTCAATTGACTCATCTATCATGAGAGAGAATTTTGTTGGTTTTCAAATTTATAAAAATTAGGCCCTAGTAACCATGTTTGGTACCATTCCATATAGCATAGCATTTGCCATTAGTCATTTTTGTTTATAGATGCATTTTTTTTCTTACTTCTTTCTAGGATATCATTTAGCTGGAATTTATATTAAATTCTTTAAAAATGAGCTATTATAAACTAAAAATTCTCCCGTCAAGCATAACTGAATACTTACTGGAGCTATCTTTTCTTTAAAGTTTAAATTTAATTGAGTAAATTAAAAGTTATTTTGCCATATGTCAAAATATTTAAAAATGCAACTTAATAAGGAAAATTTCCTTTGAAAGCAGGAGAGACTAAACGGTCACTGACGTCGTGTCACCACAAGTGTGGTTACCAATCGATAACATATTTATGCTATAGTTAATATTTCTGCGAAATAAATTTGTGATGAAAAGTATAGGTTATTTATCTATTTATTCACAACAAATTTATCTATTATGTATGTATGTATGTATGTATAAATGTTACCGTTAAAGTATTTAATGCAGTTATTTCATAGAATACCTAGTTATTCCATGGAATAACTGATCGTGTCCGTTAAAGTGTGTAATATGTTATTAATTTGAGACTTTAACTAGTTATTCTATGAAATAACTAGGTATTCTATAAATTAACTAATGAGAGACAGTTAAAGTGTAAAATAAACAATTTATCTAAAATGAAATTAAACTAATGATAGACAATTAAAATGAAAAAGAAGCAATTTATCTAATTTATGCAGCGTATAAATGGTATTTATGGAAACGTACCATAAAATCATTTGTTACAACAAGGATTACTAAAATGACACTTGGAATTACAAAGAACATTATTTTTAAAACAAAAACATTTTTTGTTGACACACTGGGTTTTACACAAACATTTTTTAAATCCCTGACCAGTACCTAAACTTTGAGCTGTAGCAACCGACCGGAGCGATATTTCTACATCCGGTACTTCTTCGATTTTAATTAATTTTTGTTCGCAGACACTGAACTGGGATCGGGAATATAATTGTTTTATGCGGCCGTTTCTTGTGCCCAATTGGAAAAATCCTTCTTCGGTTATTTTTATGATGATAGCTAAAATAGATTTGGCATCACCTTTTCCTCTGTCAACTTCAGGCACTGGGATACGGACGGTAAACCCCACAGAGGCTTCAGAATGAGATTTATCCGACATTAATTTCATCTTTTTCGCTTGAATTTCTAAACATTTTTTAGACTTTTCTCTTTCTCTTTGAACATTAAGTTCATTAAAACACAATTTGCAGATTTTCTGCTCAACTTCATCTTCTGAAACATAATCTTCCGAACATGATATATGGACAGGCTCCATACATTTGAAGCAAACTATATCTTCACTGCATTCTTTTAAACAGACAACACATACTTTCGTAATGGGATTATTTAATACTGTTTGTTCAACTACTTTTTCATTATCAGGTTGAGAAGAAACATTCATTGCAGTCAAAGTATTTTGTAATTGATCTTCGTCGACCAACGAATTAAGTGCTTCCTTCGGAATGGCAGTTGTTGACAGTCCAACTCTAGCTGCGCAACCAAACATAGCCTCGTAGGGGGACCTTTTAATGCCAGAATGGAACGCTCTGTTCTTCATAAACTGGATAAATTTTAACCCGTTACTCCACGAAGTTGACTGGTTGTCTTGCATCCAAGTCGTCAACATATTTTCTATGTCCTGATTGGCTCTCTCAACACTGCCTTGGCTTTGGCTATGTCTTGGTTTGCCATGCACGATCTTAAGCTCTGGCCAAGTTACTTTTAAGTCATCAATAAGTTTGTTACAAAATTCTCTTCCATTGTCCGACTGCAATATACATGGGGCTCCAAACAACAGGAATATATCAAGCAACTGTCCTGCAACTTCTTCTGCTCTCTTTGTTTGAAGAGGTCTTAAAACCACAGAACTTTGTAAGGTGATCTTGATAAACTAAAATAAATTTATAGTTTCCATCAGGTTGTGATTGAAAATCTATGAGGTCAACCTGACATCTTGAATTCATATGTGAAAAAATCATGGGCTTAACAACAACACCTTTTCTGCCCGCTTTGCGTTTTTGTTGACAAGATTCACAAAAATTCAGGAAAATCTTAATATCATTTTGCGTAATATTTTTGTAACGACGATTAAGTTCTTTTATCATTCGGTCTCTACCACCGTGCCCAATAGATAAATGAGTTTCGTACAAAATGTCAAACAAAGAATCACTTGAGCAATAAAACATTACATCTGGTGTTGCATTTGTTACTGGGACTATTAATTTTTCTACTCCTTGAACTTCAAGGACATCGTAATGTTGAAGTAACCAATAATCACGTGGCACTTTCTTATCTGATGTTTTAGATTTCTTTACATCAGCTATCAAACTTAATAATTTTTCACGGGTGAGCAAAGCACTGTTCTCTTTCACATCACGCTTATTTAGTAAAGATTCAAACTTTTCTTTCATTGCAGCTTTTTTTACGTTATCACTTAAAGAATTCATTGTTCAAGGCAATTTAAGGTCTTAAAAATAATTGCACTTTAACGTAAGCAAACTAAATTAACGTAATAACAAATGACTAAATTATAAAACTTAAAAAAATAAATGTATCTCAATACCTGACACGTGGAAACAGTATTTGACGAACAGCAGCCGGCACTGTACGTGCAAGCAATCAATTAACCGGAATGAACTGGCGCCAACACGCTAAACAAGTTCTCTTCCTATGGCCTGGAATAGTTCATAAATGCAGTAGGGGTGGAAGGTAAATGTATTTGTCGTGCGAGATATATGATATAGATTATTTTACACTTTAACGGGCTGCAGATCGTTATTCTATGAAATAACTAGTTAAACCATGAAATACAAGAGAGTTTTACACTTTAACGGACACGATCAGTTATTCCATGGAATAACTAGGTATTCTATGAAATAACGGATTTCATACTTTAACGGTAACATATATATACATAAATTTTTAAAATGTAATATTTATTTCAAAGGTCAAAATTTTTCGTTTAAAAATTGACTACAAAATTATAAAATGTCTAATTTATAAAATTTGGTATAGAAGAACACATTTCAGAATAAAGTCGGCCATTAATCTGCTTGGTCTGGCACGTCCTCCTGGTCACATCGTAGACGACTACCAGATTCTCGTTGAAACCATAAAAGTAGTTGTGACAAAGACATCCGCAGTCCACTCGAGTGGGAAAAACAAATTCCCTGTGCCATTCTGAGTCGGGTAAAGTCAAACGCAGTAGAGCCGCTCGATCCTCTCGGGTGACGGCGTAAGGTCTGTTTTTAAAGACGAAGGCGGCGGAGAAACCGCTTTCCGTCCAAAGGGACGCTTCTTTCCATTCGTCCGTGGCTGGCATGTAGCAATAAATGGGCACGGAAAATACGTAGATGCAACCATCGAAAGCCACGGCGGGAGAAGAATGAACAGGAGCGGGGAGGTCTGCTTTGGTCTGCCAACTTCCTGAAAGAATAAAAGGATGGACAAGGTCAGACTAAAACCACCCGAAAAGTTAAAAGAAAAAACTCACATACCCGTTCTGGTGTCGTAGCATTCTACTGTCGTCAGTCTCTTACGATATTTTCCATATCCTCCCATCAAATATACTCTTTTGTCTAAAACAGCAACGGGGCAGTGTCTACGAGGGTTTTCCATGTTTCCTACCTCCCTCCACGTCCCGTCTCGTAAATCGCATCTCCAAATAGTCCTGTTCCAGTGCCCCGAACCGATCATGTGTTCTCCACCGAAACAATACAGATCGTTATCTGAAATTCAAAATATAGAATCTAATCATTTGCATAAAAGTACATTTGTAAATGATAGAAATGAAAAAAATTTTGATAAAACATTCTAACAAAATTCGAGTACAATAGCCGTCGTAATATCGCATGTTGGAAGAAAAATCAAATCGGCGATATAACCCATAGATATATTCACCCGTTTTGTCTATTTTCGACCTGCGTGCTGACTCACTTTATTGTAGGTCGTATTTCGTACAATATTAGTTTCAATGCCAACAAATTAGGTTAAGTGCCTAAAGCGCTTTTATATTTGAAAGACAAAAAAAACTCTGGCAACGAGTTGCCTAACTTTCCCAGCTGTTATGAGATTTTATGTAAAAATAACTTTTAAATTATTAATCACAACAAATAAAATTGTGTATAGCGCCATCTATTACGAGACTTTTTTCTAAAAACTTTTCATATTATTAATTATTATAAAACGGCAAAAAGCTTAATTTTGAAGGTAGAGATATATTCAAAGAGCTAGAATATACTATGCAGTGGCTGTAGCAATGCCTTATTGAAAGAAAATTCAATGCACGTCCGCCATTTTCCTTCCATTTGAGCAAGAGTTCCATTTTGTGTTTACAAAACACAAATGGCAGCAGGAGAGTGTACCATTTGCGTTGTGTAAAGGCAACGAGCTAGAATATTCTAACTTGTTATGTAAAAGTGTGCAAAAAAAAGGAAGAGTTTATTTTAACTCTTAATTGAAATGGTTTACCTCAAAATGACCAATTTTTTCACTTTGAAATAATAATAATAATAATAATAATAACGCATGCACTGAAAAAATTAGAAAGTACACAGAACTCGCCCAGGAAATAAAGCATCTGTGGAGGATGGATAGGGTGCTTATTGTACCTGTTGTTCTCTCCTCTACAGGTATCATACCACACACACTACACAAACGCCTGGGCACATTACAATTGAATAGAAACACATACATCACACTACAGAAGGCCACTATATTGAATACATGTCATATTGTGAGAAAATTCCTGAATACAGACACACACACTGATACTTCTTTAATTTCTGTTTTGGTTACTATGCCTTGACTTTGGTCCGGCATAGTACACAGCCACCGGTGTTAACCGAGTATATCTCACTTAACCCAACATAATAATAATAATAATAATAATAATAATAAGACAGCATCAGGCACGGGCAGGTGAAAACTGTGGTTGGCAGAGAGTACACTCATAGGGTCAGAAAAATTCTTAAAAGCAAGCTCAATGGAGGTAATACCATCAAGGCCATAAATACCTGGGCTATACCTGTCATAAGATACACTGCAGGTATTATAAACTGGAAACAAGTGGAATTGGACAATCTGGACAGAAAAACGAGAAAACTCATGACCATTTACTGTTCATTACATCCCCACAGCGATGTAGACTGGATGTATTTGCCCAGAAAGTTGGGTGGTAGAGGACTTTTACAAGTAAAACAAACTGTTGAAGAAGAAAAATATGCACTGGCAGAATATGTCAAGGAAAGTAAGGAACCTGCACTGATTGCTGTCAATAATAGAAAACTCCTTAAAGCACAGCAAACAAAGAATCAGTACAAGAAAACTGCATTACAAGCTAGAGCTGACAGCTGGCGTAACAAGGCGTTACATGGGCAGTTCCTGGACAAAATTGAAGGAAAAGTTGATAAAGAAAAGACCTGGTTATGGCTTATTAATGGAGCACTGAAGAAGGAGACAGAAGGCCTGATTTTGGCAGCCCAGGAACAAGCAATCAGAACAAATGCAATTAAGACCAAAATTGAAAAATCAGCTGATGACCCAACATGCAGACTTGTGTAAAGAAGCTGATGAAACTATTGATCATATCCTCAGCTGCTGTAAAAAAATTACACAGACAGACTATAAACAGAGACAATTATGTAGCCCAAATGATCCATTGGAATCTGTGCCACAACTACCATATACCTGTAGGAAAAAACTGGTGGGACCATAAACCCGAAAAAGTAGTTGAAAATGAATGTGCCAAAATACTTTGGGACATCTGAATTCAGACTGATAAAGTTTTGGAACATAATACGCCAGACCTCACGATTGTGGAGAAGGAAAAAGTGTGGATCATCGATGTCACCATACCGGGTGACAGCTGAATTGATGAAAAACAACAGGAAAAACTTAACCGATATCACGATCTTAAAATTGAACTGCAATGACTCTGGCATAAACCAGTACAGGTGGTCCCAGTGATTATCAGCACACTGGGGCTGTGCCAAAAGACCTTGGCCGGCATTTGCAAACCATAAATATTGACAAAATCACCATCTGTCAGCTGCAAAAGGCTACCTTACTTGGATCTGCACGCATCATTCGAAAATATATCACACAGTCCTGAACGCTTGGGAAGTGTTCGACTTGTGGTTTTGTTTTTTTGAAATCCAGCACTTATATCCCGTTTGCTGTGTATGCTCCTTATAAAGGTTTAATAAAATAATAATAGTAAGACATTTCTTTCTTTAAATAAACTAGTAAATAGCTAAATTTGAAATGAAACAATCTAGTTTTATATCCCTTATATAACTGCCTAAATCTCAGGGCAAACAAAACAAGAAAAATAGATTCTAAAGTGACAATCCTGTCCAACGCATGATACGGATTTCAATGTTTTGACTGAAAGTAAAATGGCAGTCGATAGTACCCGTCGTTGCCACCAACAGTGCTGTAACCATGGTCACAGCCACTCTATGTAGTATATTCTACCTCGTTGGATGGCTTCTATAAAAATTGTAAATGCTAATAACGAGTAAAATCTTCGTTCAGTCCAACCCCTCTGAGATATGACATCTGATTCCTCTATCTCCCCACCCGGTCGACATTTTAATCATCGAAATTTAATACCATCAATGCCCACTTTGATGCTGCCAAGACAAATTTTGGTTATTAATCTTTACCCCATCCTGAGATATTAAATAAAATAGAAGCCAACATGCATGCACACAGAATTTTTCCTTTTTTGGGTTTAGGAGATCCAAAACGTGGAGATCTGCAAAAAAACTAGAGGTTCAAATTTGACATGATTCCAATACTTTTCCTTGTTATGTATACATAACAGATGGCAAATAAAAAAGCTTGACATAACGAGGGACACTGTATACTAATTTAAATAAATAGCTAATAGTTAAAAATTTAAGACGTTAGGTGAATATTTGAAAGAACGAATGAAATGAGACTATGGTATGTCTTGAGTCGATTTGCTTCCAAGGTTTGAGGTTTATTAGAATAACAAGGCTTTCGACTAGAGTTTACTGATCTTCTTCAGTTATATAATTGCTGTTAGAAACCCAAAATATATTTGATAGAACATACTAACATTCAGAAAATATCTCCGAATTCCCAGTAATACGTTTACAATAAAAAATAAAACTAAACGACAGTAAATACTAAAATTTGAATTTGCATCTGCACGAAATTGATCAATTTCAAATATCCAGTGACTCGGCTGTAGAACAGAGAGCAGTTTTTGATACAACCATTATAACTTGACTATTAATGCTAAGGTTTGAGTTTACTCTTAAATTTCCTAGAAATTTAAAATTTTAGGAAATTCTGAAAAAAAATTCACTTGTGAATTACTGTTTTTGAAAATTTCACTTGAAAATTATTTTTGATAAACCCTGAAAAGAGTTTATCAACAATTTTTGCATAAATATATTTATGCAAAAATTGTTTTATTCTCGAATTTCCACCAGAACCCTCTACAGTGGTTCCGCCTTTAAATACAACTGAGATCTGAATGACTCCCGCACCCGGACAGACATCAACATAGTCCTTCTGGCCTGCCACATCAGCAAAACATGGTCAATCAACAGACACTGTAGTGTCTTCGGGGCAGAGGCCTTAAGGATCCAGCAAGTGATCCAACTCTGTGCCCCACTAGACAGTCCAACAGTCATTTTCTCTGACAGTAGGTCGGTTCTCCAAGCTGTGGCCAATGTTTCATTCACCTCACCTGCAGTCATTATCGATCTAGGGGATTCCATCAACTCACATATGATGCCCTTAGTCGTGAGTTGGACATCAATATCCTGATAAATGAAGCAGCCGACAAAGCAACGTGTCTAGACATGCCAATCAGCTCTGTTTGGAAAACCCTTGTGCCACGTGACCTTACCTGTTCTATGTAGGATAGAACAGGTAAGGTCCCCAACTATCCATACTCTGATGGACACTTAAGACTGTTGCTTTCTGAAACAAAGGTCAGGACTACCTACCCCTGTTTGCACCACGGGAGTACAGCCGTACTTCGTCCTGTCATGCTGAAACCCTTTTGTCCGCATACATACACACACAGCCCCATCGAACATATTCCTATACTCCCAGCATCTGCATGATTAACCGGACTGCCCACACTGAGGGCTTCTGAAACTAGTTTACACTGCTGGCTCCACTGCCCACAGTACATTGGGGCTCACCACAATCATGGCCGCACCCTATCCCTAAACCTTAACGTAATTCGTTCCCTTATGTCCATTTACTGACCTAATACCAACCTTCCTCCTTGCCAGGACATGGTGGCATTGGAATGTTTTGTTTATCACACAAGCTGCTTTATCTAACCATCAGGTGGTGCTCTTCAGAGAAAGAGTCAACAAGGTTAGAGTTTCCATATGAACCCGCCGGAAAGAAAGAAAGAAAGAAAGAAAAGACCTGACTGATAGTGAAAAACTTTTCAATGCTGAGTTTATTTGACATGTGAGCCTTTAGAAAAAGGTTGGCTTTGAGTATGTTCCTGTACATGTTTTTTAATATTTTCTCCTCAGTCATTTTAAAGATTTGTTTGTCTTCATGTTGTATACCATCTGTCTCTGGATATAAAAAAGGATTAACCCAAAAGATTTTTGTATGTTCATTACTGTTTAAGCTGTATGTTATGTTCTTGAAACCAATGCTTAATTTCTCTAGCCCTATGGCATGATGCATTGTCATCCTGGTAGATGAAATCCTCATGACTAAAGGGATCTTCTGATGTTTTAATGACTAATGTTAAAGAATCTAATAATTCGAAGTAACCATCAGCATTCAATATAGTATCAGTAAGGCTGCCATTTCACCAATCCCTTTTTACTTGTAGGTTACACATCCCTAAATATCACTTTCAGGAAATTTTGCTGATGAATTTAAACAGTCAAGAAGGAATTTTTCATCTGATCTTCTGTACACTGATGTGCACCATCATTACCATAGCCAATACATATTTTTGATTCATCTGTGAACATAACTCATTGTCAGTCATCAACACTCCAATCTTTATGAGTTTTGGCCAATTTCAAATGATTTTGCTTCAGTTTTCTTGTCATATAGGGCAGAGGTCGCCAAAGTGGTGGTCCGCAAAAAACTTTCACTGGTCCGCAGAAAAATGTGGAATATACTTACTCATCACATTAAGTTATGTTTTAAGATGCACTGAAACATAATTCAATTCATAACAATACGTGAAAAGTTATAAAAACTTTCATCGCATACTGTACACACTGGCCATTGGATGAGCAGTCTTTGATCTCTGTCGCGTAGAATAACACCACGGTAAATAAGTCGTACTGCTGTAGCTGCATTATTTTAGCTACATGTTTTGTCTTGTCTCGTTTCATTTCGCACTCTTCTAATGTTTCACTCTCCTGTATGTCGCATATGTATATCAGTTGAAGCATTTAAAGGTGGGCTTATGGACGTATTGAGTTCAATATAAAATATATTCAATATATTAGTTGGGTTATTAAGGAAGTTTTTGTGTATTTTCTTTTGTATATTGGTGTTTTTTTAAGACGGGTATGATCTTAAATCTTAACCATGTGCATATTTTCTTTTATTTGATATTTATTGGGATAAAATTAGTTTGACTTTTCTAAATTTCTTCTCTTTATTTTATTTTAGATTCAAATAAATTAAATCCATAATGAGTGAAAAAAAGCAAAAGAATATTCTGCATTTCTTTAGTAATTCAAGAAGTATTGAGAACAATAATAACAACATTAATAGTACTTCACCTAACCGTGAACTGATCAATAAATCAGACTGTCCACAGTCTTCATCAGGCACCATTAGAAAAAACATTGGAACAGGAGGTGGAGAAAAAAAAAACGCAAAGTATCAAGAAAATATAATTCCTACTACTTAAAATTTGATTCATTGAAGAACCTGCTGGATCCACGGCCTCTCTGTGTTGTATGTTCTGAAAGCTTATCTAACGATGCATTAAAACCTTCCAAACTTGAAAGACACTAGAATTCAAAACACCCGGATTTAGCAAAAAAACTGCTAGAATATTTTAAAATAATGCATGAAAATATGCAAAAGCAAGTTACTGTTTTAAGAAAAATGACCATGGAAGCTAAATCATTACTAAAGGCTTCCTATCTCATGGCAAATCAGATCGCAAAATGCAAAAAGCTGTACACGATTGGAGAAGAATTAATTAAACCTTGCATGTTAAAAGCCTGTGAACAGATTTTGGGAATGCAGGCTGTTCAGAAATTGGAAGTAATTCCTATGTCTGCTAATACTATCAAGCGCAGAATCAAAGATATGGCTGAAGACATTAAAAATCAGATAATAAAAATGGTGAAAAATTCATCAATTTATTCAATATAACTAGATGAATCTACAGACATTACAAACAAAGCACTCCTTCTTTCTTTTGTGAGGTTTGAGTATGAAGGAGAGTTTTATAAAGAACTACTTTGTTTGCTTAATTTGCCGGGTAGAACAACCAGCTCTGAGATTTTTGAAGCTCTTAATAGTTATTTCCGGGAACATGAAATTTACTGGAAAAAATGTATTGGGATATGCACAGACGGTGCCGCAAATATGACTGGACATCTTTCAGGAATTGTTGCAAAGGTGCAGAATGATTGGTCACCCAGACATTTTATCTACACACTGCATTATACATCAAGAACAACTTGCAGCGAAAAAAATGTCCCCAGAACTACATGAAGTATTATCAAATGTCATTAAAATTATAAAGGAAATTCGACACAAAGCACTCAATTCTCGAATATTTGAGGCACTTTGTGAAGAAATGGGTTCCGAGTATACTCACTTGTTCGTCATGCTGAGGTGAGATGGCTGTCGAGGGACAAAATAGTGACCCAACTATTCGCCCTGCGGGAAGAAGTCAAATTATTTTTCCAGGAACAAAATAATCCAAAATTGCAAAAATTCTTGTCCAACAATGAATGGCTAGCAAAGCTTGCATACCTGGCAGATATTTTTTCCCAGTTAAATGAACTAAACATATTCTTGCAAGGACAACTTAAGGACGTGTTCACACTACGAAGTAAAATAAATGCGTTTCAAAAGAAAATATTACTGTGGCAAACACGGTCGGTTGAAGACAATCTGCAAATGTTTTCTAATTTTGATGAATACCCGAAGGAGAAAGATGTTAACCAGCAAGTAGTAACCCTAGTTAAAAAGCACTTGGAATCACTTACAGAATCTTTTGCTCGTTATTACACAAAGAATGAAGATCCCAGACATGGTAATATGTGGATAATAGATCCATTTGAAGCGAAAATTCAGGATAACAATTTAAGCATGCATCTAAAAGCAAGCTTCATTGACCTATCGTCCGACAAAACTCTCAAATTTAAATTTCATTCATCCTTATCAAGATCTCAGTTTTGGCTTTCCATAAAAAGTGAATAACCTTTTCTTAGTGAACAGGCAATGAAAATTCTGGTTCAATTCTCCGCAACTTATTTATGTGAAAAGGCCTTTTCATCTGTCACAGCCATCAAAACATGGTACCGATCTCAGATTGAAATAAATGCAGTTCTCCATCTTGCAGTAACAAAATTGGATCCAAATATCCATAATCTTATTTCAAAGTAAGCAGGAACATCCATCATACTAGGAATGTATAATGCTAAAAGTTTGATATACTTAAACCATTTCTTAATTGTTTTTTTTTTTTACAGTTTTTGTTTATTTTGTTTATTTTATTATGGTTTATTAATAAAGCTTTCATAATTTGGTTACAATTAATAGTTTCATCTTATTAACTAGGTACATTTTATGTGTTCTTGGATCACAATTTTTTTTATAAATATATTTAACACTTAAAAAGTCCTATTAGTGGTCCGCGGGATTTAAATTATGAATTTACTGGTCCGTGAGGTCAAAAAGTTTGGCGACCTCTGATATAGGGCTTTGTTTTTACTTTTGACTTGGTAGCCTCTTTACTGTAATGTGATACATTAACACCTGTCTGCCCATTTTGAATTAATGCTGCTTGATAACAAAAATCTGTTTTCCTTAACAATTTTAACTGTTTCTTATCTTCACTTAATTCACTATTCACTTCATTATCATGTTCACTTCAATTTTATACTTCATTATCATGTCATAAAATTTATTTACAAGAGTATTATTCATTTTAGCATGTTAAAATCCAATATTTGTTAATGTAATAATTTTTATTATTATAATTATCAAAATATTCCATACTTTTGTTCAACTTTTACTTTGTTTAAAATACTATAACCAGGGATGAATTCTCTGCTTGCTTAGCATGAGCTGCATGCTTAAGAGAAAGTTTTGACTGTCAATATACATTTTATATGAGAACAAACATGCCAATAATAATTTATTCTAACATGTAAATTCTTTTATCATTTGTGTTTGCTTTTACATTGACAGCTAGCACTAACCGTTTTAAGTCTGTGCAATGCTTGCAGGAACTCGATTGCTTGCTTGTGAGGAAGTTTGCTGCGGCAAACAAGTGTGTACGCATGATGTCATTCAAAGCATTTAACACGACCAGATTGTATTGAAAGCTTGCGGTACCCAGTCAGCATACACATATTGTGTACAAAGGTGAAAATACAAGAGATTAATAGGGCTTAAGGCCTGGGCTCGCAGTGTCAAAGGCCCACAAAATTTGAATTATTGTCATAAATTTTTACTACTTTTTCATTATATTTCATATATTTCATGAGTAGATATAATGGGCTTTATAATGGCTCCATACTTTTTATTCACACCAAATAACATTTCTGCCTATTGTTTAGTACTAGAGATAGGCCTATTATTCTTATTATAACTTTCTGCATGCCCAAAAATTTTGGTCAGGATTTGCCCAACTATAACTTTCTAATTTTTGCAAATACCTGTATGATGTTTGGTATGTAAATACTCTACTATGTCTATTATATTTGCCAATTAATAAAAATTTAATAATATTTTTGAGAGTGACTATTTTAGAATCAAAATTTTTCTGTGGCAATTACAAAATATTCCATATTCTTGTTCAGAGATTGTATAGTTATCATATTCATGTGCCCACCATAAACTTTGTGCTTTTCCTCCCCTTGGAGGCATTGTGTCACAGCACATCTAGCATCATCTCGTGGCACACTAGTGTGCCATGGGTTACTGGTTTCAGAGCTCTGCTCTAAGTGATTCTCATACACCACTTGAGCCTTATATGTTTCTGTTCTGGTGTAACTAAAACAGACGTGTATGTGGCACAAGTGCCTATAGTTCTGCTCAAAGTAAATTATTCACAATTGTCTTTGTTGATGCCATATTTGTTCTGTTGTGTGCTGCAGACTTATAGTAGTAGTCTCCCATAGCTGCTCTTTTAATGTGTTAATCTTTGCATGCTTCTGTACTATGGCCATACAGAATCTGGTCTACAATTGTGGAATGTTCAATTTATCACTGTTGCCAACTTCAAAACTGCAACAGGTCATGCAGTAATCTTCTGAAATATCTACTCAACTTATCAAATGATTGTAATTGCACAAAAGGAGCTTATGTATGTCTAACGGAATGACAACTGCTTGCACTTCACTATTGAAAGAACGTTACACCATCTTAAATATTCTTGTACCTGTATCATGCACCAATATCACAAGCTCAAACAGATAGAACAATAGTTTGAATGGTACATCATAGCTCACAACTTTGAAAATTTAATCTGAATATCTAATCACATACTCTGAACCAATTACAGTATGTAGATAATGAAAACAAACAAAAACGAATGTTCTTGAACACCTTCTGAGTTCATCATCAGGTTTTTAATGATTCCTCAATGGTTCTTCATTTTGGAATCATGTGATTAACTATATCTCAGTGTGTTGAGTGGTTATTTAATCTGAATATCTACCATCCCTCAGAATGAATAAGCTGTACCTCTACATTCTGATCATATTTCAGGTGTTACAAATTTTTTCTGTTAGCACATATTATTTTACTGCCAGGATAGGAGAACAATGTATTTTAATAGTTACCTTATATCTAATTATAAACATTTTACTGAATCATATTTATAGTTGATCATACATCATTTCTTAAGACTTGTCAACATGTAATCAAGTCAAACGTGAAACGTTCCATATAACTTTTAAACGATTGTTATTTATTGGAAACATTCACATTTTACTTTATAACCAATTAAATCATATATAAATTATACTTACAGTTACTTGTAAGGTAACTATTAAAGTAAATTATTCTATTTACATAATAGTGATATAATAAAATTTGTATTGTAAAAAAGGGCTGACAAATTTACACTTTAATAGTGAAGACATGTATTTTTATTGTTCTGTAATCTACACTCTAGAACTTTTATAACACAGTAACATAAAAACTTTAATGACTACTAATGTTTTTGACCGCAATCTCGGTCATCCTCAGGTTTGTAACCAGAGGTCAGGTTATTGTTCTGTTATTATTGTTAAAATATGGAGGGAAAAATGTGGAAGAATGGATGCTCTGACACTGCAACTTATGTTGTAATAAGAGCACAGTGCAATGTGATTGGAGAAATGCTGTGATTGTTCCAATATACAAGGAAAAGGCAAAAGAGAGACTGCAAGAACTTCTGTGGCATAAGCTTGCTGAGCATATCTGGAGAAGTGTTTGCACAAATATTGGTTGACAGAGTTGAGAAGCTGACTGCAAAGCAAATATGGAAAGTGCAATGTGAATTTATGGAAGGGAAGAAGTGTATGCACCGGATCTTCACATTGTGAATGATTGCGGATGTGAATGATGTTTGAATATGGGTAAAAAATGTTTACAGTGTTTGTTGGTCTAAAGAAAGCATATAATAGAGTGAATAGAAAGAAACTGGGAAGTATTATGTAATTATGGAGTGAGAAGTAAACTATTTACAGGTGCGAGAGCAATGTACAAAAACAGCAAAGCATGCATAAGCACGGACAGCAAAGTGTCCAAGCGGTTTACAATCAAGGAGAGTGTAAGACAAGGGTGTGTTACGTCCTCACAGTTGTTTAATGTTTTTGCGGATGCACGCATGAGGAGATCCAGAATACCCAAGCATGGAATGAAAATTGGAAATGTACAAGTCTGTCCTTTGTTGTATTCAAATGACACTGCGCTGTTAGCAGAGAGCAAGGAAGAGCTTCAGGCACTCGCATCTAGTTTCGAAGAGGTACGTGAGGAATATATGCTGTGAGTGAACGTGAGTAAAACTAAAGCAATTGCATTTGAATACAAAGACGAGCAAACAGATTGCACAGTCAAGCCAAACGGCAAACAACCAGAACACGTGAACAAGTTTGTATATTTGGAAAGCACGATAGATAGGAATGGAAGGATAGATGGCAAAATCACCAGAAGAGCGAATGCCAGAGCTTGGGTGGTGGGTGCAACATGTAGATACAAATAAAACAATGTCCAAAGAGGAATGAACAGCAGCTTATGTTAGTGTCACAGTTCCTAAACTCGTGTACGGTAGCAAAACTTGGCTACGACAAAAAACTTATGGGAGTCACATTGCCGCACATGATACAAAGTATTTGAGAGGACTGTGTGGCATAACAAGGAGAGATTGTGAAAAATGAACAAGTGCTGTAAGAGTGTGAGGTGAAAGAGAATATGGTTGAAAAAGCAAGGAAATCAGCCATGTTGAAAGAAAGAAAGGAGAACAACTGTAAATGAGAGTATATATGGGAAAGTGGGAGGGAAGTGCAATAGAAGAAGGCCGAGAAAGTCTTGATTGAAACAAGAGGACAAGTATCTAAAAGAACATAAGGGGTTGAGTCAGAAAGAGAATGTGAGGTATGTGCTAGAAGAATATGAATATGTCTGAAGCAAAGGAAGTATGTCTGAACAGGAAGGTGTGGAGAAAGTTGCTAAATGGATAGTTCATAAGATTGTGATCTCCTCTTGCCTGCTGCTCATCCTTTTTGGATTAAGAGCATAAAGATCTGTATGTATGTGTATATGTTTCAATCTATTTATGGTGTGGAAATGACAAAAACACTATAAGATTTACTGCTGATATAAAAAATGCAACATTTGGAACTCATAGCATAGCTGAAAAATTGCATTCATCCAGAAAAGACCACCCAATTATAAAGCGTACATCATTCTATCATACTAGCCATTAGTACTTATATTTCAAGCATAGTTCTAAACATTTGCAACAATTTATTGATTTCCAGATATTTATAATTACAAAACAACATAAAATTTTACAGGTCTAGTCATAAAACCCAATATTCACTTTTCGAGTCTAGTCATTTGCATCAAAGAATATTAGAGTTTGGAATGCTCTACTAAGATTTTTTGAAGGAGAATATCTTGTCAATAGGTTTCCAAAAATATATATAAAATGTTAAAAACATTATTGTAGACTATCTAAATTGTATCTTGTTTTTCACACCAGAAGTAATCTAAAACAAACCAAGGTTTGACCTTTTTCTCTTTTGAGACTACAATTGTACCCTACAATTTCAGTACATTACATGCAATAATAAATATAAACGAGGTCAAACCTCTGTGTCTTTTAGATTATTTCCCAGTTTGAAAAACAAGCAAAGACACCATTTGGATAGTCTACATTTGTTTTTAACAAACTTTATCATCCCTATTTTTAAAACGTAATAATGTATTCAAATCCAATTAACAAGTATTTCTTTTTATTTTTGAGTAATGTATCAAATAAAACTAAAAAGTTAATCGTAATTTTTCCAAGCAGAAGAATCAGTCATAATTTAAAGAAATAATAAACGCTTGCTTAAGTATCGTTAGTCTGTATACAAAATTCACACTTCATAAACAGACTAATAGGTAATCAAACTAAAAGTATCAGGTATCGATCCTAGATGTAATATATATTTTCTTTTGTAGACTTTAAAGAATTAAATGCTAGTGGCTTTCTTCAGTAACACATCACACAAGGAACAGTTGATTTATGTATATTTTATTAAAGGAAATGCATTTCGGGTCTTAAGGACCAAAGAGGGATCATTAAGACCCAAAATGCATTTCCTTTAATAAAATATACATAAATCAACTGTACCTTGTGTGATGTGTTACTGAAGAAAGAAAGTCACTAGCTTTTAATTCTTTAATGTCTACAAAAAAACCAGTAATAGAAACATAATTAAATATATTTTCTTCCTAAACATATTTGAATTAGTGTGTAAATGCACATAGTATTTACAGAATGCTAGGAAATTAGATTTCCAAATTTTATAACAGATATCGGAAATTTCTTGAACTAGCTACAAAGACAAGATTACCTTTTGACAGTAATTTCCCGAAGAACACAGACCACTCTTTACCAAAACACGCCCTTTCCAGTAAGGCATCTTTTACGAGTCCCACCTTAACCCGCAAGAAATTGCCAAAAACTAGGATTCACAGTTAGTCGAAACTAAGTAGAGAATTTGCTTTATTGCAAAGAGGCGAAGGAAATTTTTGAAGATGACAAATTCATTAGCACAGAGTTTTTTTCGGATACCAGTTTCTAAAAATTGAAAGTGAAATTACAGAAGAGTCACTATTCGGCAATTTATTGGAATTCCTACATCAAACGAGAATTTTTATTTATACAGTTGGCACCAAATAATTTCATGTGTTTTGGAAACATACGTCAAAAACAAAAATGAAGAAGAATTCTGTAACAATAAAAAACTACAGTTTATGATTCACAAACACAAGTCGTTCTACTATTTTAACACTTGGCAGTTTTCCATCTTTATTTAGTTGATACGAGTATTATTACACGTTTCGGGCACTGCCCCTCTTCAGTCAACTAAATGTTTAAAAAGTTATACATAAATTCCTTTTTTACAAGATAACACAACACAGAAAAGCTATTTTATAAATATATACTTAAATTTATAGATCCTTTTGCGAGACATAACATTAGATCTTTTATCCAACTTGAAAGGTTAAACATGTATAAGGGTGATGCGGTTTTTTTACATCTGGTTAAATAAGTTTTACACACGTTGCTACAAATTTATAAATCAACACTATATTCTTTATATTTATAGAAATTTTCAAAAATCTTTCTGCGAATACTACATACCTTAAAAATTATATGATCTTATATTTACTAGTGAGATTCCAAATTTCACTTTTTTAACGATCAAAGACAGGTTTCTCCAGCTCGGAATTTACTTACATCTATTCTATAAACAAGCAACAAATATATAAATATATTACGATACTATTTAACAAAAAAGCAACTAATACATAAATATATTGCAGTACACCAATATCAAAAATACATTACCTGAGGAGTAATCTTTAAAAAAATTTGTATTAAAAATTTTTTGTTAAAAGTTCTTGCATTGAGCCTTTTACACACACAAGTAAAAGAAACACAGATTAGTAGACTTTTTTAAGTCTTACTTTACAGATTATGCAACATTACATAACATAGGTAAACTACACATCCACATTCTGTCATAATGCAGGCCAATACAAATTTACATAATTTAATGAAATATGGTAATTTATTTTACAATTTTAAGTACTACAATCATAGCTAAACAAATTACATTTGAATATTAATATTTAATTTATAGGACATTTAACTAGTTTTCACTTATTTTTGAACTCAAGTTTTTATTAATGCAATTTTTAGTTTTTAAAATTTCAAAACTTTCTTTAAATTTTCTATTATTTGCATTTTTTTCTTTATGTAAAATTTCAATGTTAAACTTATCAATGTTAAGTTATTTAATAAACAATGATCGTGGAAAACAGAATTTAATCTATTGTATTTTAAGTCAGCAATATGTTCTTTCAATCTTATATTTAGTTTCTGTTTTGTTTCACCTATATTGGATAATTAATTTTACTGCAAGTACATAGAATTTTATAAACAACATTTTGCATTTCTTCTTTTTCTTGTTTAGTTATTTTGCTCAATTGTTTTGCTTTTAATCTAGATTGTAATTTTTCATATTTTGGTGCTAGTTTTACATTAATTTTTCTCATCTCCTTATCTATCTCTTCAAAACCTCTGATATAGGAAAAACTAATATATCTTATGTTATTACTCTTTTTTAATCTTTCGTATTTTTTATCATTTAACTTCTTTTTCCAGGTACTAATTATTCAGTTCCGATACCCATTTAACACAAATTTCTTTTTTAATACATTTATATATTTGTTTACATCAATGGTTTTACTGGTTCTTGTCTTTATTTTAATGTATTTGATATTGAAAATATTCTGTTTTATGTACAGTACATAGGTATATTAGACTTATATAAAATTATTTTGTTTATAGAACATTGTTTTTTAAAGGGTCAAAATCTATACCATTATCATTCCTTTTTATTGTAATATCTAAGTAATTAACAACAGTTTACCTAAAATTAAAAAGTTACTTACCTACTACGCATGCAACATAACCATAAACAGGAGCTTTTCCGTTATAAAAATGCTTGCGAGACTTGGAGCTCCGGCCGCTGAAGGGACGATTCAACTCTCGGAATTCACTCCCGATCCAGATGAAAAGACAGGGCTCTCCCGACAACTCTCTCCTCCTCCATTCCGTGAAAGAATCTTCCTCCTCCGACCCAGAAATCCATTCACCCAACACCAAGGGAAGGACGTTGCGGCGAGGAGGACTGTCGGCGGCCAAGACCGCCTTCTGCCAAATCTCTCGGCAGTCGTCGGGATGAAAACTCTTTCCTCCGGCAGCCTCTTCCACCAAAAGCAGAAAATCTCGGGCTTGGAAGTTGTCTCGGATCAACGGACGACTTCGAATATCGGCCATTTCATCCGGGCTCAGACTCTTGAATCGAAGTAGCGACAAAAGATGGACCAAATGGTCGCTGCCGTTGCGTTGGGTCCAGAGAATTATCGTTTGGAACGCTTCCGTTTCGTCGGCGCAGTTGAGGCGGTCGTCCGACAACAATTGCGACAAGAGGGGAAGAGGAAGACGAGACAACTCGTTTTCTTTGTCGACCAAAGAGAATCGACCGAGAAGGAAGGATCGGACGCGGCCGAGGAGGTCGTTCAGGTTCAAATAATCTGCCAGAATCAGTAGAGAGACGCAATTGGAAGCATCCAGGTTGTCCGACAGGAAGTCGCAACACTTTCCCCTCACCTCTTCGAACTGCAAGAAGTCGGAGGTGCGGGTCAGGGAAACTACGTTGTCGCCGTCTACTTCCGTCTTTCTTTCGTAGACCAAGTCGATTAAGATGCGGAAAACGTCGGGTTCCACGTCGCCAATCACTATCTCCTCGGCCCAACGCTCCATCATGTCCGATGCAAACATGGCCCGGAAGTAGGGAGAAGCTTTCTCTAAAACGCTTCGATGACAAGGAAATCTCTCTCCACCCACCCACAGCACCACGTCCGCTTCTTCCATCTTTTGCCTTTCTTCCGTCTTCTCCGAGTTAACATATATACGCGGACATCGCGCTCGATCTGTCTTTTCACCCTCTCGGATCGGAAATACTCGCCAGATGGCTCACCGTCGATCTTGTCCGACAACGTTGCCAGCCCTAGAACAAAAATATGAGTTTTTTTTATTCCGTGAAAATGTAGTGTAAATGATGTCGTAAGTGGCAACTTTACAACTTGCCGCTGAAGCCAGACAGACGTTGTTACTTGTTTACTCATTTCTGTTTTAGAAAGGAATGTCTTATTTAAAGAATTAGAACATAATGGAAACGAGCAATTATTTATTTTGATATCGTCACAAAGCCAGATTGCAATTTTTAATCTATTTAATTTAAAATATATACTCTCCAGCTTTAATCGGTATTGTAGTGTTGCCCCCAGATATCGTTAGAAATAGAATCGTGCCGATCATCTATCTAATTCCTTTCTGGGGGAAATTTTTGAACTGAAATAACGTGACTTCCGATACAAATCGGAAGTTTGTATGTAGTTAATCGGAGCCTCTTGTCCCAAATATTTCCAAATCAAGTTTGACTTCCATGTATCTCATTCCTTCCTCGATCTCGAGGAAGGATATATCAAAATTTAGTGATCGCCATCGCTGTATCACAACTGGCATGCCGTCCTTGGAAGCGGTGGAAGCGCCGCTTCCCTTGTATTTTCTAAAATATAAATACATATTGCGCAATTATTTTCATATTTTAACGTACTTTGAATTAATCTAAATTAACATTTTATTATAACCGCATTATATATCTTAATACAAATTTCTATACTACATGTGAAAAACGATAAGATTGCTATTGTATATTCGAATATCAGTGGCGGAATGGAAGTGCTGTATGGTAGAAACCGGGTCAACTTCCACTGCGAAAATAACTGAATGGTGTAAAGAAGCCAGATTATACACATTTGCTCGTGCGCTTTACAGAGAACCAACTTCACCCGGTTTAGCTGGTGGAAGCTACACACCAAAATATCGAATAACGCTTCCAATGATTCTATCTAGGACCGATTTTGGGCTGTTAGCCGCCTGCCTGCTAGATATTTGGCCGCCCTCGCCCGATTATGTGAATCGCGTGTAGATTTAAAATTTAACCCAACCGTTAGGAATTTACTGGTATGTTTTTATGATAGTTCTGTATGGTTGACAGGAGGTTTAAAAAATCCATTAAAATATTTGACATATTCTGCTCTCCCATCTTATATTACGGATTTCAATGTTAAACCAGTGATATTATGATTTAGTATGTCCCCTCTATAAGAGGATGCAGAAAAAAACGAGTACAATTCTTGTACAATGTTAAAAAATTAACTGTTACTTCGGTAGCATCATTTACAACCAAATTTAATGAATGAGACGCACAAGGTACAAAAAAGCTCCAGAATTTATGTTCCTTAAATTTACGATTTATGTATCCGTTGTCATAAAAGTTTGTCTTTCCACTTCTTTCCCAAGACTACAAATATTCAAGTACAAAGTAACCGGTTTCAACTTAAGAAGTAGTTAAATAATCAAGAGATTAGGGAATTAGGGACATAAATAAAACCCTGCTGAAAGAGCCGGAATTTTACTTAAACAAAAGCTTAACCGAACCAATCTCTAGCCGAGTACAGTGGAGACTGATTTCTAATAATAATAATAATTTTAAATATTATGAAAAACAATTTTTCGAAGCGAGTTTTAATTCTTTAAATTAAGTAAATTGTATGAAAATTTTTTGATTTATCTAAATTACGTAGTGAATCGCAATATTCATATTCGTGTCCAGACTATATTGGAAAGTTACTCTGAGACATAAAAATTATAATTAGTGACGATCCGAACAAAGATGTACTAAAAGAATTGTATGATTTAATATCATTAATTTTTACGGCACCGTCTACCAGTGCGTCCGTTGAGCGCAGTTTTTCAACCGTGAAGCGAATTGATACATTTGCAAGGAACACTCTGTCAGAGGAAAGATTGTTGTCACTAGCCTTGCTTTCGAAAGGTGGCAGCCTACCGCTCTGGGGGACCCGGGATCGAATCCGAACAGGTCGATTAATCCCCAGGAATTTTTCGGGGGGTGGTCCGTTCGGATATGTCGGGCCCCGTCCCTCACCACCCGGTTTCCCCATTGTGGGCCTGGCCGAACCCATAATGGGCCTACTAAAAGAGGCCCTCTTAGTGCCCACAGGGCGGAAAGAGTTAAAAAAAAAAAAAAAAAAAAAAAACCTTGCTTTCGATAGAAAAAGTGTGACGGTACGTCATAATTTTGTATATACGCGATAGTCATAAGCATAACATTAATCTCTCTATTCTTTATTTTTTATCTATCGAACTCTTCCTTTTTTCTCTCTAGTTTGTAAATCGACCGCTTAAAGCATGGCGTCCGCGACAGGATTCTAGCGAACCGGTCCTCCCCTACTTGCTCATCTGACAAATTTAAGACTTGAGACGACTATCGTTATGGCGTCCGCGACAGGATTCTTGCTCTGACCTCTCTGCGTGTAAACGGACAATTTTGTAAAACTGTATTGTATATTTTTATGTATTGACATCCTTCCCTTTTTGTGTGACGCACGTGGTGATTCTTTAATATGGCTACTAGTACTCCGGTAGATAGTTCTGTACAAAACGACGGACACAACAGTAACCCATCGTTCGTCGTGACGGGCTTCCTCGGGATGATCCCGATGTTCTCGAATTCCCCCAGTGATTCCGTAAATATAACCCAATTCTTCCAAACTATTGAGAACATAGCTAACCTTGCTGGGTGGAATAACGTTGTGAAGATCGCCGTCTTGCAAGCAAGACTAAAAGGCAGGCCCGGATCCAATAAGTGCGGGGCCCGATTGGATTTTTTTGCGGGGCCCTCTATATATTAAATATTTTAAAAAATGCAAATTCTATATATATATAAATCAAATGTCATGGATCATAAGATAGGTAAACTTCTACATACATTAAAAAATAAAAATGCACAAAATTCAAAAACAATTACATTTTCTATATTATAATGTATATATATTATAATAAACACAATAATAAATCTCATCCATCAATGCGAACTTATAATAAATATATTTTTAATTTATTTGAATAATTTATAATTTATCCTTTATCGTCAAAAGCTTTAAATTTCGAAAAATAACTTTTTGTTAATTTTGGTAGTGATGCGGGCCCCATCAAGTGCGGGGCCCGATTGGGCCCAATCGCTCCAATCGCCTTAAATCCGGGCCTGCTAAAAGGTGAACCTTTGGGAACGTTCTTTTGCTTACTAGAACAGTGCCCACATTCCTATGATGAAATTAAACGAGACTTAATAAAATGTTTCGATAAGAGAAAGGCAGGAGGGAAGAATATAATTGACCAGTTACTAAATCTAAGGCAAGGGAATAACGAACCCGTTACCGATTTCATTATACGCACCAGAACACTTCTAGCTCGTGCGATTAAAGATCATCACGAGATAATTGCATTACGTGACGAAATTATAATGGAGAGGTTTATAAAGGGGTTGTGCTCTCGTATAAGGGCCAACGTGATGAGGAGATCTCCCAAGTCTCTTGATGAGGCCTTCGAAATGGCGGAAATAGAAGAAAGGATTGAAATCAATTGTAACGGTACTAATGAGCGTAAAGGGGTTTATGTTGCGATGGGCGAAGACAATGAGTATGTATGTGATAAGAACAAATCCATTAATACTCATCAAATAGACCACGAAAAAAATTAGATAGAATTGAAAAGCAGATTCAGGCTTTGACGGATGCCGTTAGTAAGCTCGTTAGCGTTCGTGATAAGAAGGATAGGGTTAACAATAAGAAATGTTTCAATTGCGGTATGAGAGGTCATTTCGCTCGCAGTTGCCCAGCTCGCGGTAATCATAATTTAAACTTACAGAGGAGCACCATGATGGCCAGTATCGTGCTCCACGTATACAATTAAATCTGGCAAAACACGTTACTCGTTCTGTTAATGGTCTTCCCATTATTAAGGGTAAAATAAATAACCATGGTCTCACCCTGCTCGTCGATACGGGCGCGGAAAAGTCTCTCCTGAGTTCCAAATTTGTTAAGCAGATATCCCGTACACATGTCAATCGCGCTACTATCGATTCTCATAGGATAGGCATAAGGGGCATCAATGGTATTGTTACCGAGTGTGAGAAAATATTACGCTGTGTCATAATGCACGGCACCAAATGTCATGAGACTACTATCGCTTGCATGGCTCTCCCGGCTCATGCCGAGTATGATGCTATAATTGGCATAGATGTGATAAGTAATATCCCCACGATTATCGACAGTGTGAGAGAAATGGTGAGTGAGTGCTGTCGTAAGAACTTCAATACTCCTATTTCCCCCGTTAATTGTGTTAATAATACGCCTATGGTATCCCAAGATTTTAGTCACTTAAATTCTCAGACAAAAGAAAGACTTTATAGTATATTAAATAAACACCCAGGTTGTTTTGCCACTTCTATATCCGATTTGAAGGGTACAACGAAGTTCTCTCATAAACCCATTATCGAAACCAGCGAACCGGTCCATGCCAAGCAATACCGCATACCGGAGTGCTATCTGAAAGATCTCAAAAACCTATTAACCTCTTACTTAAAGGCCGGCATCATAGAGGAGAGCTCCTCTGCCTGGAATTCCCCCATTTATATCATAAAAAAGGACTCGGGTGAGCTTTGTATGACCCTTGATCTAAGGCGTATTAACGAGTTTACACTCTCCCAAGACTTTCCCATAGCGAGGGTCGATGAAATACTGAGCAGGCTCCACGGAAGTCAGTACTTTTCTGTTTTAGATCTGAAATCAGGATACTTTCAAATCCCCCTAGACCCCTCTATTAGGCACATATTTGCTTTCTCCACGCCCTGGGGTAAATATCAAATGTGTAGGTTACCCCAGGGAGCTAAAAATAGTGGAAGATATTTCCAGTATGTAATGTCTAACCTGTTGGGTCAATTCCTGGGTATCAACTGTTACGTATTCCAGGACGATGTTGTGTTATTTTCCCGTACGATAGACGACCATATGGACCTTCTTGATAAGGTCCTGAGCATCCTTGATAGCGCTAATTTAAAATTACATCCTGAAGAAAAGTAAATTGATTATGAGCGAGGTACGGTACTTAGGACACGTGATGGATAAAAACGGGATCCTCCCCGACCCCAAAAATATATCTGCCATCACGGATCTGAGCCACCCGGTGAATGTTAGACAAGTACGCGCTTTCCTTGGGATGGTTGGTTTTTTTCGTAGTTTTATCCCAAAATTTGCTGAGTTAGCTCTCCCATTAATCGATCTAACGAAAAAGGGAAAAAGGTTCATATGGAGTGAACAATGTCAAGCCTCGTTCGACAAATTTAAGACTATCCTCACGAAACCTCCCCTACTTGCTCATCCTGATTTCAACAGCTCTTTCAGTTTATACACTGACGCTTCTGATAAAAGTGCTGGGGCTGTGCTAGGCCAGTTACGGGACGGGAGCTTCGTCCCAGTAGGTTATTTTAGCAAAAAATTTCGTGGGGCAGAGGTAAACTATGCGACCGTGGAGAAAGAGTGTTTATCTATCATAATGGCGTTACGCCATTTCAAACCCCTCGTGCTAGGACATACTATAAATATTTATTCTGACCACAAACCCCTAATTTATGTAAACAACATGCATAATCATAATAAACGTCTCATGCGTTGGTCAATGGAGTTATCGGACTATGATATAAAAATCTATCATGTAAAAGGAAAACATAACCCGGTAGCGGATTTACTTTCACGCCCCATTGACGATGAAAATTCTAGTATAACTATGAGTTACGATATGAATGTCGTGAGTAATGGGTTCTGGAGACGCATTATTGACTCGCAGGAGAGTGATGAGTTTCTTAACAAGTTGAAGGTACATAAGATAAATCATATTAATGATAACCTAATTCCGAACACCGATATTCAACCTGAGTACCAATTAGAGGGGGGCATTCTCATCAACGTTAAGCCTGGGCGTTATGGTTTGCGCCATTGGAGACGTCCCTGCGTAGGGAAGAATATGATCAACGAAGTTATAGAGGCGTTTCATGCGTCCCCTTTGGCCGGTCATCTCGGTATCGAGAAGACTTGCAACCTTATTGATCGCAATTACCACATAAGGGGCCTATCTACCCACGTTAGAAAATACATTAAGTCTTGCACCATCTGTCAACAGCATAATGTTCACCGTAACCGTGCCCCCTTTCAGGAAACGGAAACGGCGAACTTCCCTTTTCAAAAGGTGGCTGTCGATATAATCGGCCCCCTCAATATTACATCAAGAGGTTACCGTTACCTTATGTCGGTAATTGATTTATATACTAGATATGCTGAGGTATACCCCATACAAAATCAATCGTCCCAAACCGTTACTGAATTTTTATTTGAACATGTAATTTGTCGCTATGGTTGGCCGGAGATCATTATTTCTGATAGGGGGGCAACTTCACGTCACAGGTATTTCGCGAGGCTTGTGAGTCCTCTTTCCATCAAACATAATGTTACCACCGCGTATCGCCCTTGCGCAAATTTCGTTTGTGAACGCCTTAATAAATCTATCGTGAAAATTATATCCCGCATATCGTGCGGAAATAACAAGGACTGGGACATATTCGTACCTCCTGCTGTGTTCGCATACAACAATGCCTCGCACTCCTCAACGGGTGAAGCACCCGCCTTTCTTTTATATGGATACGATCCCCGCCTCCCCTGGGCTTTCCCTAACGATATTGAACATGATTTTGTCAATGACGAATCACTCAGTGAGTGGAAGAGAAGACTTAAGTATATTCGTGAAATAGCTTACGAGGTCGGTAGAGATAAGAATAGGGAGGGTCGAAATCGGATAAATCAGGAGGAGGAATGTCACTGATTGGAAGATAGGTCAGCGGGTCTGGCTCTTGCGAAAGGAAAAAGGGAAGCGTTTCGGAAAATTCTCCCCCAAGTACCTAGGTCCGTTTCGCATAGCCCGGATCCTGGGTCCTGTGACAGTAGAGATCGAGAACAATTCTAGTAGTAACCGCATGACTGTTCATGTCGACCGCTTAAAGCTGTGTCAAGTACCTATAAACATCAGGAGGATACATAGGAAGCGGAGGCAAAGAATTTCTAAAGTTGAGGAACCCGAACGTAACGATGAAGAGGAAGATGATCTGCCGATTCAAATCCGAATCCCGCACGTACCAACGAGAGACATGCATGATCAACAGGAGGAAAACGAATGTCTTGGAGGTTCTCCCGATGAAAATGCGGTAGTCGACGCTTCACCAAGGCCCCGTCACAACTATTATTTGCGCGGTAATAAAGTGAATTATCGTAGGTTGCACTACGGCAATTAATCTTTGTCGGGGGACGTATGTGACGGTACGTCATAATTTTGTATATACGCGATAGTCATAAGCATAACATTAATCTCTCTATTCTTTATTTTTTATCTATCGAACTCTTCCTTTTTTCTCTCTAGTTTGTAAGTTAGTTTTAGTCTTAGTTTATAAAATTTCGGTTAATATTCCATTGTAACTCGCTATCAGTGAGACGCGCTTCTTTTGTGTGAACCACGTGTTTTTTTTTCTTTGTCTACTCCTCATTCGTCTATACGTGTGCGAGGTCCCGAGTTGGAGTCGCAAAAGAATCCTGTATATCATCACGCGAGGAGAAAGTATTTTGTTAATAATTGTTCTTTTTTATCTATATAATTAAAATTAAAGTTTTGTTTTATTCGTATTTCTTGTCATTTCGTTGGCTATGCAATCGCGTGACTTAACAAAAGAACTTTTAAATACGTTGATGGAATCAACAACGAGCGACTTTTATGATAAAGTAATTAACGACTTTGTGGAAAAAATCGCAGAATAGAGTTAATTTATAAAGAATTAAAAAAAAACAAGTTTTTCTATAATTGTATTATGTCAATTTGTATTATTTATGTATTATTTGTATTTTAGAACTAAAATACATAAATTGTTTATTTTTGTCATCTCCAGTATTTGTTTAAAATTTCTATGGAAACGCAGCTTCCTTATCACCATATGTCACCGCACACCACTGACGTTCTTGTTCTTTTAAATTTGTATGTACAGTACATTCTTTTATTTTTTATTTTTCTTCTAAAGTATTCCTTACCAATTTAATCGTATGGCTAGAATTAAATAAAAGCAATATACCACTAACAGTGTGAACAAGAAGTTCACTAGTAATTGACACAAACACGTGAAATGTGATACCAGATAATACTGTATACGCCAAAGAAGCAGCTATAACAAAAATTTCCGCCTACAGTAGATAAAACTGTAAAAGTAGTAGAGTAGTCGCACGGATTCGGGCCAATCCAATCAAGGTACCATGATTGTTTCGGATGCCAAAATATAGCTCGAGTAGTTCACTCGGTGTCTGCTAGGGAATGAATTTTAAACGCAGAAGGCACTCCGTGTCATTTTGTTGTATGTAGGCCTTCAGGTGCACCGCCAGCCGAGAAAGGTCGAGACATAGATTAGAGAGTTTGTTTTATTAAGTTATGGCAAGTATGGTTAAGATTCGGGCCGAGCTTAACCATAAGGATTGGTTCATATCATCCATGTTCGGAGGGGTCAAGAATTGGATAGTCAAGGAAGGGTAATGGTTTTTTTTTGTAGTTAATTAATCCAAGCACTGTTCATTTCTTTGATATTATCAATGTCGACGATGGTGATGAGGTCTTCGACAGTGTGATAGGTACATAGTATCGGATGAAGTGTTTTTTCAGCTTTGTGATTGATGGGAATGCCGGTATGGGTGGCCATACGAGATGGAATTCGTTATCGTGATGGGACTGGTGATTAATGGCATCCACAATGTTGTGGACGATAGAAGGGAAAGAGTCGAAGAGATACAAGAGGACAAACAGGATGAATTTAGAATCAGTACAAATGGAAATATTGGTGTGATTGGCGGGGTATGGAGGATTGCTCGAAAGTGGCGACTCCTTTAGCGGTAAAAGTACTAATCATGGAGTGGATGGTGAAGTGGGCTCGATTGGATGCGAGGTCGATATAGGCAGAGGTAACACGATTATTGATTGGTTCGTGAATGTTTCTATTGGTTTTGGTGTTTCTTTCCTATTAAAAAAAGAAAAAAAAAACACTAAAAAGTTTTCCAAAAATCTTTTCCTAATTAAAATTTCTTTTTTATTTTTATTGTGTCGCGTTTCCTATCGCTATACTATTTATAAATTGGGGATCACATAAGGTGGGAATTTTATCGAACTGGCATTAAAAAGTTTGTTGTTCGTTTGTAAATCGATTACCCGAAAATTAAATTCCGAGTGCGCCACTGACACTGTACGTATTTTGTTTCGGAGATTCGACATTGCCAGTGATTTTATTAGCGAAAAGTGGGAGATTGAATAAATTGAAGAAAATGCAAACACGTAACAACTGCCAAATTCGGGAGAAAATTTTTTTTTCGCTTAATTAGTCGTACGGGCCCAGTCCCAGTGGGTGATCTGCACGACGTAACGTTTTGACGTCGTCGTTAAAGTTAAACCTATCCGTACGAAAATCAATGATTTCGGGTGCGTTCGTTAATAGCGGTCGCTCTGCGTCTCCGCTACTAAGGGAGTGCGCTGCTGTTTGTAGGCATTTACGAACGACGGTGAAAGAAAGATAGCGGCGCCCGCGCTATCGATAGTAGCGAGGTTGAGGCCGAAGTTTTAAACGTGTAAACGTATACGTCGGACGTTCGGCGCCGCTTTCCTGTAAGCCTAGAAGTTGGACAATGGCGTTTGGAACGTCGATCGTGATTCCACTGACTTTCCAAACACCATTGTCAAACTTCTAGGCTCATAGGAAAGCGGCGCCGAACGTCCGACGTACACGTTTACGCGTTTAAAACTTCGGCCTCAACCTCGCTAGTTTCGTGATGAAAAAATCTATAATTCTAAAATATGAGCTTTTAAAGGCAAAAGAAGAGTCTCAATTGTAAAATTTGACCATAAAATGGATTATTTATTGAAAAAGCATTCAAAATAGCCACGAAAAAATTAATGCCGGTTACCATTCGAAAAAAAAATTCGAAAAGACACTTACATCACTTGCGCTATCAGAACTTCTAAATTTTTATTCATAAAACCACATAATGGACCCCGAAACGAAACTATCTGAGCCATGGAGGACGCCATGTTACTTTCCATCGTAAACTACTGCTACAAGCGGCCGTTTTTGCTATTCAACGGCGCGCACTCTAACCGGAATTTAGGAACGCGTTCCGCAGAATTTTTGAAAGGATGTCGCTCGCGCGGAATTACGCGGAGGAATAAAAGAACGCACCCTTCGACAGACAAAAGTTGTCCGATACATCTCCACGAGAAATTATTTCCGGTTATTCAAAAAATTAATTTAAAGTATTTTATTATACGAAAATAGTTATTTTGTTATTAATTGCTTTAAATATTATGTATATATAAACGTATATACTTTTTTTTCGAAATTAAAATGAGAGGCCCGTTTTCCTTTCCCTATAGAGGGCGCGGTAGGAGATGTTTTGACCCAAATTGGAAATTTAAAAATATAATTCAAAGTTTAAAATCGAAGTAATATATGTAAATTAGTCGGTGAAGACATTAATATTTCGAATTAACGATGAAATCGATTTCGTATTAAATTAAAGTAAGTCATTTTCCTTAAACGTACAGAATCGACCAGATAGTTCTACCAACGGCGGAATTCGTTCTGTCGTCGTTTGAATTTTGTGTACGAAACGAAATTACTATGTATCGAGAATTTCTTGTGCACCAGGGCATACGTAATATTGATTTGTGCAATAATTTGGAAGGAGATGGAAAGTCGTAGAAACGTTTGTCGACCTGCCATCCAGTTCTTCGGATCGCAGGTGACAAACGTTTATACGACTTTCCACAAAAGTGATTTTAACCTCACTACATTTATTCAATCGTTTTATATATTAAACGAGTTTATTTATATCGAACATATTTATTAAACGAATGTGTGTTAATGATAATTTTTCATTTGTTTCTAAAAGTACATGTGTTTTCCAGGCGTCTTCTCTTTCTAGAAGGTTGATGACTACCGGTCTCCTCGGAGTTCTTTCTGCTTTCCTGGAGAGGTCTGAGTGGGTCTCCGTCTTCCCCTACTCCTTTTGCCCTCTGCCTCTACCTCCAGGAGATCCTTCGGAAAGGAATTGCGGCCGACTTGTCTTCATGAGGCGCCCCCCGGGTCGGCCAGCTCTGGTCTTCTCGGGCTCTTTCAGTCATGTTCCCTCTGTTTTCCTCTGGGTCCATGGCCTCTTCAAGAATCTCTGTGGGAGTTGGGTTTCCCACCCCTCTGGCCCAATTTCACCTCTCCAGACTGTTTTGAAAGAACTTTTGGGCGATTTTGGTTCTTCTCTTGACCTCTCTTGGATGCTTCTCGTTGTTTGTGACTGGACGTCCAAGTGCGTGAGACTACTTTCTTATCAAAGAGAATGTCAGGCATGATGCCAATTTTTGGTAGAGTTTTTTTTCATGATGTGACCAAAACTTTGGTTTTCTTTGCCTTAAAATGCAGACCAAACTTTTGCTTTCTTCTTTTATCTTTTACCTTGGTGATTAAATGGCTCGATTCGTGTTTGATTTTTGTTAGGAGAGTGACTGCGTCGGCTGTGTTGAATTGTTTACCGTTAAACTGCCCATCGTTATACCGGGTTTACACATTATGATAAATATTACGTGTTTAAGTATTTTCTCTATGTTTAAGTTGAATGGTGGGGGAAGGATGCATTTCTGCCTGATTTTTTTTCATATTTTGAAAGTTTTTGAGGACTCTTCTCTTCTTTTGATCAAAATGGTCTGTTTCCAGTTTAGGTTTTGAATGATTCTTGTTTTTACCATTTGTTTTGACCTTTTTGAGAATTTTTAAGGTTCTGTAGAAGGTGGAATTAAAAGCTTTAGAGAGGCAATAACATTCTGCATACAAATAAGCATCTTTTTGTTTTTTTAAGTAGTGTTCTGTGATGGTTCTTATTTTAAAACTTGCTTCTCTAGTTACACAAGCCTTCGAGCCATATTGATTATCTGATATTTCTGTGCCTAGAGTTCTTGTAAAGCAAAACTTTAGTAAGATCTTAGACAAATGATTATAAAGTGATAATTGCCATATTCCAAAGATTGTCTTTTTTGGGGATTTGCAAAAGCCAGTGCCAGAAATTCCTTGGAAAATACTTGTGTGTGTAACTTTGTTGCAAAGATTTGTAAGTATGGTGGAAACTTTTTGCATCGTTCTTGTTACCTTATTTGATCGGAAAACTAGCCCTATACAAATAATACTTTTTTTCCATTTCCATCAGTCTTCAAACAATGATTTTATCACATTGATCATTAACAGATTGGGCTTGTTGACTTTTTTCCACATTGATCATTTTTTTTAAAATTTGAAATAAATAAAATGATGAAAGTAAAATCGTTTTTTATGGGCGAGACAAATGTTGATCAAAGATTTCTTCGACAAGAATTAGTGTTGCTCACTCTAAAAATCATTTAATGAAGTAATATTTCTTTATTATGATCAAAATTTGTTCCATTCATTCCATAAATCAAATACATTCTAAAGAAAATATTAGGCATTTGTTCTTTTTCCTGAAGATGATCAAAAACATTAGAATAAAGAAATATTTCTGCATTAAATGGTTTTTGGAGTGAGTATTTGTATAATTGCAGTTTGTAAGGAATAATAATAATTAGTGTTTTAAATGCACTTAAATATGGTATCATTTATTTCATGGAATAACAATAATTTAATCAGTGTCTTTTCCCATACTGTAGGCTATTTGGTGCACTCTCAGTTTTTCATTTTGAGATGGGTAGTTCCTCCATATTGTTTAGATAAGCGATTTTTGATGGGGGCCATGCAACATTTTGGTCGAAATCATAGAAACATGTAAAAGATTGGAAGCTGTAAAAACTGCCATGAAGCTATTAGAATTATAAGGGGGATCGCACTAATTTACAAAGTAGAACATACAATTAATTGTCACATTACAGATGTTTTAACTGAAAATCTAGTAACAAGGAGGACATAGTTGATGAAAGAAAATTTATATGAGTAAATGAAGTTAAGATTTAGAGATTTACAAGAAATGTAGTCTTAGAATGGGTGGTGGATCCATTTAGAGTAAATATGGCTAATGTAGATCTGGAACTACAAGAATGTCTCGTGGATCCAAAGCACAATTGAAGAGCTTATTTTGAAAGTGACGTATTTCCATTTATTTATTTTTTTTTTTTTTAGTTTGTGGTACTAACGTATTGATAATATTTTTATACAATATTACAATATTTTTTTCCTGAAACAGGTATTTCTTCTGTAGAAAAATGTATAAAAACATTGATTTTCTTTTCAAATGTGATGTTTCTCATTTTGTATATTTATTTCCAAACTTTCACATTTCCATATAGCTAATTACAAAGTGTATTTTGGTCATATGACTATTTCACAGTAATAGCTGCTTTCTGAAGTGCAAGTGCTATTGTGTTTGGTTGTTTTCTTAATTTTTCTTTAATAACGGCTACATTTTCTGAAGTTCAAAAAGTATTTAGTTGATATGCTAGAAAGAGATCACGTTCTTTTTTAGTAAGGAAAAACCAAATATCAAGAAAATTAATTTGTTTTGTGATGAATGCAGTGCAGAAAACTAAAATTACACATTAGCAATGCTAAGTAAACTTTCAGATATGTATAGTGTAATTTTTGAGATTACATATCCAGTGTGGGGTCACTGTTATTTACCCAGAGATAGGGCCTTTGGAAGGGTGGAAAAAATGTTAAGAAAAACTGAACTGGGAAGTCTCTATGCAAGCTGTGTATATAAGATGGCTTTGGGGCCTAGTCCCCAATTTCTATTACAAATGCAGTTTAAGGCATTGGAGATCTTGATTGCTTTTTTGGCTCTGACATTAATATGGGTGGTCCACTAAGATTTTGATCAAACGTAACTCCTAAATATTTAAGATTGACTGTATTTTTAATCTTGTTGTTGATAGTGATCTTA